>NC_136903.1:24735529-24825167 GCF_949606895.1 Notothenia rossii | reverse complement strand
ATGTTTGATTCAGTGTGAGAAAAAGTTTTTAGAGAGTACTTGTCCATGGACAAGTGAGTTTGGCAATTTACTTGTCCGAATACATTTTTCACTTGTCCAGAATGGACACAAATTGGGGCCACTGGAATCTTCTTCTTCTCCATCGTATTTTACATTTTCCCACGGTTTTACGACACCGCTAACGTAAGTGAGCGGTGAGATTTTACTGCATCACACATAGGGTTGGGTATCGTTTGGATTTGAACGATTCCGGTTCTGCTTTTCGATTCCAGTCATTTTCGGTTCTCGATTCCGGTTCTTTGAGAGGGTAAAAATAAGTCCCATGAAAAACTGGGAAAAAAATATATTTATGAAAACATTAAGTCAAATCTGTATTCCTATTTCCAAATCACTTCATACTGTTTAATCTATTACGGTTATTGAATAGAATTATATGAAAATAATCTCTGCATTGTTTATTTAGTTTTAAGTGGTGCAGTTTGAGAATGTACAATTGGCCCAGTCTCCTCTGATGTTACACTGCAACCTGCCTGTGAGACAGAGTCCAACCACACATGTTCAACGCATAGGCCTTATAATAATAATAATAATAATAATAATATATTATATTTATAGCCTAAGGCCTAGCGCTTTTCTACAACTCAAAGACGCTTGCACGCTTACACATGTCCTGCAATACACATGTCCTGCAATACACATGCTGCAGCTGCCCAGCTGCTCACTGTTTGTAAAAGTAAATAAATAGTATTTTCATTTCAATAATGTACTTTCTATACCCTGCTTCATAAACAATACTGACATCCCTGTGCTCCTCCGAGTCTGGGGGTCCGGGGATGTGAGGAAAGTTCTAGGACACAGGGAGGCTGCTACACTTCATAAATGAAATGGCGGTCAATATTAACAACACAGGAGCTAAAACGCTTAATAACCTTCATTACGCGTTAAAGAAAGAACATAAGAAAGTTTGACAAAGATGAGGCTGTTAAACGGGCAGCAGATCCGCTGTGTGTAGAAAGAGAGAGAGAGAGAGACGCTGAGCCGCACCGTGCAGCGATCAGCTGATACGGAGCATAGAGAGAGAGAGCTGCGGTCCGCGGGGCTCGGCCTCCTGTCCTCACAACTCTTATCAATCCCGGGACCGGACAATTGTTATTTCTTGTTCCTACTCGGAACCGAGTTTTGCTTCCCAACTCTGCCACTGTGCTACACTTCCCGCCCCGCCCCCGTCTAACTGTACAGAAAGCGGCGAGATGCATTTCCTTAGGAATCGACAAGCAGAACCGAAACTAACATTTCTAAACGAACAATGGTGGACACGTACAATTTGCGAATGAGTTCTGCCTTTTGTAAACTGAATTTATTAATAATTTTTCAATAAATCAGGGCGAAAAACGTCACTTGTCCGCCGGACAAGTCAATTGAAAGATCTACTTGTCCGATATTGTAAATAACACGTCCCGGACGGTGGGACGTGTACTTTTTCGCACACGATTAAGATTTTAAAAATCTTAATCGTATGATTTATATCCTAATCTTACTTTCTTTCTCTTGGCAGCGTACAGCAGTAACAGGTGTAGCTTGTGTGTGAGGCCACAGTTTACAGTAGGGTATTGTTCATCAGGGTGGATGCTAACATTGTTAACGTGTATATTTCCTTCTGGTCTCATTCTTGGTGTGGACGGCCCTTAGAGTGTTGAGTCTGTGAGGCTTTACTGAAGCAAAGGTTTACTTTGAGCTAAATGCTAATATCAGCATGCTAACACGCTCAAAGTGACATGGTTAACATTACTCCTGCAAAAAATCTGCCATGTTAAGCACCGGAGCATGTGCAAGTTAGCGGAATATAATAGTTATAAAGAAAAAATACATTTGTATCTTGATGTTGGTGCTAGATGAAAAAAAGAACCAAAGATAGTACAGTGGCTTTCTCTCATGAGCTTGATGCTGATAGGATACATTGATTTTCACATCTTAAATGACGCTCGATGAAAACACTCACATGTCTTGGACCACGATGTACTGGTGTGGCACCAGGCCATCGATGCCGTTGTGCCGCCCCTCCCACCAGTCTTCTGACGCCCGCTGATACAGCAGCAGGGAGGCGCCCTTCTTGAAAGACAACTCTCGGGAAGAGCGCCCGACGTAGTCAAACTTGGCGATGGCTTCAATGGGCTCACCCTCTGCCAACGGAGAGAGGATTACACAGGTCAGGTATGTCAGACAGGGCAAACACATCAAGTAGAGTCGGCTATTATCGCATGTGCAGACATTTTTTATGATTGACACAGGTGGTGCTATCGTATGAGATCAAAAATGTTGACTTGTTGGCTTGACTGCAGGAGAGTCACGTCTAAAGCCGGCATGTTTGCGCATGACAAGCCAGTTGGATATATTAGTATTGGTCATTAGTAACCCTGCTCTACAACGGTAGGCCCTGAGGACCTTTAGTAGGATATTTATAGGAGCTTGTGAGAGGAGATTGAGGGGCATGTCAGTCACTGAATGGATCATTAGGCTGGGCTGACACCGACTCAATAACTGTACCGGTAGAGCCCTGGATCAGTGACATGGCAAATTAACAGGAAGAAAACTAGGCTAGAAGCTACAGAAGGAAGTATTATTATTGCTTGCTGTCATTTTCCGATGATTTCTTCATAACTCTTTTTTTTATCTGCATGTATATTTGGCTTTCTTATGCTTTATGTTTATATTCTCTTTTAAATGCAATTCCTTTGACTTTTCATTTGAATTTACGGCTTCTGTTTTTATCGTCTTTTCAATGGAATCTTAACGTCTGATGTATGTCTTTCCATTCCCTTTGAAGCAATCAGAATTTCCATTTGTGTGATAACTATACAAACAAAAGAGTATTGTCAGTGATGGATAGAGCAGATACAATTATTATTTATTGGCAGTAATTATTCTCTCCAAGTCCATAGTTTATGAAATCCCTTTATCAAAAAGGTACACGTCTCTGAGTCCAATATGCAAGCTCTACAGCAACACCGGTCTAAAAATAGCTTTTTATTTCTCCCTCACTCCTACCTCTGCCCTCCTCCCATCTCACTTTAAGTCAGAAGGACCCCCTGAACAGACCTCAGCCTCAACCAGCAGCCACTCTCTTTATACACCGGCTAAATGGATGAAGCTTGTATCGGCTGTGAAAAGCCATCATGGTATATCTTTCACAGGAACAGAGAGACCGTGAGAGAGAGGATATACAGGCGGAGGTTTCCTTATTCCTCCTGGTGTCAGATTCAACCTGATCTACTTCCATTATGTATTCATCTTCCAATCTCTCACTTGCCACCTTCTTAGCTTCATTTGGTTGAAAGGATTGACAGGGTGGATGTGACGTGAATTCAATAAAATGTGACAAGCAGGAATTTACTGTCAGAATTAATTTGGCTTCACTGCAGCGGACGAGGCTGTTAATAAAGTGACGGGGCCCTTTTTGGTGCAGGGGATTTCTCTTCCTTGGTTTTTTCTCCATGTCTTTCCCTAACTTCAACCAATCTCACACACACACACACACACACACACACACACACACACACACACACACACACACACACACACACACACACACACACACACACACACACACACACACACACACACACACACACACACACACACACACACACACACACACACACACACACACACACACACACACACACACACACACACACACACACACACACACACACACACACACACACACACACACACACACACACACACACACACACACACACACCGGTGACGTGGCTGCTGCTGAACACTGACGACTATAAACTGAAATGTTGGTGGATTTTCTCTTTCATGTTGTTCTATAATAACTGAGAATCCCTTTAGATACAACATCCAAGTTACACACAAAGAGACACACACTACGACTGTGTGAGCTGGAGGCCTGTGGTTTAAGAGATACAAACTGTCAGATGTCTTACACAAGCCAGTGGAGCAGAGTCAGGGTGAATGTTGCTCTACTTTTTCCTACATAGATATAGGGGAGCAGAAGCTTTAAGAGATGTTTAAACTCAATACAGGAGAGGGTATAAAACCATTTCTCTTCCTTTTTCTCCTATCCTCCATTTTCCCTGAAGACACATATTCATCCATGGTGTTTGCAGCTACAAAGAGAACAGGAGCCTTCATGCTGGACATGAAGAGATGAAATGGCTTTAGATGTTCCTCTTTATGGTGAAAAAAGATGACCTTTCCTCTACAATGAAGAACACTGACCTTTCACAATAACTGCACGCCTGCCTGGAGCACTTGACAACAAGGACGTCATGCTACACTCCTGCAAAGTGATAACTAATCAATGTCCTGGGTAATTCACCTCTGACCTTGTTGCAGATTTACCAGCAGATAGAACATCAATGTATTGATGCTGTGCGTGAATTGCCACTCTGAAACTGGCAGTTCATCTCCAGGGCGTGACAGCAGCGGTCCATGAGACCGTCATGTGGGACAACCCCGAGCAGAAATATGCTGAGGCACAATGACAGCATGCTGATGTTGAGCGGGTATAATGTTCATCCATACATAGTTTAGCAGGTTAGCATGCTTACATTTGACAGTAATCGCGGTTAGGTGCAGCTGAGGTTGATGGAAGGTCATCATTTTCTTTAGGTATTATTTGTATTGAAATGTAAGTATTGACAAGATTATGTCGCTATGTGAAATGAAAAGAATAACCAACGTTGTTACAGTCAATCTAAAGAGGGACATGAATCTAGGCCAAATAACTAGAAGTAAAAATATTGACCTCATGGTAGCGCTCGAAGTAAAAGTCAAGCGACCACATAATCAAGTAGGTACCAAACCTTTGGGACCATGAATGTCCGTAGAAACTTTCATTGCAAATTAAAAGGTGTGTAATGGGATTAAATGAGGGTCGAAAACTGGCCCTACGTTTTATAATGCAACTGACCTCACACAATCTTTATCATGTGCAAAATATCACACAAAAACTTTGACCATATGGTGGCCCTTAAGGAACAAATTAGAACATGATTAAAGTCTATAGGTTTAATCCTCTGGGAACCATACATGTCTGTACAGTCGTTCATTTTGCCAGAGAGGGATACTTTAATGCCTCTGCCTTTCCGTCTTGTGTCCACTTACTTTAAGGGCAAAGAGGGCAAACACATTTTGAGCCTTGAGAAGAGACTATTTCTGTGTCAAGTGCTGGTAAGCAAACAGGAAAAGTGGTTTCCTTGTGTGTCTGAATCCAAATGAGGTCATGGGGATTTAAAAATAACTGACGACAATAACTTGACCACAGTTCAAGACTCCGCAGGGAGGGATTCAGCGAGGACATCCTCCCCGTCCGCTCAGAAGCTTTTGGAACAAAACCATGGTAGCAAGGGATTTCTGGAAAACAGCTATCAACAGTAGTTGATAGCTGCCATCTGTGTTTTGCAGTGGGAATCTTTAGAAGTTTCCTCTAATCAGATGTCCCTTTTTATAAAGGACATCCAGTTGAGGACTTTCATTTGGAAGCAGTGATGAACAGCTGATGTAGTGAGATCAGATCAACCAGATTTTCATACTACGTCAATGGAGCCTAATGACGTGTGGTGACAGGGAGCCCCTAAAAATCATCTCAGGGTGTCAAAGGAGACAGGATTTGGGCACTTGTTACCATGGAAACAGGTCTAGGGGAAGTCTGCTTCTAAGATATGGAGCTTGGGCTCTCTTGTCATAGCTGCAGCTTTATTGCGTTTTTCTGCTTTTGCACAGCAGTGAATGATCCCGGTTGATATTTTGGTTTCAACCGACTCACTCATTATTTGATTCAGATCGAACTATTTCTAATTATTTCAATCAAACGAATGGAAAACATGTAAGATTACATAAATGCACAGTATCCCACCATGTCTAAGTCTTCTGTGAGTTTGTTTTTTCATCATATTTCTCTTGGACATGGAAATGTAGTTAAATGTAGAGAAAACACAGACGTTTATAATTTGGAACGTTATTTTAAACCTGGAACTTTTGAAACACACTCCATACGTTTTCTATTATTTTACGGAAACCAAGGTAGTTGACCATTTTAACCCAAGAATGTGACCCTAAGAAAACAAAGCTTCTCTCCCAAAAGGGGTCCAGTTAGTGTTGACCACCCTGGATTTGAATAGGGGGATGTGGAAGTGTCCCGAGGCCTCGAGGGAGAAGCAGAATCATTAGAATATGAATGGCTGTCCATCACTGAGCCCAGTTCCCTGGCCCTTCAAGGATACAGCATTTAACAGACTGAAAGGCAGGATTAGCTGCTGGATTCAACCCTCCCAAGACCAAGGACAGGGAGAGTTTATACAGATTTAAGTATTTCATTCTATGATTGAGTGAGTGCTCAAGCGTGATAATGAACTTTAATTCATGTGATGTTCATAAATGATACCGATCACAATACGGATGGAAAACAATGGTGCAAAATGATGACATCATTGAAGTAGTTGTGTTGTTGTTTGTTACTCACCGTCCTCGCTGGTGTGTGTTTCTGTCCCTCCCTCATTTTCCACTTCCTCCAGGGCTCCGTGCTCACTGTAGGGGCTTTCACTGTGGGGGGGACAACATGCAAAGTGTCAGAGTCACAGCCAAGGCGATGCAGGGATTAAGGGAAAGTTGCAAAACAGACACAGATCCTGAAGGTTGTTGGAAGACACCATATCTAATTAACTTGTATTTCATTTCAGTGAAGATGACAGGGTAAGACAATTATTAAGACCAACAGGAAGAGGCAAAGGACCTCTGTCTGTGGTTGGGCCTCTTTTTTCAAAATGGTGCGTCTCCTCCCATGCTAACATGTCACCAGTCACCTCCTCTTCTACAAGAAAGGGAGGCAGCCAAGACAACAAATCTCCCCAGGGCATCATGTGTGTTGCGGGGGGAACATGGAGGTGCTTTAGACGGGTGATTAGCTCTAGCTAAATCAGTCAGCCTGTGGTAAAATGGGGCATAACAACTGGGGGGGGAAATTGATACAGAAATAAGTGAAAAGCACTGCCAGTGCTTACAGATTTAGCGTTGGGAAAGTGACTCAGGTTTGACTCAGCTCTGTTTGACCCCAGAATGTGCTGCAATTCCAAAAGTCATAATTTCCCAGCCAGATCGTTTTAGCCCGTCTTACCTACAAAATAGTCCATGACCTAAAGTTAGCACTGAAACATGCTTGACCATGTCATGTTCCTTAACCACAGGCACATAATTGGTGAGTGTAATTACTCAAATTAGCTCCGCTGACATACTACTGACACAGCTGCTGCTTTGTAAGCCGATGCATACCTGCTTGATGTGTGAGCACCTAATGAAGGAGGTTTGGCTGCGTGCCTTTGTTCCATTCACGGAAAGACATTTTTATAAGAAAATCACCAACCTCTGTCTGACTCTACATGTTGTTTAGGAAATCTATGCAGCTGCAGGAACTGATCTCGTCAGAATGCTTTCCACATTCTCTTTTAATCCTGGATAACCTACAACTTGACGTTCATACAGCGGTGACAACAGGCCCTAGTAGCAACAGTGTATGCTTTGTAGCTCAGACATCAAAAGTTGATTTGAACCATGGCTCCATAATACTGACTAGCTAGCTTTTTGCACATTTCTAAAACATTATAAAGCAACCAACACGATATCTATGGACCCTAGCCACATTTCAGCTTGCCGGTTATCCTTAACTTATGCCACAGAAAGCTAAGAAAGCTAAATTCAACACTCTTTGTCATTTTACATAAATTAGTATCATAGATCACACAGGGCTGCCAACATTTGAGTTCAGCTTGGAGTGAGATTTATTTTTTGGTGAACCGAAAAAACAAAACGCTCATGTGTGCAGTGTTACAAATGTATTGGACATGTACAAACTAGGGTTTCCCATTAATGTACAGGGCGCTACAGTGGAATACTCACATACACAGTGTACCCGCGACTCTTAAAATGAAGGCCCGATAATCAACTCACAGCATATAAAATGCCATATAGGTGTAAGCAGAGGTAAAGTGCTATTTTATAAGTGGGAGGGGCGAGGGTGCTCTGGGAAGAATTTTTTTTTTAAATATTGAAGTTAAATGCATCAACCTGGTGCACTTTGAGAGCAAAAAGAATATATGGATACATCTCTCAACACCCATATGAAACAGAACTGTGAACAGATTTTCTTTATGAATAGCCTATTTTACAAATCACTCACCTTTTAAACTGTATTCTTGCTTTACTGTCATATTGTATTTCATGACTTGTTTTAGAAACAGCTTCTAACATCCATTAGCACAGCTAGCTAACCAGATGCTAACAACAACAATGCAAATAGTGAGTTTGGTAGAAATATACTGTATAATAGTAAAGTTATTTAAGATGATGCCATATTTATTGAAGATTTGACATTATAAATATTCCCCAAAATTATTCAAAAGCACATTCTTCCAAACTCCTTGCTGTAGTATGACACACAGGAGACTATTGATGTGTGTGGTGAGTTTGGTATCAATAAGCTGTATACTAGTGATTGAATATGATTGTATTCTCTTTTTTCGGAGTTGCACTTTGCAGACGGTCCCTGAGCACTCGTTTCTTCTCCGGCTGCGGATAGAGATCAATGTAATGTGTCCAGCTCGGAGGACGGCGCGTATTGGCTTTTTTTGATCAAAATGTGATTGTAGTTCGTTGTCAACCTTACCACGGTACTTAGGAGACGTCATTTGTGTCTGAATAACCTTTTGTTTATGAGTTATTGATCCGTGAAATCAGAATCTCCCAATATCGTTCCAACTTTACTGAACTAAGCCAGAAGACCGTCTCATTTCGTAGACCGCTCGGTTTGCTGTTCCTTCACTTTATTTTTATATTTATACATTTATTTTGGACGAAAACTTAGCGTGAGGAAAGGCATGTGTGGCGTGAGTGCGTGAGATATGGGTTAATTGCGTGACTCAAACGCTCAATGCGTGAGTGTTGGTAGCCCTGGATCACATTAGCTGGTAAAGTAATTTGGAAAGCTAACTTACTAGTGGTTCCACTCAGATGCTACTTTGCTCGTGATAACATTAGCGAGCAAGCAAGCTAAGGTTAGCCAGGTAGCTGCAACTTAGCTATACCGCATTAGCTATACCGCACCTGGCATTTGCTGCCTTGTTAGGATAAAGTAAGGTAGAAAACTGTTAGCAAGCCAATTCACCAGCCAGACCAGCACATGGTGATGAATTAGCTTCCGTCTCCAACTTAATACAGTATTATGCTAAGTTAGCTACACACTGTTTAAACTTCTCATCTTTAGAATATCCGTATCAAAACCGTCACAGGCCTACATAGAAGTAAGTCCACAGGCTCTTATAGGCAACGGAAAAAGTTGGGGAGGGTCTCAGTTGAAATATTAAAGTCAAGTCAGTCAAAAACAAATGTGGAACACAAAGCAATTAAAACATGTTTAACGTTTCCTAGAGTGCCTTTAATCAATAGCAACACCAGCTAAATGCATCATTGCTCACCAATAGTCTCCTCCAGCCATACACTTCTCATAGATGGGCCCCTCCAGTTCTTTGGCATCAGGAAAGATGTTCTCATTGTGGATGATGATGGTCTTGACAATCTCGTTGACGTGGGCCTGGCAGGAGACCTGGTCCTGGGTTTCTGGTGTGGGCATAAGCGTGGGGCCGAAACATATTGCCAGGTTGTACGGGTCCATCATGTTCTCATCACTGTACTGGGACACGCTGAAGAGGGGAGGGTAGGAAAGGATAGATGGGGACAAGGAGACCAAGTTAAGGCAGATTGAGAGGAAACAGCACTGGGGAAAGTATTTCAGATAGAATCATGACCGACAGCTGTGAATGCTTTTTAAAATGACATTTCATAAAGAGGAAGCACTTCTGAAGTAAAGGATGGTTTTACTGATAAGTATCCATAAACCTACTGGTTGAGGAAGGCGAAGAGGTAGCGCATGACGATGAGGACTGATCTGGGAATGGTCAGGAGGATCTTACGGATGAACAGCGCCCTCTCGTACAGGCTCTCTATTCCTATAGAAGCAACAAAAGAGAAGTCAGTAATGTCAGTACAGTTATATAAGTAGAAATATTAGCAAATTAACAAAGCCCTCTTTTTCCATCCATTTGCCTCAGCTACAATTCAAATGCACCACATCATCTACTTGAAGATGTTCATTTTTTACCATGCAATATATGAGCATATAAACAAAACTGAATATTGAAGCTGAGCCTTTTACTTATCAGAATAAATGTATGTCTCTGGATGACCAACAAGGACTTATAATTGAAGTGCAATGTAAAATGTGTATGTGTGCATGTGTGTGTAAAGGCCACAGGAAATGTATCAACTCTCTGATGACCTTGATCTCAGCCTGTGTTTCACTGCTGACACCAAAAGGAAGAGGAAGAGGAAAAGAAGGAGGAAGTCAGCTTTTCTGTTTGCACCTGACGACAGGGAGGCCCAGTTTTTATTCCTGCTCTAGAGGAATACAGTATCTCTTTTAAAATCATTTCGTCAAGTTCTCTGTTATTCACTAACCCTACCAACAAAGAAGTGCATTTTTCTAAAACATAATTATTGTACTAGGAACACAATTGTAACTTTAAAAACAAAAACAAAGCATTTTCAATCCTTTCCCTTTATCAACAGCATTGACTGTGAACCTTTATGTCTTTCATTACCATCTCATTTGTTCCGCTGTGGCGCTTGAAGCAGCCTATTTCATTTGGCTGGGCTGGGGCTCTGCTGGGTGCTAAAAATAGCGCTGTCACCCTCCAGCCACTTTGTGCCATCTGGGATTTGAGCTTCTGGGCTACTTGTGATGTATTTCATTTTTAATGAATACCTAACTAGGATTCTGCAAGGCTCCTGAGCACTTCAGAAGATCCTATTCAGAGACCTACTCCAGTGTACACTTATACATCAACCTGGAAACACACACGCGAGAACACCCACGTGAAACATCCCTGCTGCTAATTCCCAAAGGAAAAATATTAGTAGCTGCAGTAAGCTGCTGGGTTGGGAGAAAAAACAGTCAACTGAGAGCAGTTAAAAGGAAAAACGTTCTTGTAGCTGGTCGGAGCTTCTTCGCATGGAATAAGCAGATCATTTTTAATATGAAGCTTGCCGGGCGTTCTGCCCACACTGCAATCACTGGCATGTTGAGCTGGGGAATGTAAACAGGGAATCCCCATCACTCACGCTGTGTAAAAATACACCCAGGAAACACTTTGCACACTTGCAAGTACACTAAAGCCTGCATGAAGAAAAAAGCACACACTCACATGGTCTACACAAAGCTGCACCAGGCCTTGCAGCACACGCTTTGCCCATGTGACTCGATGCATGTTCAATTGTTCTTTAACAGAGCCTAAATCCCCCCCTAATGTCTTAAAAGATGAGAAAAGGCCACACAAAGAGCTGACTTGTCTTTGAACTGACTCACAGCAGAATGACTGGGACTATTCTTCTGATGACCTCAGTATACAGTAGATTCAGCTCTGGATTCAAACGCCGCTCAGTGCTGCAGACATTTAACATTCCACTGCGATCTGGAAGCATGGCCAGCTTTATGCCACTTACGATGGATCATTTCCTTCTCAGTACTCGACCAAATATCATAGAGTTGTAATAAAACAAAGTGCCAAGGAGAAGGAGAAGTCAGAGCCATTCTGCTGACCAAATACTGCAGTCAGTGGGAATTATGCAAATTTGAAAGACAGATTCCATCTAAGTGAGATTAATTAACCACAGTATAATAACAGTTGTTATGATAAGATCATTACAAAGAGATGCACTCAGAAAATAAACGGCATGTCTGATACAAAGCAAAAGTGTTTTTTCTTACTGATGCAAGACAGCAGATCATTGAACCTCTCTTTGGGGAAAAGAGGGTTCTCCAGACCACGGAAGTAAAGTTTGAGAACGCCGGCCACCGAGTTGATGTCATGATTGTTATCATCGTCCGCCAGGGGGTCATTTCCTAAGACACAGACAAATGATATCCTAAATGATTGAGAATGCACAGGACTGAGGTGTGAAATATGTCTAAATTACAATTAGCCCACTGGCTTAATATGTTCCATAGATTGTGTAATGATTTGTTATAACGTACCTCTTTCAAACGAGTTCTTGATGTCATTGACTTCGAGATGGGATCCAGATACGCGAAATATTCCTTGATGTTGAAGGCCTGAAAGGAAATAAACAAGGGCAGACGGTAAGGAAGACAGAGTGTACACGACAGATACTCAATGCGATCATAAGTCTACTTACAGAAAGAAAGAGACCCTCACTCAGCAAATAAAGCTTACTTTAGTTGGACCTAAAAAGCACATCCTCCCTGTTAAGCCCCCTCACTTTTCTAATTAAAGATAATTAATGAGTCAGGGAGGCTGCAATCAAGCTTTACTCAAGTGTCTTCCAGCTGGGATTAGGACTTAATAAGGGGAAGGGTCAAGGGTGAGGAGGAAGCATGATTAGTCGGCCGTTTTGTCACTTTTAAATTGGTACGTCATTGCTTGTTCCCTATATAAGATGCAGTGCCTGTAAACCATGAAATCTCACTTCTGTCACATATTTAATGCTAAAAGAGTCTACATTTTTCTTGTGTATCTTTTTTTCCAATTTGGTTTGAAAATCAAATAGTTTTGCATCACTTGTGCCAGGCTCAGCTGTCTGTCTGTTTGTCTCATGGTAGGTTTGAGAAACTGGGTGTAAAAAGGCAGCGCCGCTGTAAACAGGATGGAATCTGCATTTTCCCATGACTGAACACAGTGGAGCCCCAACATGAAAAACTATGTACACACCCAAACAATTAATGGCTGGGATTCACTTGAAGTCCCCTTTAACCAAAGTCAGACAGATTTGGAGATGAAGACGCTGGTTTATGAGAAGAATCCATAAATACTGTCATCAAGTTATGGTTGCATATCTGTCGTGACAAACGTGTTTATACACAACATCCAACTCACCATACAAATTTATGCAGCGAATACAGCTTTCAACCACGCGGGGGATAGCTTGTCCAGAGTCCTATGTAGGCAAAGTGAACAAAAACACCTAAATGTCAGATCATGTATAATGTGCTGTTTGTATAGCATGTACAACAGCTAGAGCCCGACAGATACAACCGGCGTTTCAGATGTTATCGAGATCAATCAGAGAAAATATAAATAAATCAAATACAATCAGATAGATTTATCAATGTAAATATATTTAAAAAAAAGAGTTCTACATGTACTTCTTTTAAATAAACATGAAAACTAAATATAAGATAATGCTTAACGTTAATCAGTAAATATACAGATAACATCAATTTGCTGAAATATCTGTCGGGCTCGGAAAGAAACTGGTTAATGTGAATTTAAAAACATGCACACCCAGAGTAAGTGAAGGCGGTATTTATATAAAAAGGGAGGGTCACCATTTTGTGATCTTACTGAGACAGATTGAGTTGACATTTCCAGCTATTTCTTCATGCCCAGTCTCCCATAATAACTCACTGAGCATAAAAAGATCAGAATATATAAAAAAAAACCACTTCTAATCCGCAGCAAACTTGTTTTCAACTGGCCTCTAGTGTTGCTAAATATACTATGTGTTTTGTTATTCTAGCAATCAAGTGCACACTGTGTTTAAATTGAGGAGAGCTTATCTAAAGAGCCACACACTCAGTATGGAGCTCGGGGCAGGAGTGGTGAGATGAGAAGAGCAGCGTGGTCCGCTTCAGGGAAAACACTCTCCTCTTGCTGCTCAGACGCTGACTGTTCTGCTGTGATGCCAGCTGATCCCACGGCTCCGTGCTGGACAGGGACTCAGTACATGCTTTTAATGACACAGTGGATCTGTTTACAGTCCTCAGGGGCAAACGCACGGCCCGACACAGCGACCATGCCAAAATCAAAACTATCTATTGTCAGAGTGGGCAGAGAGTCTGGTGCAGCAGGATTATGTAATACTATCTCTTTGGGTATGCGAGACTGGGGATGACTGCTTTATATCACATCGATTTCATATCGATTTTGCAATGGGATTTGGTTCATGCTGGGAAACACAATTTAAACTAAGATCAGCAAAATCAGTTTAGAGGAAAAGGTCAAAATCAAACATGTATCTATTTCCCGCTTGCTTCAAGAGCCAATTACTGCCCTCTCTCCATTATAACAAAACTAAAACACATTTGAAAAACTCAAAAGTAATGACTCTTTTTAGAAATCATGCCCCCGTTACTCAAGGACATCCACAGACCTTGTTGTGAGCAGTTTTAACTGATATCACAAACAATCTAGATCTAAAAAACACTACAAGTAAGAGGAAATTATACATTTTTGATTGTGGTGTCCCGTTAAGGATAAAAGCCTCAATTCAGTCTGTCTCAGTCTTCCCACAGATGGCAGGTTATGTATACAAGATATAGACAAACACAGTAAGATATACAAATGGTGTTAGAGCAGGACAGATGAAGAAAATGAGCGAAGGAAAGCAGCATGGGCTCCCCAAGGTGCTTCAAGGTACCTGATGTCGAGCGTGTGAGTTCCTTCGTCCGCGGCTATAGAGAATTGTCGCAGAGAAACAGAAAGAGAGAGAAAAGCAAGACCCAGATTAGGACCACAGCAGCTGCCCACCAAAGCTTTTGCTAAGAGCGCACCCTCATTCCCCTCTGTGCATCACACCCATAAGAAAACAATGAGAAGTGGACAGGCAGGACCGGACGCGGCCACCTATGAGAGGCAGAGAAGAGGCCCGAGGAGGGAGGCAGGGCACCTTATCAGTCTGCCATCTGCTCCCTGACTGCCAGTCACCCTGCTGTTCCCACTGGCCTCTGCTCTGCCTCTGGAGGAATTCATATCTCTGGCAGAGCAGCGCAGTGATGCCAGGTCAGCAGCGAGTCAGGGGAGCTGACTGAGACAAACATTTATCCCTCAGACGGCCATTCCTCTCCTCCTGCAGCCCTCCAAATCTATCAGAGCCAACCTCACAGGTCTGACACCAGAGCTCACTGACCCTGCCATGAAGAAGGTTTCCAGAATCTAGAATTATTTGTTTTTGTTGGTAAAAGATTAATGTAAGCTCAAATGCTTTTGGGGAACCCACCAAAATGGCCAGTGAGCCAGAGCAAGACAGAAAATAGATAGGAGGAGGAGGAACAACGTCGGGCAGGCAGGTTGGTAATCAGTACCTTGATAAATGACTCCAAATTGCCATTAAATAACCTAACATTAAAAACAGAGCGGGGTCTAGCCCGCCGGGTGCCGGTGTGGGTTCTGAACTGCCCATTGGGATGTCTAGAATACAAAGAGTGTGTTAGAAAAAGTAAACAATGCAGTTTTTTGTAGAGTGGTTCATCTATCCTTCAATATCCAAAAATTGAAGTTGAGGCTTCAGACGTGAGGCAGGTGAAAAAGGTTATTTTTTAAGACCCCAGTGAAAGCCATGAATTTGCTTATTCTTTATAATCCTGTCACAGGCCAGTGAAATATCCGACCTGCTGGGAGCATCGTATGTGTCAGCATCCTCCTCATGGCAGGCCCTGCAGGGGATTTCCTCTGTGTGTGCCTGTGTGCCTGTGTGTGTGTGTGCCTGTGTGTGTGTGTGTGTGTGTGTGTGTGTGTGTGTGTCTGTGTGTGTGTGTGTCTGTGTGTGTGTGTGTGTGTGTGTGTGTGTGTGTGTGTGTGTGTGTGTGTGTGTGTGTGTGTGTGTGTGTGTGTGTGTGTGTCTTGGTTTGTGATTTCATTCTATTTGGCTTCTTGTGACCAGTCTGACCAAGATTCAAAAGTATGGGACTTTGGTCGCTTCTGCTGCTCAATCATAATGAATTATTCAGCTAGAAAAGCCTCAAGATATCTCAAATATATTATCATGAAAACAAAAGATAAACACTTTGCCTTATGAATACAACAGTAGTATAAGGCATACCACCGGATCACTTTTTACTCACATTTGTTTAGAACTAGTGGTGATTAACCCCACCCAAGAACATGGCTGCCTTTGTCAATTTGCCAAACATGTTCTCAATTAATTTTTCTATCTATAAAATGTTAGAAAATCATGAAAAATGTCTATCACAGAGCTCAAGGTGGCGTCTCTGAATGCTGTGTTTTATATGAAGGAACAAAGAGTTCCAACTGATGGATTTGACCTTGTTATTCTCTAAAGGCAAAATACAACCTCAATTTTGATTGAAAAAAAAGAAGCTACATAACTTAGTCATTAACACGTGAGTGACCCATAGAAAATAGCAAAGCAACCTAATTACAATAATAGAGTATATCCAATAAGTTATCTCCACTTTTGAACATAAATGATGGGTTTTCAAAGATGTGCTTTTTTTTTGGAACCCACTCTTTCTTAATTTAATGCAAATTATTTCCCTTATTTATTAGGCTAAACATTGTCTACTTTGTCACTTCCCACTCTTTTTACAGGTAGGGAAAGGAAAGTAAGGTCACCCTTTTACACATCAACAGGTTGGACTTTAAAACATTGAGGCCGGCACAGCTGCTCACTGCTCTCCAGGTTGTTTTTTCTAACTAGACTCCTCTGCTGTCATGGTCACAGAGGACTTCCCATGAGAATGTCCTGAGGCAACCTGTGCGCACCATGATGTGCTGCAACACGGCACAATATCTCTGTCACTGCTGAAAGAAAAAGTGCACTGGATGTGTGTTTTAAATACGCTGGTGTCCTGAAGCGTGTGTGTACTTTACCTTGTGGTCATGTAGTCGGCTCTGTGGCCTGCGGGTGAAGAGAGAGAAAAGAGAAGAGATGTGAGAGGAAGTTAGATGTGTGGACATGCCAGGACCTGTCTCTGAGGTCCCTGCGGTGCACTCTGCATACGGCCAGTGAAGCATTTGACGCCTGCCATCTGTCCGCAACCGCTGGCCTCTTGAATGGCACAAAAAAAACGCATACACACACCTACACACACACAAATACAACAGCTCATAGCTCGAGACACATTAGCTTCATTACAGTAAAAACATCCAGCAGGCACACAGTTTACAATCTACAAGTGTGGACTAGCAAAGATTAAGCAAAAAGAAAAATAGCTTCCAAATGGTTTTGAAGAACAGAAGAGGTTTTCGTTTGCGCGTCCATCTGTTCCTGTGAACAGGATCTGACCTGTCTGTGAGTCTGAGTGACTCATACTGTGCTACAGCTCATTAACAACAATATGATTAAGGAGTTTGTGAGAGAAGTAGGAGGCTTTTCTCCCCTTGTTAGCACAGCTTCATCACTCATTAGGTGGACAGTTTGACTGAGACCACCAGCACTGCAGGGTAGAACAATGACTTGACTGACTCTCTGAGTGGCAGATTAGCTGAAGCCCCGAGGAAATTCCACCAATGTAGACCGAGGAGAGACCGTTGGTAATGACTGCCACCCTCTAATGCACGATAGTCCATTAAGTTAGGAGCTAATCAATCACTAAGACGGATAATACAACTTTACAATCCCCCTCAGCTCTCGCTTGCCGGGCTCAAACACAGATTGCAATCCAGGAGTTTAGAGTAGTGAGAAAAGCGGGCAAACAATGGAACATTTGCCACATTAAAAGGCCAAAATTGCTTGACTAAGACTGCAGAAAATAAATAAAGACAACATTTAATAAAGAATTATTATTGATTGTGGCTATTTGGATATTGAAAAGGACTTCTACAGCATACACCCATTATATTGTATAAACCAACAGCTGGGAGATAACAAGGCGAAAGTCTGTCGCTGAATGTCGGGCACTCGGGGAGCGCCTTTCGTCTTAGTTTTTGCGGTGTGTTCCGCTTTTTCACCGATTCTTGTATGTTGAATTTATTAGGGACCATGTCGTTTAAAGAAACCAATCTGATTGCTGTTTAGCAAAAGCATGACTTAAGTCAAGAGTCAGAGATAAATTGTCCATCTTCATGTAATCTTTTCCTTCCGATAGCTGGATATTTTCACAAAAACATTGCCATCAGGAATGACGGGCGGGTGTAAAAATGGTTGGCAAACGAAGCTCCATTTAATGTTTGAATCATAACAACAACTTGTTGATGCAGAGCCCTATGTTTTCCTATTACACTCTGTTGAGGGACGACTACTGTTGCCATCTGGGATGAAGACAGTTTGAGCAGAATGTTTGTGTTCCCTTTCGTCTTTGTGATGTGTTCAAACTCAGCTTATAAGCAAAAGTTCCATGATGTGTGCTTGTTATGTCTGGGCCTTAAGAGAAGTGTATATCAGTAAAGGGTTTTGACTGTACCTTCACCAAGTGTCCTCTTCAGCAGGTCATGTTTGGCCTGCAGTTTGGAGATGAGATTACTGCCCTCCAGAAACTCCCGGAATTTCTGTGGAGAATTGAGAGTAATTACACAGCGGGCCCAGAGTGCTCCTCAGACAGCAATCTATGAAAAGAAAAGCTAAGGGCAAAGGACATGCTGTCCATCTTCAGACGGGAACACGATAGCACTTAGATTTCCTAGATGAACATATTTTGAGAAGCTACCCCTTTGCCAGCTAATCAAAGATAATAAGGGGCTTGGTGCATGAGCAAAGGACTTTTAAGGACAACGTGGAAAGATTAAGCTTTTTAAAGTAGCAGATAATAACTTTAGTTCATATTCTCTGATTCATTTGACAGACATTTGTAGCAGATATTAAACAGAGCACAATAATCTGGCATTTTCACAAATCTAAGTAAAGAAAGCTTACTAATACTTCAAAGAGAGTCTATAAGAGGGATGTATTTCTATTTTCATACAGAAATGAAAAGACACCTTTAACGTCCTTTGTATTTGTTTATTCGTATCCATCATCTTCTTCTCTTCTTCTTCCACTCACCATGAAGTAGAACTGCTCCGTCTCCTGCTGGTTGGCCCTCCTCTTGGCGATGCTGGGCTTACTGAGGTACGTCTCAGAAACGGTGGATTTGACCGACTCCGTGGACCGGCTGTGGTGGAAACACTCGGACACGTCGTAGTCTTCGATAGTCGTCATGTCCTGGATGGTGGTCAGGGTGGCCTCAGATGTCTTTTTGATCTGGAAACACACAAAGGATAAGGGGGAAAGATGAAGAAAAGTTGAAGAATTGCAAAAACACAGCCAGCTAAAAAGCTAGATGTGATCTCTTCACTATCACCATGTTACATCACAGCATATCTAGCGGTTTAAATCATCACTCTCCATAAAAACCTCTCTCTCTATCCCACGAAACTCTTAAAAAGATGCAGGTGTTTTCTGACAAAATGCCTAAAGTTCCCCAAAAATCCATCAACCCCTGAACATGACTCCCGGCCAAAGCAATCAGTTTGCTTGCACTCAGAGAGGGAGAGAGTATGCTAGAGACGAGACATTCAGTAACAGGCTTTTAAGATACATTTCCTAAACCGCCTCTAACCTGTCTGAAAAAGTGATTCTGCTGCAGCCCATTAACGTCAGGACTTTGCGGAGTGATCCCCCCTTCTTACTGCCAAGGATGTTTGGCCACCGCTACTGGCTGTGTCCAGTAAATGAGGATGTAAGATGAGGGATGATGTAAAAAAAAAATGGGAGGGCAAATAAGGATGTGACAGCTGTTGAAGAGACCGAAAGAGATGCAAATTAATTGTGCAGACTATTAATAAAGAGCTTGCAGTACAAAGACGTGATGATGACCTTTAGACTTCAACAATCATGTCTCAATATTTACAGAGCAAAAGTCCTGGTGTTGTTGTCAGTAATATTTTGAAAGAAAAGTGCCACTTCATAGCCATGCTAGCAGCTCTGTGAAGCTTCACTTAACATAGCACATAGCTTGACATTGAGACAATAGTTAACATTAGCTTGCTAACAAATCCGCAGTGACAGAGAAATGGCAACATGTTGATGTTTAGCAGGTATAATAGTTTAAATCCTTATGTTACCTTGCAAATGTTAATTAGCGCTCAAATATGAAAATTGAGGCTGATGGAATGTCCTCAGTTTTGCAGACAGTTAGTCAAAACCCCTTTAGTCTGTAAGAAATGACATGGCAACCCATCCAATAATTGGGATATTTTAGTCAGGGTGGATTAACTGACCCATATCTCCCTCAAGCCAAAGATTACATTTATGCAACAAAATCCATCCCAAATCCATCCCTCAATTAAATGACTATTGTCAACGTAAAAATGTCCAATTCCTAATTTAAATATTCCATGTGTAATGATACACATTTCCTTTAATAATTGTAATCGCACATCTGATTTATGACATTTTGAAAGACATTTAAATAAAAAATGTCTTAAAAAAAAGGGGTACGCCGAGGGCCGACACAAGGACCATTCTGCCTTTTCAATCAATAAAATAATATAAACATAGGGCTATGTAGGTTAAGGAGAAGTGCAAAATGTGGAGCATTGAAAAAGGAGGAGAGACAAAAAAAGATCAAATAAGACAAGGACGAAGGGTCTAGAGACTGTCAAGCCTGAGAGCATGAATCAGTGATGTGGAAAAGCTGCAGAAGGAAAGAGGCCCTGCTGATGCTGAAACATCCTCAACCAGCTCTGAGCTCAAAACATTTCTTTCCCTTCAACAGAGACACTCTGGGGTCATGAGAGCTGTGAGCATCGCAACTCAACTGTGTGTGCATCGCAGGTCAGCGTCGCCGACAGTGAGTCAGTGCTGGAAGCCCTCCTAATTACGCCTAATGGTCAGGAGGCCCCCTATTCAAAGGTAGTGACCCTGTGTCTGGGTTATTAAGTGAGTCTGACCTCAGTGCTAATGAAAGAACAGGCTGGATTCCTCAGGGTGCTGTTACACACACCGAGACAACGGAAGATTAGGTTGTTTTTCTTTTAAACAGTTTGACCTGTGACTCATTTTGCCTTCAAAAAGGAAGAAAAAAACACCTGAAAAGCAAGGCGGACTCTCTTTCAAGTGTAACACTGATAGATTACAGCGCCGACATACATGCTGGGGAACACAATGTGGATGTAGTTAAAAGTGTCATCCATCCCGTCTTGAAGCAAAAACACACGGCAGGTTTAAACACGACTAATGACAGCGTAGTGAAGGAAATGGGGGATTCTGCTGTCGTAAAACTTTGCTATAACAGAATTCTGTCTTGTGAGTGAAATGAAAAACCTGCTGCCTTTAAAAGACAGAGAAAACATTCAGAAATCTACACTGCGGTTTTTTTAACCCGCGGCAGGTGCCTAAAATAAGTAACTTATATGACATGCATGCAGTCATGAGTTACACGCTCGGAGTGTGTCGGGTCCCCTTCTCCCTACAGCTACATCCCGGGTGGCCCCGTGGAGGCGAGAGGCCCAGCTGTCAGCAGAAAGACAGGACCCAAGCATGCGAGAGAATCGCTCCCAGTGAAAAAGCTGTTGAGTTTATCCATTATTCAGCAGACGAATAGTTACCAGTGTTCACTGCGGGGCTCGATTACAACAGGGCTTTTAAAGAGACTCGCTGGGTATGCCCATTTGTCCCTGTAGCCGCACAACACACCTGGTGAAAAGTCCCCGGGATCAAATTAGGTTTGTTTATTTTCAATAAGGAACCATGACTCATGTGTTCCCTGCGTAGCTGCAAAGACGGCGCAGTAATACGGTGAGCTAAATATAATCCCAGACTTGTTTACAGTCGTCCTTCTCTGTACTGAAAACTATTTCTGCACTGTCAAAATCCAAAATAATTCCTTCAAAATCAGCAGCTCAAAAGGCAGACTGCTCTTCATAGATGTTAACAGAATATGTAGTTAGTGTGTAATCTGCTGATCGTCCCTCTATTAACACAGAAACACAAACACACAGGCTCTGATGTGCCTTCCTGAGATGTATCTGAGGAAAACAAACATTCACTGTGAAGGACATGGTATTAGATTGTCATAGTTTAGTGTGAAATGTCTTGAGATTACAAAAGAGAGGAACATCAGCCTGCGCTCTTTTTCACACGGAGGCAAATGAGATCTAAATGGCAAGATTATTAAATCTGAAAAGGAGATGAACCACGCTGACTGGCTGACTGGCTGACTGGCTGACGAGCTGAAATGAGCACCATCTTCAGAGAGCAGACTTTTTTAATGAAAGAAATTCAATTGTAATTTCTGCAGTGCGGCACCCAGCAGGGCTATGTTAACCCCAACCCTTTAGTAAGAGTGAGAGTTTTCTCTCCAAGCCGCACCCCCTTCCGTCACAGTGCACAGTCAATTATTCAGCAATGTTTTCTTTCACTTTTTCACGGGAGTAAAAGAGGTTTTAGAAAACAGCTTCACTTCTATTAAGAAATGCCCTGCAGCCTTTCCTGGCCGGATAACGACTTTTCTTCATTCTCTTTATTTGACAGTTGTGCTTCCAGGTAGGTTGTCAGAGAGCCTTGAAAGTTCATTTTTTTTCAAGGGTGCATCTGGCCCGCTGTGCACAGGAAGAGAGGCCATCTGCTGATGCTAACACAAGGCAATAGTGCCCTCCAATTCTGACCCACCAGGACATCCGCTACAGCGAGGCAGCCGACAAGGACATGAAGCAACCGGGGCGTGTCTTCGCACCCTCACACACAGAAACTCACAGGGTGCAGAGATACTGTACATACTGCGTCAGAGAGAAGGAGCAGGAGCCTGAGCAGCCTCGATACACAGCATCAAAACAACAATCCAAAGGAAGCTTAAAGAGGCTGCCACTAGGGTTATTTTCATTGGTTAATCATTAAGGGTAAAGAAAAGTTCACATATGTGATAGGTGTAGGGGGAAATGATAGTACCTCCTGAGTTGTATTTTTATTTTATGTCGAATGTATTTGGGAAATGTTGAAGTTTCTGAGAAAAAGGAAGTTAGCTGGACTAAGCTCTCTGTCATCATGGTAGACTAGGATAGGTCCTGAACTTAACACACCTATGTAGGTCAATAATCAATTTCGAAACTAATACATTGAGAGTGAAAACAAAAAAGAGTGATCACTTTTGCTTGATTATCAAAATGGTGACAACTTTCTTTTTCAGTTTAAGTCTCAGTCTATTGACCAATCTTCTATTGACTTTCTTCAGCTTTAATCCATTGCACATTCAAATGAAAAATCCCAAAATGTTTTTAAAAAAAAAGGCAGGATAAATGAAAGAAACATGCACCCATGGGGGGGACAACAACAGAGAGGGTAAATACGGATAGCTTTTATTGTAAAAGCGAACATAATTGGTGTAAATGTACTCCGTCAAACTGTTGCATTCACAGTATTTATTTTCTCATTTCTTGTATAAACAGAAATGTTGCGTTCTTCAAGCATCCTGCACACAGGTTCAAATGAAACTGCCTGACTAGAGATGCACCTTCAATGTCAAAACAGAGCAGCGCAAGACAGGTTTGTGCAAATAAAAGCGAGACAGTGAAATCTACCAGTGGGAGCAGAAAGGAGGCTTCACAGAGAGGTTTGATGGCTACCTGCAGGGCATGAGAGACAGGGAAAACACTGTGTGTGTCTGTGTATACCCAAAAAACATTAAGATTCTTCAGAGATCATCAGCAACTATTTTCTCTGTCTCACCTTGGACGACTTCTGGCTAAAGTTAACTTTGGTAGCTTTAAAGCTCTGCAGCTGTAAGCTTCTTAAAACCAACAAACGTCAAAATGGAGAAACGTACGCATCTCTAGCAGGAAACTACGCCGAGACAGGGGAGAAGAGTTTTGACATGTTGGACAGAAAAACCTCACGGATCAAAATACAAATATATGTGTAATGACTTTATTTATTTGCATTGCTTTACCTCTTCGTTCTCAATATTCAGAGTTGCCAAGCGGGACTGAAGCTGCTGGAACCTCAGGATGAGCTCTCCGTTCACCGGTGGCTGCACTGAGATCTGACACACCTGGGGAAAAAAGGAAACACATTGTCAGGAATTAGGATTTCAAGTGACAACCCTCTGAAATAAAAGACAAGCGACGTGTCCTCTGTTTGAAACAAGATGCAGGCAATCAAATTCTTCTTCAATTGCAAAGCAAACCACAGTGACGTCTCACAACTGAATGCAGACAACAACAGAGTGTAAACAGACATGATATCAGTTTCCGCAGTGCCAGCCAAACAGTAAAACTCCAAACACATGTTGAGCTTCATGACTGCAGGGGGAGAATTAACACATGATTTGTCATATTCTGTGCCCCATAAAAACCTGATCCAGCCGCTCAGACGCAGTAAAACGCTGCACTTAAGCCACTGAAATCAGACCTCA
Source organism: Notothenia rossii (assembly GCF_949606895.1). Lineage (NCBI taxonomy): Eukaryota > Metazoa > Chordata > Actinopteri > Perciformes > Nototheniidae > Notothenia > Notothenia rossii. The sequence continues at coordinate 24,801,001 of NC_136903.1, read as the reverse complement.
TTAAGTCTGAGACCTTTTTATAATCAAATCCAAACCATGTTGCTGTGCAGCTCAAAAAGTGGATGATTTGGAAACAAAACTTTTGAAAAAATGTGTATAAATGCAGTCTTTCAGTTCAGTTTTTCATATCAGCTTCTATTCTTGACCAATCTATGTACCTCGTCTCCCATATGAGGCTGGAATTCAAATTTTGCCGGTGGGCAGAAGGCCGTAGGGTACATCTCCATGAACCTCTGTCGGTCACTCCGGGGGTCCAGACTGTCCACGGCGTTCTCTATGATGTCCAGACCCTCGTGCCGGGATGTCTCCAGGTTGTATTCGGCTGAGAGGTAGGTCCGCAGGGCCCGGTTCAGACTGGCGTGGTAACCCAAATCACAGCACTGGAGGAGAGGGGAGAACAGGGTCAACGTGATACTACAGGTCTCATAATAAACACACTAATACCATACAAGAGCTGCAGCAACCAACAATTCCTGTTTTCCTCTTAATACATTGTAAGAGAAGTGAAAATCACAACCTCATAAACCTTTCAAACGGCTTGTTTTGTCTTATCCACTGTCCAAAACCCAAAATATATATTAAATATCACATAGGAAAACATTAAGATTTCACAGGAATCCACAACTTGAGTACATTTAGTTTGAAAAACAACATAACTGAAGGCGGTCATACAAAACACTTTCTTAGAATTAAGTCTCAGACTGGAAGGCTAAACAGATTACAAATTAAATATACTTTTAAATAAGCCAACAGTCTCTTATAAACAGTCAGCAGTGTTGACTCTGTGTTACACAACTTTTCCTCAATATTATTAAAGGTTTCCTCCAGGAAAGTATGCTGATATTTAATAACTAAAACCTTGGCCAAGGTCTCTCCTAGGAAGACACACAAGCCTCAGGCAACCACAAAAACACACGCACATTTACACAAAGAAATGTAACACGGCTTGAGTGATAGGCAAATGCAAAACCTCCACAAGAAGGCATGTACACTATATTTTCGACGATAAAAAGTCCACTTCATCAATAAACAAATGTGTGTGAGCGTGCTCCTACAGCTCACGCAGATGGCATCCCACACACAGTAACACACACACACACCCCGGTGCGATGTGAAGGCTTTTGAGCAAAGCAGGCAGAGGGGTAATTTCAGCACACAGCATGCGGGCTGAAGAGAGGTTGCATTCCTCTTCTCTCGTCTTGGAAATTAAACCCAAAAACCCTGGCTAAAAACCTGGCCTCCACCCATTTCCTTAGAAAGGCCACAGGAAATAGCAAAGTAAGATTATTTCTCTAACAAAATAACAATAATAACACAGGTAAGCTATATACAAATAAGCCATGTATATTGGTACGGTAACAAAAAGGTCAAGATAGCATAAAAGAAAGCATAGGGAGACGCGATTCTCAAGTAAATGGAGTGATGACCCACAGCTGAAGATGACAAAAGAAAATGTCTGAAAGATGTGGAAATGTCAGAATATCAGGAAGACAGAGTAGAACTTAATATAATATGTGGGTTTTTCAATAATGACAGGAATAGAAGGAAGTGAGGAAAGAATATTTTTCATCACAAAAGTAATAAGCTGCTATAATTCAGCCCTGAACTGTAATTTCCATCCCACAGTCTGCTGTCCTGAGATCATTGTTATATCAGAACCGCCTGCTTAAGTCATCGGCCTCTCCTCTGATCAAGATTGAAATCTCTTCTAAGAGTCTGGGAAAGAAGACACCCTGAATAGCAACGGGTCTTCTGTATGAAGAGCATAAAGAAGCATCATAACATCTTCCTTATGTGGCTGCAAGGTGTTCTGTTTATGTGAGAAAGTCCTCAGCAAAATGTTCCCAGCATCAATGGAGACAAAAAAGACGAAGCTGCCTCGAACAGGGCTGACAGAGGCACGTGGTTTTATACTTACATCAATTAAGTCCGACAAGTCATGGATGTAGTATTTGAAGACGGAGGAGTTTGACGCTTCCAGAGTCAGCAGATATTCGTTGCGCGCTTTGATCGACTTCAGCTTGTTCTCGGAGTACTTGGCTTGACGCTGATGAGAGAATTAGAGGAAGAGAATGAGAAACAGACAAACAACAAAGCGAAGGAGAGAGGATGGATTTAATGAGTTGAGAATTGTCTTTCTGACAAAGTGCCTGTGCTTTCATGTATTCCTCTAAGAGCTGAGACCGGATTAACGGCAAAACAACAGCTTTATTAAACATTACAGTAGAAATATGTACAATTATGTTATAAATAGCACAAAAAAAGGAACGAGCACGGAAAGAGGCATAAACTAAAAACAGCCCGTGTCCTTCACTTCAACCTCTGCAGGAGCCATCTGTTTTTATCATACACTTCCTCTCTACCAGACAAATACAAGTCTGTTAGTTAGTCACCGTCTTCTGACCAATGACCCTGACTCACACTTCCAAACCGTCCATGTTTTTAACACTTCGCGAATGCATTCCAGGAAGAGCCACCCTTAAAAGGCCATTGTAATATTAGTCGCAGAGATGAAATAGAAAGCAGGGCTGTTCTGGGAAAACAAAGCCCGCTCTTTGGTCGCGAAAACGCTCTCAGTCTGTTTTGCTTTTCTCAGATCAGGTCTGAGTAAAAAAAAACATGCTGTGTCCCTGATGAGGCAAATGTCCTAATCAGATATTTTAGTTGTGTTTGAACTACTTCAATAAAACAGTGAATGCTGTTACTACTAATGGAGTTTAAAAGCAATTGTCACAAATGTGATTCGATCGCTAAGTGCTGTAATCGTTCTACCTTCTCTTTCATCTTCTCGATCTTCTTCACAGAGCTGCGCCTCTGGTATTTGTCCTCCATTCGGATGCTGAAGACGGGTTCTCCCCTGCCGATCTGCTTCTCCTCCTGCTTCTCGGCCTCCTTCAGCTTACTCTCGGCGCTGATGCTCTCTGTGTGGTACATGTGGTACGTCTTCATCACCTGGAGACAAACAAAAGTGTCAATAAGCTGCAAAACAGTTATTAAAGAGGCCCTATTATGCTTTTTGGTTTCCCCTTTTCCTGTAGTGTTATGTGCATGTCAATGGTCTGCAGAGGCTAAAATCCCAAAGTTTCCCTCAAGGGGGGGGGGGGGGGGGGGGGGTTCCCACACTCCCCCCACCCTGCCTGAAACTCTTCCATTGGACGCCTTTTTTTTTCTTCAGTGACATAGTGAAATCAATATGTACACTTTCTATTGGCTAGCGCTCAAACACATTGTACGTGACAGAATAAGGGGCGGGACATCTCTAAGCTGTTGATCAATCACAAAAGACCCAGCCAGCTAACCAATCAGAGCAGACTGGGCTCTGGTTTCTGACAGAGGGTGAAAAGAGGTATGCAGCGCTTCTTAAGATTGGCAAAGGGCAAGATCCTGAAAACGTGTTATGTTATGGTGAGGTCAAAGGTCACAGTAATCCATCTTCATAGAGGAGACTGACCTCTTATAACCCACAACTAAGGTTTCCATCCTTGGACCCTGTCATTCATCAGCTCTCAACTCATCTCACAGCTGGCAGTCTGTCTCTCCGTAAACCAACAAACCAAAGACAGATTCTCTCAAGACTTTGTATGAGGCCCCTCATATGACCACAACCACCACAAATCACTGCAGCTAAATCTAACATAGGGCCTTCCTTGATCTGAGTTTTCCTGCATCTGGGTTTCACTCTGGTTGAGGTTATAAAGGGGTTGGTGTATCTTTGAAGCTCTATTTTGTTTTAAAACATGAACAAAGTTCTACCTCGCTAGTTCCAAAATGTGTATCTGTTTAGCATGTAGGATATGGCTCTTAAATATTTCCTTATAGAGATCTATGTGATGCTATACTGAAGTATAAGTTTCATTCTTCCACCCCTTGTGTCGTCACATACTAGAGAAAAGCTTCAGCTTGATGATGAACAACTGATAAGAACTACTTCCTAAAGTCTGAGTCATCCTCTTCAGAGTAAGTTGGAGTGCGAGCGTTACTCATACACACTCCATGAACCCATTGGAGGGTGACTCAATCGTAGAGTAGCAGGTTAACCACAAAACACTAACAATGAGTTCTTGAAGAGAGCAAGCGGGTATAAAAGTCTCATTAGCACTGGCTACCATCGTCAGGAGGAGTGACAAATGAGGGGGCTCGAAGGACGGAGCTGATGAATAACTTGCTGTGGGAGAAAAACGTAATCCTTTGACGATAACATGGAGTCATCAGCAAGAGCGCTGAACTCCAATCAATGGGCATTTACATTATTATAACTAATTTGTATGTCAAATAATTGTATGGGCCCTAGTAACGTCCCACCCCTTAATTAGTTTCCCAAACCACATTCTGGTGTTGGGTATATCAGTATGAAAAGCCAAAAAGCAGGTGCATCGCTCACAACATCTCATGGGTGTAGGAGTGGAGAGAAAGAGAAGGGAAAGACTTTACTTTATTTGAAAGAACTATCTTTAAAGTTTTAATTATAATTATCCAAACATTAAAAACATAAACTGTCAAATATTATATTTATCTTATATTCTCTTTAGAATATATTAGTCAACTTATCAATTATTGAAAGGAAAGTTATCACCGACCATTTTGATAAAGAAAGTCATATTTTGTGCCGTGGCAATAAGAGCAGTTTTTTAGCCTCATATATTAAGATTCTCCAGCTTTCCAGCTTTCGTTTATTTAAAACTGAACATCTTTGGATATTGTACTGACAATAGATAACGTTTAAAGGTATCACATTGGACTTAGAGAAACTAGGGTAGATGTTGTTGTCAGTTGCAGCCCCATTTTGGAATAAAGTGTGTTCAACTACAGCAAATTAACTATATTTTTTGAACCGCTTACATAGTCAAACTTCTCCAAACAATGAATCTTCTGAAAAGCTACATACTGAACTAAAAACAGGCTAAAAATACATTCAAACTCCCAGGAGAAGGCGGCGATATGGAGCACCTGTGGTTTAACCTGAAATGAACCAACTCCAACAAACCTGTGTACGCAATACACTCGTCTGCAAAAAACCTCAACGTCAATACAAAAAGAGTCCCACCCATCTCAAAATCCAAACATCTTTCCCCCAAGCTGAGATATTTCTGTACGAGTGGAACAACGAAGCAAAGCGAGATTTGTGTGGAGCGCTCTGGCTCCGGTTTGGTTTGGCCTAACTGGAACCAGTTTAGAGATGGCTGACTGACCTTGGGCCCTGTACTCCTCACTTACTGGTCTGGAGTCTGCCGCTGCTGTGTTTACTTTGGTGTTTCTTTTTAGAGGGACATATTTAGAGATGGAGCAGACCTGTTATTTCATTGGCGGGGTTCGACATCTGTCTGATGCAATAGCTACTGTGTGTTTGAGAATATTTTTGTACGTGTGTGCGCTTTCCCATAGGGGCTAAACCAGGTCATATCTGGAGTGTGGAGCATGGTGAAAGTGACACATATTGAGTTTGGAGTTACAGGTTTGTTGTGTTTGGAGCAGCATGCCCATAATCCTCTGTAGTGAGGAACTGGAGACTGTGAAGCCAACCGAGCTGCTTTTCACTCCATCTCTTGGGAACCAGCAACAACTGCCTCGACTAGTACCTCTATCTGTGTACAACCCAGGTACAGTATATGATCAATATAAAGTTGTTGATCAATGGGAAGGAATGACACACGATTACACAAGACCACAGACTCACAGAATGGTAGAATTATATGTGTTTCTCTCATATGTTATGTATTTCTATGATGTCATGTTTGTAATTGTTGATGCCTGTGAGTGACCTGAAATAATTTATTTAAGTAGCTTAACTCCGGTACATATCGCAGAAGCTTGCTAGTAGTTCATGATATTGCCATTTACGATTCAAGTAGTCAGGATCACTTTTTAAGCCGGTCAAATGGTCTAAGAGAGGGAACATTTTAAGACATTTGACTATGGCAGCATTTTTGTTCATGACTGACCAGCAACCATTTCTCAAAAACGTAGTTTTGCTGTAGTTCTTGTGTGAAGTAATTGGTAGCTTGCAAAGCAGTGATTTCAAAGAAGCTTGCCCAACAATACTTAGGGTAGACTATATCACATTATAAACCTAAAGCAATCATATAAAAACAACATGGTTTTCATTTAATTCCAGTCGCCCTTTCTAAGAATACACAAGCATCTGATGGTCAAACAACATTTGTGAGGCAATAAACAAGGCAAATAGGCTAGCAGGGCTGACTGGAGCCATTAAGGCAGAGGAATTAGCTATTGATTCATGATTTAAAAACTTTTCCCTGCCAAGGTCATAGACAAACAGACAACAATCCAATTCCAGCAAAGGCATTGAACAGAAGAGATGAAACGCCTCCATAGAAACTGGGCAGCAGCTATGCAGATGATTTAACGCTTAAGTGTTATGGTCGGTTAAAATGCTACTAATCCCCCTGAGAAAATGCAACCTCTGGGTTCAAAGGTCTGCAGCCAAAGCTATGTTTACCGTTTTGTGTTTCTGAAAATACCATGTAATCACAACATTCCTGATTTGATTCCCACTGAGGACTTTGATGCATGTAATCTCCCCCTCACTCGAAGGCCTCATATCTGTCTCTGTCAACTTTTGAATGAAGGCATCATTGCCAAAAATAATTTCTTTTTTTATTTAAAGAAAGCAATATGTATCCACAAGTTGTTATCTGGCTCCAACCACCTGGTGTGGCTTTGCATGCATTTGTTTTGAAGAGCAAGCAAACCAATCTGATAAAAGCCAATAAAACAGAGAATATGAAAACTAAGGAGTCAAGCAAACATGATGCTGAACTTTTGCAGTTTGAATATCCAGGTCATTTGGGTAAGAGAGGTTGTGTTTCAGTTTTGTGTTGAAAAAGAGATTAGACAGACTTTCCATAGACGTTGATAGGTGCATATTTAGTTGAATGTTTAATTTGTTATTCCTTCAACATCTCCAACAACTCAATGCTATAAACCAGTCTCCACCACAGCACAGACTAATGTAGACTTGAATTAGTAAAAGAAGAAAAAGAAGGTGAGTCTTACTACTTACTGTGTATAGCTCATTAAGGACCTTCATTAAGTCTTCCTGGAGCTGAAAGGCAATTTCCTTGCTCTGAAAAGGAAACACAGAAGAACAATCAATGAGACAATTAAAACAAATCAGTAAATTGAAACAATTAAATACACAAAATAAGTTATCCCAAAGACAAATGAAAGAGTATACCCAATTCAAGCCATTTGTGATTTTCTATTATAAACACGACCTTTATAAAACTGAAACTTGACAAGACTGTTTACTGTATATTTTATACGAATTGCGGACAATGACCAGACACTGACCCGTGGTTTGAATGGTACAAATAAAAAACAGAGCAGTGGATTTATAACCCTGTGTCTAATACAGGGTTTCTGAGTGATAGCAGTATCAGTGTCACGGGGGCCTTTCCACTCTAATCGTCAAACACGGCTCTGGTTTCACCCTCCACATGCTCAACACATTATCTGGCTCCTACGCCTCAATGTAAAAGATTTTTCCCAAATATGTTAACTCAATCAGCCACACCACAAGGCTGACTCAGTAATACACACACACACACACACACACACACACACACACACACACACACACACACACACACACACACACACACACACACACACACACACACACACACACACACACACACACACACACACACACACACACACACACACACACACACACACACACACACACACACACACACACACACACACACACACACACACACACACACACACACACACACACACACACACACACACACACACACACACACACACACACACGATACAATTTAACAGTAGTGCCGTGATGGATTTAGAGGGGCTTTCACTATTAATTTGACAGTAGAGCTCCCATATTTCCTTCACACTGACTCAGATTATGTGAGTCATGGCAATGAAGTGTTTGATCTCTACTACAGTTGATACTATGCTCTGCTACCTGGATGATGTTACAGCCTCCACCCAGCACTCCAGGTCTTTCTTTAACCCAATTATCCCTAGACAAATCTCATTTTGGGAGCCTCTCTCAGCAAAAGGCGGAAAGAGGGTTCTGTGAATGTATTGAACCAGCGGGTGTAGTGGGATAGAGTGGCGATTTACTTCTGATCAAGAATGGAGTGCCGTGCTTTTTTAAAGGGCAATAGGCGCTTTCACACCAAGTACTTTTCCCAGGAACTCTTTAATTCCTGAACTATCTAGTAGATTGCGTTCACTCCGGAAAAAGTCCCTGAGGGAGGATTACGCAAATGAAGCCGCTGACGTCACTTCGTATTCTTCTGCTTTGGGATTTACTGGCAGGCCACAAACAACTTCACGGCGTATACTGCCACCTGAAGTCCCGGGTAAATCGCCAGAAGCGCCGACACCTCCTCATCACTCCACTGCTCCCACATTTTATTTTGTGTTGCCATAAGCTAGTCTCTCTCTGTTGGTGCGCTGGGCTAATGCTAATAATGATAATGCGAGCAAATAAAATGGCGGCTTCACAAAACTTTTCGGAGTTTTACGGGGCATGGTTTGCAATTCGCCCAGCCAATCAGAAATTGGAACCTTTTCCTCCCCAGGAAAGTCCCTGCTCTCTAGCAGAGACTGAAAAGGGGTGAAAAGGTTCCCAAAAAAAGGTTCTAGTTCCAGATCTTTTTGGTGTGAACGCAAAATTCCAGGAACTATCGGAACTATTCCTGGGAAAAGTACTCCGGTGCGAATTACATTAAAACTATAACTACAACTGCAATAAATCATTTAAAGTATGTACTGTGGAGTTTCTGTCCAAAGATAGTGCTATACACTGATTTTTTTTTATGAGGGGGTAGTTGTTTTCCTTATGTGCAAAACAGGCAGGGAACGCAAGACACAAGAAATTGAAGGAATGCAGCAAAGAAGGCAAGAAAGAAGAGTGCAAGCTTGTAAACCTCCATAAGAAATCCAGGTTAAAACGTTTTAAATGTTGACTTTTCTAATGACGAACACACACACACCTGGGTAACGTTACAGTGGCATCTTGAGAAAAATACTGAACCTAAAAGTAACTTTTGTTTGTTGACAACAAACACAAAGAGCACCTAAGGGCAAGTTGGAGAAAATGTCTTTACATTGTACAAAGTTAATTGTTAGGTTTAACAATGAATTGTTGAACAGTGTAAAAATATGCACTATAGATCATTAATGGAAACTTTTCCAAAGGTTTTTTCTTTTTCTTTTTTATCATGGTTGCACTTTATGGCAACCACAATGCATGAGCACTCAATCTGCTGTTATTAGCAGCAGGGCTCAATGCATACATATAGGTAAGCTGAAACAAACAACACTGCATGCATTTGCACATGCCGTTGTTCATGGCAACAATATCCTACGCACTGCACTGAACCATGTATTGGATTTCTTGACTTGAGATAAGAGGAGACACACACATTATGTGACCTTGCACACGTCTTGCCTCATGTGGGTGTTGGCAACAAGTAAGAAGCCCTATTGAGGTCACACACCTTATTGATCCAGGGGACTTCACAAGCATGTTTGCTCTAATGCACAGTAACACTAATACAAACTCTCACTCTCGTTCTTCACAAGTACAGGTTAAGATCCATGATGTGCCAGAATACGAATAGACAGCAAAGAGGATTACACTTAGTTACAGGATGCCATGATGGCGACTTAAACTAGAGCTTAATGCTGGTTCTCCTGGTTGATTGGCAACTTCTTCCAAAACACCACCTTTCTGTCACTTCCCTGATTCTTACTTAACCTGAGTGTAAACTGTGTGTAAGCCGGGATAATCAGAGCTTTAGGAAGACCAGCACTTGGCAAGAGTCAAACTCAGGCATGTTGGAGAACAGCGTGTAGATAAGCCAGCTACGAAACATGTCTTAAATCTTTAGTTAATAAGAGGATGATCTATGCTTTGATTTAATACTCGATCCGTAATTTTATCTAACAAAACTTGACAGTTTAACAAAAAGGCCTTACATATCATGAAGGATCGTAAAGACACAGGCCTTCTCCTGTGGGAAAACCCATTAGCAATCTTCAGTTTAGAGGACAGAACCTTTGACTATCTGTCACCTCCAACACTCGTCAGCTCTTCTCCATTCAGAAGTGATCCAGAGCTCAATGAAAAGCCCTCTCAAGGATCACATGAGCTGTGAGTGTGTATCTGTATCTGTGTGTGTGTGTGTGTGTAAAGAACGAGATAAAAGTAAAAGGGCATTACATTCAGCCCGCCTTCCCCGGAAAACCTACAACTAACATAATTATTTTAAGAACTCTGTGAAATGAACTCTTTTAAATTGTTGCTAAATGCAATACACACACACATACTGTGTACTTCAAATTACAAGCAATAAGGGCTGTTCACTAAATGCTGTGTTGTGCAACTGATGTTTTTGATTTAATTTGCTTACTTACCCTCTTTCATTTTAAAGGAATCTCAGTTAGGGGGGTTTCCAATCGGGTCTAATTCATTAAAAAAGATCATACCATCTGTATTCCAACCACATTAGAAAGATGAGAAAAACCCAGAGAGGAGAAACCAAGTCAGCCCTTGGGGAGTGGTGGGTTTCATATTGCCACTGACATTAATCATGGTATAGAGATTGCCTTCTTATACCCTGCGGGCTGGGCCTGTGCACGTGTGTTAGGAAAGCTACGAGTGCCTTGTCACTAAGACACAGTCGCTTAGCTAACATAAACAGTTAGCTAGTGTTGGATAAAACAGCCTTTACCAAATTATATAAATCCTTTCATTTTAAACGAAACGACAGTTGAGGAATGTTAATTACGAGAGTGAGATACATAGATCAACATTAGTCCCATGTTAATGCATTGCTGACAGAGCGTTAGTCCTTAGTTTAGCATATAGATTAGCATGGCTATTTCTGATATTTTAACTAGATATTTTTGTTTTATTTGAACCACGCTTGAACAAATAAGTGAAAAATAGTTGTTTGTGTTTTAGGTCGAGTTGCACCGTTTATTCTTCTGTCAACCATTCTCTGAATAATCTTTTTGCTATAGCAAAGGTTGCCAGATTGAGTCATTGAGCAGGTTTTGGTTTAGACAAAAGGGCACAAAACCTGCCAGCCCAAACTGTGAGAAAAAAACTTTGGGAGGATTTGCACTGTACTTTACTCCCTGTAAAACCAGAGACTGATGTTCTTACCTCTATGTTCATGTACAGGTTAAACTAAAAAGTATACTAGTGATAGTTGACGTTTTCGTAGGCATATTGTTTCACTTTTGACAGGGCTAAGCTAGCGGTTTCCTCCACACCTAGTCCTAATCTAGGTTTGAAGATAGACCAACCACATCCTGACTACAGCTCTGCACTCAAAGCACAGACATGTTATTAATTTTGATTAGCTCCTTGCGTTTTTTTCCACAATGTTGAAGTAGGCTTAATGTGTGAACACCTAGTATAGTTGTCATAGGAGAGACAAACAACATTGGCCAGTGGCGACTCGAGCCGTCAGGGCCCTCTAGGCCCTCTCTGAGTGCCTAAGATATTCAAAAAAAATGATATTTGAAAACATTAAAAAAAACTTCTTTTTTTTTTTAATATATATTTTTTAAATTATATATATATATTTTTCATTAGTTTTACCAAACTAACTTGATTTAATTGTATTCAAAATGAAATTTCCAAAGAAATAATTCCTTTGAATCTGCCTGTTCAGTTTCTGCTTGAATGTGAAGGGTTAAATGAAAGAAGCTCCTTTAGCCGTCTCTGCGAGTTACTGTGAAGATAGGAGCTGATTGGTGGTCCTGCTGTAAATTCAGAGAGGGCCCGCTATAGTAACTCAACGAGACAGTAATGTCAAATGACAGTACAATTGACCAATCATATCTTCCCTCTAAATGGGTGGGCTTTATTTTCACAAACTTTATGACAAATTCCGCCCGCTGTGAAGTTTATGGGAGTGGTGCAGTGACGCGTCCTAAAACCCGGAAGTAAGCTGTGCTCGGGTTCCCTTGACAAAAAAGCAATGGGATTTCTCCAGAGGATTTTGGAAAATAGCTCGAAATAAGGTCTGTGGAACGAACCTATTTGATAAATGCACGTTTTGTTCAGCCGGATAATATCCACATGTCTACCCTACTTTTATTATTTTCGAATCATAAATCTAATCGATAGATTTATGATTAGCATAAGTTTGTTCATGGTGGCTCATGTCAGTGATAGTGATGACATCGTTGCAAAATTATTAACAGAGTCATTTTCAAGATTGAGTTACAATGACACATTGGAGTGGCAAAGGATCAGCTGAATGACCCGCCATCAAGTACTTCCTCCAAAAGGACAGGAGGATGGACTTTGTGTTTAAGTGATTTGATCATCAAAGGTAGGCCTAAGTCAATACAAAATGTGTTCAATGTGGGCCGCCGTGCCGACTTCATTCATTTGTGATTGTTACTTGGCTGTGGTGATAGGTGTTTGTTTATATAAAATGGTTTTGTTTTGTGTGGTAGAGGGTCGTTATCATTGATGCGTTTTGCACCCCGGGCCGTTATTCTGATATTTCGCTGAAGTATACGCGGTGACGTAATAAACATTTTTCAAGGTCAGAGGGCCCAGGTATAAAAGTCACGGCTCGCCACTGACATTAGCAAAGGCTTGTTTCATTCAAGGGCCCCATACACAATGACATTGTAGCAGTGAGTCAGCATGACATTTCAAGGACACCTGAAACTAAGCTGCTAAATGGAATTCAAACATTAACTTTATCATTTACACCAGTGGCTTATAAGGCTTATTGTGAGATAAACACTTTCCAGCACATGCTTTGACTGAAAAAAAAGTTCAAGACTGGCTCAGGCTTCAGGATCTCCACCGTGTAGCCACTAAATAAAACAGGGCAGAGTAAAACAAAGAGATGGTTGTATGAATAATGGAAACTGAATACATGTGAGAAGACCTACACAAGCATAAAAGAAGAGAGGTCCAATATTTCACTCATGTAGTCAAACAAAAAGAGGTTGTTTCTAAAAGATTTTCTGGCCGTGGCTTATTTTTATAAAGTGACCCGCTATGCAGCACTGAAGAAACAAATGCCAAACGGGCTAACCGGATGATGTTGACGAAGACGCCGGGGCTACTCTGAGGTCGTTCTCAGCATGCGACCTGAACATACAAGAAAATAAAAGCACGGGTCTTTGATGTGCTGGCAGGATGACAACAGTACAGCTGTCTCCTCTGAGCTGGTGAGTGAGGCCACGTAAGATGGGGGACTTCTCCGTTGTTTGTGTCTAGTTAGTGAAGCTCTGCTGAGATCAAAGGCTCAAGGAAGCTTTAATTAGAGGGCGAGCCGTGTCTCGGGTCTCTAAAGAAACGGAACCTCCCATCAGTCTGCACAATGTCACCTGGATCCACTGGGAAACTGCATTACAAACTTTAAAAGGGACAGCTATCAAACAAAGTGCGTAGACTTTGGAAATTCCACAAGGATGATGATGCAGACATGAATATAGTAGAAAAATCCCTTAAATCATATAAAGAGGTTGGTACTTGTTCGGTGTAGTGATACAATCCTGCATTTATTTGGAGTCATTAGGTCACAAATCATGGAAGATTTTCAATTAAAGAGCTGCTGATTTTTTTATGAAGATATGCAGAAATAAATAAAAGGTTTCCTACTTGGCCCTGATGATTGTCAGGAGTTTTTTTTGACAAATTGGAAAAAGCATTGAAAGCAGGATCTCATTATAATCATCAAAGTGTTTTGAGTCGGGGAAGGCAACAATTGTAGCTTGTGAAAAATGACTGTCTGTTTCCAATTTCGCCTCATAAGCATTTAAACACTATCAAAAGGAAATGACTGCTGTAACTTCCTGTGTGTGTGTTGGGGGTATGGTTGAGTATGCCACGCCCCCTTACAATCAGATCAAACCACTAACATCAAGGGATGTTAATAACTTCAAGAACCAAAAAGGAGCCTCACTTTTTTTTTTATCTGGAGGATACATGATCAGGTTTTTCAGTAAAGTGGAGCAAAAAATACAGAAAAAAAGAAAAAGAGTGGGAACAGAGGTAGAGAAAAGTCGCACAAGCTTTAACTGACACAAAGGCACTCTCCACTTTGTAATTTTGGCCTGTGGTGAGTTCATGTGACTCCTGCAGCATAGGAGCTCATAATCTTCTAGGGAGTTGTCGTCTTTGTGGTGAAAAAAGGCAGCAGAGGCCCAGTTTCAGCCATGAAGCCACAGTCATCAGACGGGGGAGTGGAGGCATACTGATCTGAAACTGTGGTGACCGAGGCTCCCCCGCATTACTCTAATTCACAAAACTCCACCACAGGAGCCTGACTTTCATCCCATCAAACGCAGAGATTATTATTATATACTGTTAGTTTCCTGTCATGCAACTATATATACTCTACTGTCAAATGAATAAGTTAATTGAAAGTGAAAGATTGTTTATGTCACATGAGTGACTGGAGACACAGCTGTCCCGTCTGACCGCCGTGAAAAATCTGGACTGTTTAAGCGGTGGGGTCCAACTTTTGTTTTATTGATCAAAGGAGTATCACATCTGACCTCTTCTAGTAGAAACCAAACAGTAGAAAGTACAACAAAAAAAAATAAGAACGAGTGAGGGAAGACTGAAGCGAAAGGAGGCCTAAGGGGCATAAAGGTGCCAGGAAAATGGTGAGTGAGACGTACATGAGGGCAGCAGGATACGTTTGAACAGTGTTTAAGAATAAACTACACATTAGATCAGAACGATGAGTGTGTTCCAATATGTGAACAAAGTAACCACAGTAACATTAAACTTGGTACAAAGAAGGTGCTGTATTTTCTTTGCCGATCTTTCCAATTTCTTTCTGTGCAAAATGTTTTTTGTCAGCTTTTCATTCCAAATATAGTCCCATTTCTGTTCGGTCTGTTACATATTTGGGATTCCCTTTCAACCTATACATCTAAAACCCTCTATATGGGTGCCACAAAAACAACTCCATGTGTTCGACCATTTTGGGAAACGTAAAGATTACATTTACTAAATGTACAGAACAAGATCAAAACATGTCAGATTGAGAAGATATTTTTCATGAATTTTATGACCAAATGTGACCAAAAGCACCCTATTTAGAAGTTTCCAGAAAATCCTGTTTAGTAATAGTGTGATCAAAGCCGAAGTGTTGTCCTCACCTTCTTGAGTAGCCGTGTGGAGTCCTCGCTGATCTGCATGAACCTCATGATGACGTTGTTGAGGTAGATGTCGCTCAGCGTGGCGTGGTCCTTACTCTCCCTCCTCACCTGGTTCAGCAGCAGGTACCAACAGTTGACCGGGGACAGCAGGTTCTGGTCTTTCCTGAATAAACCAGGGAAACAGTCGAGTGTCAGATCAGCTGTCTAAAATAATACATTTGGAAAACATAGGTGGAAAAGTAATATCCTGGTGTCATTTAATACATGTTACAAAATAGGAAAAGGAAGGATGTATGGAAGAATTGTTTATATGGAATGCTTTGATGACTCCGCATGTTCCTGTTTGTTAGGTCACACGTGTAGAGCATTAATTAACAAGAACACATGGGTTCATAGACTGAAATCCAAAGCAATATCAATTGTGTGTGTTTATAGTTTGTATCAGTGCATTTCAACATTTTCCTGTGTGTCTGTATCGATGTCAATGTCTCAGCCCCAATTTCTTTAGACAATATTTGTCATTTTAACAAGCAGACAGTGGCAGTTCCTCGTCTAGTTCTCACCCGGATCTGGTACAAAAGCAGAAGGGAGATGCGTCACAGGTCTCCTTTGGGGTTAAATGTCCCATATACTGCTGGTTCCGGGCCTAATAAAGCTCCCTATATACGACACGGACTACCCAGTTGAGCTGGAAACACTTTGTATCTGTGACATTTCTGGGACAGAGCTCTCCCAATGCTCTTAGCCAAGCCGACTTCATACAAACCAGGGAAGAGTGCGCCACAGGCTTTAAATACACTTAGTGGAGTGACGTGGAAGAAGCCAGTATGCATTTTAAGTGGAGTTGAAAAGTAGAAACACGCATGAACTGTGACAGCAGAAGACAGACAAGCGAGGAAAGAGAAGTCACAGCAAAGGGAAAAGATTGTGATCTTGAGTGAAAAAAAGAGTGAAATAGTGGAGGCTGAGAGCTGTTTCCTGTGCTGTGTGCCGGCTGCTTCCACGCTAACTGTAGGACATTGTCCAGGCCAGAGCAGGCAGGGGCCCTGCATAAGCACTGGCCTGCAGGCTGACTTCCTCTGGGTTAACCTAAAACATTCCTCCTCCCTGCTAACAGCAGCACAGAATATGAATGTGTAGATTCTAAGGTTGGGTCTGGGGGTCAAGCATGGCAGGAACCACATGTAGACTCGCCTCTGCTCTCCAGTCACGGTGTCAGTTTGTTAGACAGATAGCACTTGTCATCACAACAGGTGAAACTCTGCACTTACTGTTAGGTGACCTAGCCTTGAGCTAGCATCCACCTCTGGCTCAACATCTGCTGCAAGAGCAGAAAACAAAGCATTTCCCTAAATTAATAACTCACACAAACATTCCAACCAGCTGAAATGTTTCCCCGAGTCTCTGCGAAAACAGGAAGCAACCTTCATTTGATAAAGGCAGAGCCAAACACGCTGACATGGAAAACATCCGAGAGCATTTGAGAGCACAGACCATTTTCAAAGACACCAGGAAGATGGTGAAAGAAAATAAAAGATTCAGCTAAAGGATGAGTGGTGTATTGATGCCACATGCCTGGGCTAAAGGACATGTGGTAAGTAAGAGAGAGCAAGAAAAAGAGAAAAATAAATGAAGCAGTCCCAGAGCTAGCAGCAGAACCGCCGGACACTGCATCGCACACACACGCTGTCAAAGAGCAATTACCATAAATCCTTTCTGCATTATGTATCAGCAGAGTGCAATACTGCCAATCTAGAGACACGAGGACAGCACGTGTGTGTGCATGTGTACGTCTTTAATAATTCATGCTCACTTTTGCGTGTGCAGAGGAGGCATAATGTCCAAGTGGCCACTGAGATGAAGCTGGACATCGCACAACATTAGCCCCTACAAAAGTTAATGAAATAACCTCCAAGCATAGATATCTTATGATCCATCTGTGAACCTGTTGTGGAGAAATATAGATGATATGAAGATAATGGGATGTAAAACCGCTCGAGTAATGGCAGGTTTAGCTAGAGGACTTTTAGTCAGTACTTGAATTGCCTTCTTTACATTCCTTTATCCGACCTTATAGCTCAAAGCACAGCAGGACTCCTCATCAACAATACATGCACACATTAGACATTAAACCAATTATAGCACTGTTCCTTTCCAAGTCATTTCAAACGATTAAACAAAACAAAAAGGATCTGCCACACAAAGCAGTTAGCCAACTGAACTATAGGGGAGGACTTTGAAATACCAAAGCCCTCCCACAAATACATCAACAGTTGTCAAAGTACCTTGTATGTTTGTTATTGGACTGATTTACTAAATGAAACTTCTGTAATGAAGAGAGGACAGAAAAAAGGGGAGGGGACTGACACGGGCTGTGACGACAAAATGACCTCTCGGGTTGCTTACTCTACATAATGGCAGGAAAATCTCTCAATGTCATCGTTTCCCGCTCAGCCAGGGGAGGAAGTGGGTCAGACAAACACAGACAGATAGGCGTGCCCCAGAAGGCCTGCAACACAGGTAAGGAAGTGGAAACTAATGTCCAGGACAGGCAGGGAGGGGGGGGGTGTGAGTATAAAAAAAAAAGAAGCTCATTAGCAACTCACTGGCTACTATCAACGTAATGTGGGTTCTGTCTATTCATGCAGTCTAAATCCAGGAGTCCCAGAGTCAACATCAACACACCCTCATACAGCGGCAGGACGCCGACAATGAAGGATCATTACCACTTCAGTATGCAGGGTATTGAAACAGGAGCCCATATCAACATCAGACGGAAAACGGCAAAGTCCTCCAGTGCCAAACTGATAACATCTTTCATTAATGAACTGCAGCGGCAGCTTTCATACTGCAGCACAGTGACTGGCTTCACCAGAATGATCACTGTAAGTCCGAATTGGAACAAGGCTATTATGAAAAAGAAGGGTGGAGTTTGAAGAAGCATGCAACAGGGCGCAACAGCCTAATTAAAAAAGTCTAGTCAAACCGTTCTGTAGATAACAAAAGATAAACTTTGTCCGACTTTATTCTTTGCATCTCAAGCTGAATAGGCGGCGGATGGAACCGTCTGAAGAAACACGCAGCATGTTTTACACCTTCTTTTTATCCTCAGACAAAGAGAGGAAGTCCCTTAACCAGACAATTCATTCTGGATAAAAGCTGCCTATTTAAGATGATCCCAGCTGTGGCTTTTGCATTATAAATAATTCAATGATGTCCCTTCTCATCATCTCCACGTCCCTCCCTGAACAAACTTTGCATAATACTGTATCAGGCTGTGTGCATGAGCATTTGTTTTGTGTTTTTAAAGCGACAAAGATAGAGGCGAATGTTTGCCCATACTTGTTCATTGTGTGTGTGTGTGTGTGTGTGTGTGTGTGTGTGTGTGTGTGTGTGTGTGTGTGTGTGTGTGTGTGTGTGTGTGTGTGTGTTCTGCAAACAGCCATTGGAACATTAATGGACAGGGCAGTGAATGGCTCTCCCACAGACTGCCGCTCTAGGCTGCATACAGTAATCTTGGTCTCTTGTTTTTGTTTTCTTACATTAATGGAAAAAGGAGAGAAGAGTAGAATTTATTTCCCGCCATTAACAGCCCATCGATATTTCTTCCAAAATCACTAGCGATCATAGTCTTTACTGCTGGAGCGTTGCCTTACCAACTGGAAGCTATAAGCTCAAACTGTTTCTAAATAGCCATTATCAGCAGCTCAAACATACATGTACATGTTGACACTTACTACACTATATTAATGTTGAACAGCATGTTACAAGCTTTTTAACACCTATGTGGAGACTATGATTTTAAGCATGTAAAGCAAACCTGCAGCTGCTTCTTAGTGTTGCAAGGACATTTAATACAATTACAGGCAGTAATGCATTATTTTTACAATCATAAAAACCTAGAGGAGCTACACCAACCGTTATTGTAAAGAAGGACACTTATCTTATTTTTCAGTTAACTATTTTCACAGACCAACACTCTGGATTGGACTCTGTTTTTATATGTGTGTTCATTCGCTCTTAATTTCTCTGTTTACAAGTGCAATACAATGAAATAAAGATATGTGTATGCAGAACAACAGCTCAACATTGAGCACTTTAGCAGAAGAAAGATGGATTCTTCTGCAGAAGTGAGCAGAGGCATTTAATCCTCCCACAGTTGGCACAACATCTGAAACTTCTGAACAACACTTCTCGCTCTGGAAGAAAAACTCCTACTGTGCCAAAACTTCAAAAGTGCAATAGTACCTCCATTGTCAGCTACTTACGGCTAACGGCTACAGCTAGCTAGCTTTCCTCCTGTCGATTTCAGTATGGTTGTGTGTTGTTTAAGATGTCATATTATCTTAAGCCCTCCAAAACCTACAGTTCAAATGGTTCCTACTGTGATGATACAAGTATCATCACGATTTCAGAAATGTGGCTTCAACCTGCTTACCCACTACCAGAATCCTTTTGGTTGGGAAGACATCCCTAACACCACTTGCTTCAGTTTAACAACAAACTAAAGTTAACACATTGTGTATATTAATGCAGTCTTAACTGTTTGAATGCCATCTTGTCAACTTGTCCCCACATCAATTATGTTAACCCGATTAAAGCATGCAGCACCACTGACAGCTTTAGCATTACCCACAGATCTAGGGGGTCATTTTAATGCTGCTTAAGCATTTTGCAGCTCCGCCTAGCTAACCTGTCAAATGACTATTGGCTTAATGCTACAGACGGAATGAAAAGTCATTTTTTCACACCACATGTATGTCCAATGAAAACAACCTAGAGAATGTGGAGAGCATAAAAGCCTTACTGTACGTGTAGTGTTTATGTGAATACAAAAATACAGGCTCAATGATTAAAACCCACAGGAAGGTCTTTTTATTTTATTCAGACATCTTGTATTTACTTTAAAAATATGCTCCTAGGCACTTGCCAAACGTTCACCCTGTGAATGAAGTGACCGGACTGTGCATCACGCGATGAAACCACAGAGCGACATAGCAGAGTCGCACGTCACAGACATGGGCACACACAGCTGCTAGAGCCATTGCCGCTTCAGACAGAGAGCACTCGCTATTTACAGACGGCGAAGACAAACATGGGTTTTATTTTCGTTCTCATCGCGGGTTCAAACAATATGCTAATGTCTGCTTTTTCCATGAGTAGAGTGTAATAAGGCCAAAAACTACAGCAGACTTAACTGTGTCAAGATCTTTAAAAAGGCTCCCAGTCAAACTGTGATGCACGGTAACAAGATAGAGGGAGAGAGGTGGAGAGGCAGGGAGACAAGCTTCCTGTAAACATGATGAAGAATCACAATTCATTCGATTTTTTACGTGTTCCTCAGCCAGGTTAATACGAAGACAAATCAAATTCTATATTAAGTTTATTCTTCCAGTTCTCTTGTACCTGCTTTAATGACACATATTTCTTTTATTTACAAGTTTTGAGGGCTATCCAAAACAACATTTCCTTTTATAATTGGCCCAAATATGTTTGAAAAATAAAAATGAACCCTTCACATATACATATTTAATTGTGTAATTTGTTATTCTTTAAACATATTTACAATAGAGATCATAGTTACAAAAATAGAAACAGGCAGTAATGTAATTATTGCATAATATATAATAGTTTTGTCAAGAATGTATTTTGCTGGTGAGGTAAAGAAAGGACTATGAATTTAATTTATGAATTAAGCCACTAGAATTTCTGAGGATATGTTTGGAAAAAAAAACATTTTTAGATGAAAAATAAGTGTCACCGGTGAACTGATTTTCTATCCTCATTTGACCTGCTTTGAATATATTTAATGAAGATTGATATAGCTCATCAGCATAATAAGCCCATCAGAAAAAAGAGATGATATCAACATTACAAAATGAAATTCAGTATGACTTCCATCTGGCCGCCACAATAAAACAGCTTTTCTTCTAGATATTAGGCAAGCGGGCTAAGAATGACAATCATTTGGACTCACAAAGTGTATTCTGCGCCCCATAAATAAACCCAGATGACAGACTCAAATTGAGAACAAACACTAAGACAGCGTTTCCTCACTTGTACTGCTGGTGATCCTTGGTACTGCGAGTCTTTGCCATGAAGCGTTCGGCCAGTTTCTCCAGGTTTCTGGAGTACTCCATCTCAATCTCTGACTTCTTCCTGAAGAAGTCCTGCAGGTCCTGCAGCAGCTGGACCCGCATCTCCGTCTGCTGGTCCAGACATTTCTGCTGCTCCACCAACTGGGCCCGGATCTCTGAGGAGAACAAGAGAACAAATAGATTAGGATGGAGCCAAAATCTGAAGACTAGAAATATGGTGTTTTCCGACAGAGCTTTGCTTGGAAACGTTTTTGTTTTTTTAAAAACCAATCATAGTTGCTATATATAAGAGCAAGACTTTCATGTTTTCATTTGGACAACTCATGGAGAAACTAGAAGCGTTTACATTTGGCTGCTTTCATCAGTAATATTTGCCACACTTGCGGATATGTACCTATTAAGACTTTTACAACATGGTCAATTTGCTTGCAATGCAAACTACTTTTCAAATAAGATTTAACAAGCATGCAAACTTATGCAGCTGAAATTTACCAAAACATGTAAGATAAAGAATCAGCAAAGGCCTATTACAGCACGGCATACATTGATCAGTGAAAAACAACCGCCTGATGAAACTTATTATCCGTTTGTTATGGGTCTGAATGCTAAGAGATGTGAGGATGGCAAAACTGGTCTCGGGTGTTTCATTAGGGCTGAATATCTTTAGGATGAATTACACACAAACACACATCCTCATCAGTGTCTTTGAATGAAATCCCAAGCCACTTATGAAAGCAGAGGGGTGACAGCAGGCCTCACTAAAACAAGC
This sequence comes from Notothenia rossii, assembly GCF_949606895.1. Lineage (NCBI taxonomy): Eukaryota > Metazoa > Chordata > Actinopteri > Perciformes > Nototheniidae > Notothenia > Notothenia rossii. Next base: position 24,778,975 of record NC_136903.1, on the reverse strand, counting down.
TGTATGTGCAGGTAAATTACCCTCTGAGGTCCTTTCTGAGGAATCACACCTGTCAGAGCGACTCATTTAAATGTGCAGCCTGCAATGACAACTGGGAACACACACACACACACACACACACACACACACACACACACACACACACACACACACACACACACACACACACACACACACACACACACACACACACACACACACACACACACACACACACACACACACACACACACACACACACACACACACACACACACACACACACACACACACACACACACACACACACACACACACACACACACACACACACACACACACACACACACACACACACACACACACACACACACACACACACACACAGTTTCCTCTGTGTGTCCTCTCTCTGGCCAGGGCCACCATGTATAATGGATTCCTCCTAATGGAAGGCGGCTGGGGCCAGACATCTTCAGCAGAGGAAGCAGATTAATGAGGTGATTTAGAGTCACCAACAGAGAGGGCACAGATCCATCCCTCATACCAGAGTTAAAGAACAATAAGGCTGCAACATGCCTTCACAAACGGTTTGTACAACTCACACGACAATGCACCATTATAAAAAAAGTTGAAGCCTGCAAGGTCTTACTGAATGTTCCTTGGCGCACTGACAAAATATTAAAAATAAAAAGGTAATAAGATCAGTTGATGAGGAAAAACTTTTCAGGGCACAGTTTAATGTGCATTGTATTGTTCCCACTTACAGTGGATGTGGTAATACAATTGCCAAAACAGTCGGGCATTGTTTCTGATAGGGCCGTGGGTTCGCATTGCCGATATGACGTCAAACCGCCACAAATCTGGACACATATTTATGTATAAAAGACACAAAAAAGTGTATTTTGCATGATAGGTCCCCTTTAAGATAAGAACGTTATTTATAACCAGTGATTTTACTTTAAACTGCTAATTACAACTCTAGCAGAAGGGCTTCAGTAAGATGACAATAACACTGTATTCAATAAAGGAATAACGCTTTCTTCTGATGATGCACAGTCTTCCAGCTCTTTAATAGTTTAGCCACAATTTCCATCTTTCTGAAAGTATCAATAGGAGCTTTCACACCGGAGTACTTTTCCCAGGAATAGCTCCGATAGTTTTGGGGATTTTGCGTTCACACCAAAAAGATCTGGAACTAGAACCTAGTTTTTGCGAACCTTTTTAAGTACTTGGTGTGAGAAGCGGCTATTGTATCAGTTTTGCTATTAGTTTGTCATCATTTGGTCCAGTAACGTGTCTTTCAGTCCCTGGCAGGGAGATTCAATTGCTCACATACATTATTTGTTTGTTTTCGTGGCTAATAGACTGTAATTTGGGCAATGTTTCCTCCTTTCCTTCCTGTCTGTAATGTCTGTGCTGCTGTGTAGGGTCTCTGTAATTGTGATTTACTGAAGTTATTGCAATGCTAGCAATCTCTTTTCAGGTGTATTATGATTGTGTACATCTCTGTTTGAGCTATAATGATAAAGGAAAACAATTGATAACCTCAGATTTTGTAGTCAACCTAATTTGAACTAAACTGAACCAGAGCCAGGGGAACGACAACTGTAAACCGCATGCTTGGTCAATACTCCAGCCAACCTGCATGCTTAATGAATACTCTCATTAATATTAAAGTAAAGTGGACTGAAACAATGATAAGTATTTGACGAAACAATTAGACAGCTACAAATGCCTTTGTGAAAAAGCCAAGAGATCCCTAAGAGCTTTTATGGGATAACATCAATAGTCCAGTATGCCAAGCTCTTTCCTGGCCAATCAACGGCTGACTAAATCAGAAAGCTTCCACTCAAAGAGGGGTGGGAGCTATATGGGCACACGTCCTTAATGAAGTAATCAAATAATGGGAAAGGCTCTGCTCTATTCATCAGTATAAGGTCTTGATAAATAACAACATACATTGGGACTACTGTTGATTATTTCTTGCACTGCAAGTAGCTCCTTCCTTTTGACACTCGCAATGAAATAAAACACTACGAAAGAGACAAGGAACTGGGTCTAAGTGAAAAAATAAACAATGAAGGCATTTCAGCAATACTCAATCAAAATACATGCTTATCACAGCAATTAAACATAAACACAGTGAACTAAAGACATCATTAACAATGACAAAGGGATGTTAATAGCAAAGCAGAGGCCTGACTTCAAATAAGAACTCAAAACTTTAACATCCAGAACACCAAAACTTGGAGACCACCAATGAGCACTGAGAAGGATGTTGGTTTTAAATAGGACTGCATTAAAGTCCAGCGGGCATTTTTGATGAATGGGTAAACCTTGCAATTGCCTCCATCTCCAGAGGATGTGGGGATTAAAACAAAGCTACCATGGCACTGACACAAAGGAGAGTACTGGATCATTTAACACAATTACATTCATGACTGCGCACGGAAACTCATTAAATCATTCATTTGACCAGTCAGACACCGGCTACTGAAGCTGTAGTGCGTAGGAATTAATGTTAAATGTGAACACCTGTCAGAGGAAATTACATGTTTGCTGCTTCCTGAAACTTGGATGTGTTGTGTAAACCATTTAGTTCAACAAAATTCAGCTGGGACAATATTCTCAAAACTCGATCATGGCCACAGTGAGTAAACCTGCAAAGACAAAGGGGTGTTATGGGTAACTGTATGTCACAGAATATCCGATACATAAATACACCTCCCAAATCTCAACAGTGTGTCATGTGGAAAAGCACATAAAGCAAGCAGATTGGCTGATCCAAGCTCCTGTGGAACTATCCAGAAAAGTGTGGACAAAGTCATTATCACATGTAAAAAGGCAAATATTTTTTAAAAGGATATGTTGAGGAGAGCCAAACAACTCCCTTTGATCAAACTGCCGTCGGACTACTTTCTTACGGAACTCACAGCAACAACAGACACTTTAACCAATTAAATCCTACGTTTTTTCAAAGAAACATCATTTTTACTGTCATTGTGAGCGTTGCTCTACTATTACATGGTGCATTCCTGTCGTTCTGAAGTCATTTGTATGGTAAACACGTGTGGAAGACTGTGTGCTGAGGGATTTTGGGTGGAGGGGGGTAGTGCATAGAGGGGAGGCATCAAAGACCTCTGTGATCCCTTTCAAACTGGGTAGCTGAGGGGAGATGAGAGCACCTGTGAACTGGGTTGAGAAATTGTCACTAGGATATAGAAAGAAACAGTACTTTGTTGCCAAAATATAATAACCGACTGTCAGTCTTTTTCTCTCACCATAAGCGTCTAGCTAGCAAACAAACAATCTACCAAAGATACACGAGTCAATAGCTGCTTACAGAATTAAATCAGGGCCTATAAAGTTGTCAGCAACAATTCCAGCTGACTGATGGACATCCAGTCAATGAGGCCCAATGCACACAATGTCGATATGGACAATGAGAGAGCCGCTGTTGGCCTCTTTGTGTTGATCAGTCTGGACCAAAGCCCTTTTGTTTCTAATCTGGATGTTATCCAATTGCTTCTTTGGAGGCCACATCGCATACTTCCCATAACCCCATTCATGGTGACAAATATGTCCAAAGTTGCAGTTCAGCGTGGCTTCTGATTTGCCAGACAGGACTGTCCCATTGTCAAAGAAACTGCCTTGTAAGCAGGATTGGTACTGATCCACATTGTTGACCTCCAGAGAGAGTAACTGGGCTTGAGTAAAAACAACTCTCACAAAGAGAGGGGGACTTTTTTACTTTTGAACTCAACGATATTTTCGCTACTGGTGATCCCAATTAACCTGACTATGAAACAATAAGCATTTGCTGAGTATTCCTTTTACCATATAAGACATACAGATGAACTCAGATTTTCTTAAGTTTCTCCTAGTTGGTAACAGTCTCCACTAACAGCTATCTGGGACGAGCCGTATCACCTCAGTCCCAGGGCTGCATCTCCATGTGCAGAGTGGCTCATCAGCAGCACCTGAAATAGCAGCTGAGGACTGGGGAGGGACGATGCGAGGGGCTGCCCAGCCCCACCATCTGCTTCAGATCTTGGGTTTGGGAATGTTGAAGTTGTCCATTCCTTTTTCTAGAGGCTGGATACTATACAGGATAAATACCATCAGAGGTAATTACGAAACGGCCGATCAGTTTTTAACGGAGCACAAGCTTCTAATTACAGCTGGAGTGGGATCACATGCCAGAAGGAGCTGAGCATCCACAGAGCGCTTTCCTCTAACATTTTTTGAGTACTCTCATAATCCAACAAGGCTCTACTGCCATAGCTAATTATAGCGGGGTAATCATTCATGTTCTTGCTTCTTTGATAAATGCATGCCATATGGCAAAGATTATACAAAAAGTAGTTTCATCCAATTGGCCTAAAAAATAGGCCTACCACATTGCTAATTTCCACTGAGCATGACTCACTTAACACTCCATTGGTTTTTATGATGAGTCTTGAAGTGACTGGGAATCTGTTGTTTGGTCTGGTTTACCTACTAATGCCTGTACACAGGGGCTTTTTCCTATATATACACTCATTATCTTTTTTTTTTGTTTTATAAAAGAATGTCCTAACTAAATGTCAATCAACGGTTAATTACAATTATATATTAAGAGAAGAAATGCAGCAATGGTTGTAGATGGGAATGTGTGTGATAATAAGTTGGACGTAAGCCTATGGCAGCATGTGGCATACACCTCAGCCAATGAAGCTCCCAACACAATCTAGGACTGCTCGGTTATAACAAAAATCATAATCACGATTATTTTTGGTCAATATTGATATCACGATTATTAAATACGATTATTCATTGACTTTGAAAACATCCATTTATTGAAATAAAATTTAAAAAAATTATAATAATTTGAACAGTATGTTTTTAACAGTTGATTACCCTGAACTTTAAGTATAATTCAACTGAAAAACCAATAAGAAAATACATTTTAAAAAAGCATACATTTAAATAAATAATATCAAAATAATAAATACCAACAAAGATCAACAAATATTTTGGGGCGCAATTCCACAACTTACTAAACATATATATATGATAACTAATGTTACTCACAACCTGTAATGTTTAATTATACTGCTACATGCAGTACTCTTTTTTTGGTAACCCCATATCCGGAAACAGGAAGTAGCGAGCTAAGAGAATAAAGACACGGCAACTAAAGCTTCCCTTGCAACGTGTATATATGGATTTATTAAACAGACTGCAAGTCACAACACAACTTGGCCACGAGGGCTTTTAGGGAGGGGCGACAGCGCACGCGCGCGCTGGATGACGCAAGACAAATTGAGAGCATTATTGCGAAAGGGAATGCAGCAAAATATTTTCGATTTTCGATTACGCTGTTTTCGTAATCGTTGCAAGCCAAAATCGAGATTAAAATACGATTAATTGCACAGCGCTAACACAATCCATGCAGTCACAGTGTTCAAAAGATTCCCACTGATGTAAACTGATGAGGCTCATTCTTTAGCATTCCCAGATGTAAAATACACTTCTGTAAGCACTCTGAACCTCCCTCTAGCATCTCACGTCTACTCTCTCCACCTGAAGCTCTCTCTGCCTTCTCTTCCCACTCAGTTAACGAGAGGCAGATGGATGTGAACTAAAGGCCCGCTGGGTGACTCTTTACCACCACTGTCCTACTGATCTGCCAAGGAATGTTTTATCACCAAGGCATGGCCTGCCAGGCCCTGGACCAGATGGGGAGACACTTGAGGGACTGCTACAACAAGCACTGACAAGTGTCCTGTGACCGATAGAGGTAGAGACGTTGGCTTTTAAGTTAGACTACTTGTGCTGTGAAAGATCAGACAGAATCTTAAAACACAACTACTCTTGAAAATTAGCATTTGAAAATATCATTACATTTAGCAAAGGTATACAGAGCATATTTTGGACCCAGTCCTTTTTTACGTTGCACTTGTGGGTTTAATAATTAAATTAGTAAGGAAAACATCATTTCTATATTCTATCTTTTGCTTTATCATGCCTTGGTATTAGATTGTGTTGCTTATTGACAAAAATAACGTCAATGATCAATAATCATCAATCAGAACTTTTCATGAAACATAAAAAAAACATTCAGTCAAAACCCTTAGCAAATGTTGGACTGTATGCTAACAGTATATTCGTAGCTAGGAATGGGAATTGATCTGATTTTATTGGTAGCAATGCTATTATTGATTTTTTAATCAGTCCCATTCTTTATGGATTTCCTTATTGGTTCCTGATCTTTGTGGAAAAATGGGTTTCAGTCTCAAACCACTGCTTCATTATCTCTGAACACAAAGTAGAAACGGATCAGACCAAAAGTATGTTCATCATAATTATAATGGATAAAATTAGGAAACATTTAAAAGGGGTGCTGTTGTTTCAACCCTCTCTTGAAATTATACTTTTAAAAAGACACTACAAGACAACACAACTCTCTTGTAATATTTTACAATGCACTACTGTTAGAAAACCATGGCAGCATTGACAAAAGGAACTGGTACTCTCAAAAGAATACATTTTCAACCAGAGAAATTCGATCTGGTTCTCAATTGGAACTTGTTCTCGATTTCCATATCTGTTAGTAGCTTGCTAGTACTTGTGTCAACGCCCACTGGTCATTTAAGTAATGTCATATTTGTGGGAGAAAGACTCTCCCAGATGAAAAGTAGTTCTGCATTCGACATCCAGAATCATGACGACCAATAAGTAACGGTGCACACAACACAATTGGGCAGTGACTAATGCTATAAAAATCACACAGTAGCCTTGTGAAGGATGACTTTTGTAATGACTTCATTATGTTGGTGGAACCAGCAAGAAATTCATCATGTGCTTGGTATGTCAGAGATTGTGACCCTACCACCCTCTCTGTCTTGCTGGAATGTTTCCCATGTCGTTTTTATCTGGGATTACATTGCTTCTGAGATTAAATTACTATTGTCAAGGTCTCCTTCTATTTACCAACATGTTTCCTGCCTGCTCTGTCTTTGAGAAAAAGATATACACAACTGAAAGAGTGACGACGGACCCCATTTTGGTTGAAATAAAGCGGTCAAGGACAAAGCTACGACTGGATAAATAGCCAGCTCTCTCTGAAGTAAAACAGACCTGCCAACAAGGCTGAACAGATTATCTCCGATCACATATAGCACAGCCAAACTATACAGCATACTAAAGCTTTTTTATCTCAAAATAATACAGAACTGGCAATATGGTCCTCATTACAACATCTGACTGACATGTTAGCGGCTTCCAAAACCACAGGGAGAGTTCCAATGTAGGCTACCGTGATCCAGAGAATGAAGAGGAGAAAGGAGCCTTGCCTATAATCATGTGCTTCTTTCTAACACTGTGAGCTGAACCAATGTCCTTCTGGATATGTTATGATCCAATAGGAGTGAAGTGCTACTCGTGTGAAGTGATTTACAAGATGTGCGTTTAACCTCATCTTATCTGCCCTGGCAGCTTTGTTTGTTGGTCAGTGCTACCTTATTCTTACTGCTGATGATAGGAAGACGATGAGCCGCAATTAGCTCACTTAAATTATGATTTCCTTTGACGTGGACACACAAGCACGCAAGTGTTACTTCTCCCGACAATTCCAACACACACAGGAAATGCAGTTGTAGCGGTGATCTGAGTCCATGTGTTTTCTCTTGGGCCGAGGAGAATTGTGGGCGGCAGACCTTAAGGGCTCAGGTTCCTTCCTGCTTATATTTTTATAGTCTGATTCAGAAACAACTCAGCTATAGTGGCTAACTGTTCAAACACAATACACCCCAGCAGACAATATAACAGCTGTTAGTCTAGAAGGTTCTGACTGTGCAAAATCACTTAAATTGAGTCTGTTTCAATCATCAAGGTAATATTTTAATGTGTAATTTCAATAAGTGAAATGTAATAATATCTACAAATTAAATGTAGCTCCGCCAAACTGTATAAGAGCCAAAAAGCGAGGGTTGCTAAGGTGACGTCCCCACAGACGAGAGGCCTGCAGCGAGCAGGAGAGAGATCAATCACCGCTGACATTACGGCGGCCAGTGAGGACCATCGTTTTGATCCAAACTAAATAGAGTAAGGAGCTAAATGCTGGGAGAAGCAAGCACACTTTAGAGGCAGAGCTGTTTGCTCAGCTGCCGGTTAACATCGAGACATTTTGTTTGATCTGGACACTAGTCTGTGTGTGTGTGTGTGTGTGTGTGTGTGTGTGTGTGTGTGTGTGTGTGTGTGTGTGTGTGTGTGTGTGTGTGTGTGTGTGTGTGTGTGTGTGTGTGTGTTTGCTCAGAGCAACCCGTTGAGATTTGTGTGGCTGGATGTGCTCTTGTGTAAGTCTGTTTGATTACGTTTGTCTTTGCTTGTGTGTGTTAATGCGTAGATAAATGCATGTATGTACATGTGTTTAGACTCTTAAAGAGTTGCTTCACCAATAGGCTTGTAGGTGGGTCTAAAATTCTTGTAGCTTGCTCCTTCACCAAAAGCAGACAATGGAGTCCTGCCAAAACAAAGGTGTCAAAGCATCTCCCAATGTGGACAGAAACTTCTCACACCATTCCTGCAGCATTATCCACTTTTGGTCCATTTGTGAAGTATGTTTGCATGCGCATTTTGTGCATTGGCCCCCTCGTAGCTCCAAAGTTTAGTGAGAAGTTCTGTATTTTTGCCAATTCAAATACTTTTGGGAACAAGCTGAGGTTGTGGCTTGAAGGCAGAGAAATGGATTTGGTTTTGTCATCTGAGGAAGTGTCAAAAACCATTTCTAGAATATAATACAAAAAAGACTGTGCAAATGAACAAGCAATTCCACTATTTCACAGTGAATGGTGTCACAAGGCCTTTGTTCAACAGAAGCAGATTGAAAAGTTTTCTATGGACAATTTTCTTCTTTCTTTTTGTTGCTGTAGCTCTAGGTCACCAGTGGAATCCTTTTGTAACTGCTCTGAATCAAAGCAGACCACAGCTGCTGGCCTATGCAAAGAAGCAAGCTACACATTGAAAGCCTAAGTGGGAATTTGATACTTAAATTGATTTTTGGTAGGATATCCAAAATATGCTACTTAACTTTAAAGGGCACCTATCATGCAAAATGCACTTTTTGATGTCTTTTATACATAAATATGTGTCCCCGGTGTGTCTGGGAACTCACGCAGCATCAGAAAATAAAACCCTTTCTCTTCCTCTGAACCCACATCTTTTAAAAACGGGGGTACAACGAGCGGATACAGATTTGCTGCCGATATTACTTAATTTCGGACGGTGGACCCACAGAGAGTTGCTATCAGAAACAATGCCTGACATGTGTCTCGGACATAATATGGTATTTGTTTACATTAGCAAGCCTCGCTAACACTCAGAGCTAACCAGTACTGTGTAGAGCACATGTGTTTAAAAAGCAGGAAATAAAAAACGGAACTCACCTTGTGTAAACCTGTGAGAGAAAAATAATTTTAGCTCCATACTGTTTCAGAAATAATCCTTGCTGTGGTTTAGAACAGGATGGCCTTTTATCACAGCAGAATTTAACTTTATCTCGGGTAGAATTCTGATCAGGCATTAGTTCCGCCTCCTCTTTTTATTATTTTTAAGCTAAGGACCCAAAATTCGCATTTCTCTAAACAGGGCTGGTATAGAGAGATATGAGAGATGTCTAAAATGCATGATCTGTTTGTATTTTGAGCAAAACACGACATAGACATGTTTTTATATTTTTTTATATATCTGAGACCCATAATACATGCCTAAATATAGCATGATAGGTGCACTTTAACACTGTGCTCATACAAATGTGGACAATTAATGGTCAGGATGGGAAGAGGTTTGATCTGTGTGGCTCCAGAATCAGATAATGAAAACACATTGATCTCATTCAGTCTCTTGGCCTGACCTCACCCACTTGTTTCCTTCATCTTTAGACCATACCCAGCTGCTCTGCCCTGAAGGGACCATTGAGGGTGCTTGTGTTAGTAAGAAAGTAATTGACACTCAGAAAAAAACCCTCTTGTTTTAATTTAAAGGCAATGCACTTAAAGGTGGGGTAGGTAAGTTTGAGAAACCGGCTCGAGATACACTTTTTGTTATATCCCATGGAATGCTCTTAACATCCCGATAGCAATGAATATCTTAAGTGCTTTGACAAAAAAATCCATTAAAAGATTTCATCTGTGGAAGCCGTAGTACTGTAAAAAGCACGACCAATCATTTTAGCCGGCCGAGCTAAAGTAACTGGATGGCCCATACTTGCCAACCCTCCCGATTTTCGCGGGAGACTCCCGATTTCATTGCCCTCTCCCGGTGTCCTCCCGGGGTCATATTTCTCCCGCATTTCTCCCGATTTCTCACAAAATCAGATTTACTCAGGACTGTTTCCACTCAGACTTTAATACAGCTTCACCATTGTTTGGTTTCCATGGCAGCACGTCTCGTTAGTAGCGCGCGCAACTGAAAGTATGAGAGGGTGAGAAGATAGTCACAGAAAACAGCACAACAATTTGACAACTCTGCTCACTCCTTTCCTGTATAATACAGGTCCAGCCCACGCATATGCTCCATCAAGACAGTGCACTTACAACTACAATAAGCATATTAATGTTAATCCAATACAGCAACGGCGATCCACTAGCACGCCCCCTCCCCCCGCGGTGGTTTTGAAATGCTCCCGATTTCTGAGGTCTCAAGGTTAGCAAGTATGGGATGGCCTACCTGCCTATCAGCCTTCCATCTGTGCACAAACTTATCTCGTGCCCTCATTGGTCATGTGCGCGTTCGTGTGTGTTAGAGGAGGGGCTCTGTAAGGAAGTGGCAGATTTCTTCTGGCTGTGTATTTTCAAATTCTAGCACACTCGAGCAGGTTTCTTCAAAATGACCTACCCCACCTTTAAGTTTAGAAAACTAGTGTAGTTTTTACGCCTCATATATACTGACTTTTTCAATTCTACCAAATGAAACATGACACCTCGCCTTGTATCTAGCCCGCCTTTGTCCTTTTGTTTGGGGATATTAGTGATGGGAGAGATAAAGAGAATAAAGCTCATATGTCGAGGCAGCCAGTAAGCCTCTCATTTTCAGCAAGTCTAACCTCAGGCAAAATACTTGGCTGAGCAAGCCTACAGCTCTTACAGTTGGGATGTTTGTTTGGGGTAACAATAGTATGGAAATTCTGCGGTCCGACACCTAAAGAGATAAATACCTTTAAAGAGTGTGTCACGCGAAAGACATTGGAACGGAGGAGCTCAAGCTTTCATCTATAGGTATATTTACTTCCCCTCGCAATAAACAAATGGAGAAGGCTGGCAGAGGCTTGATTATAAAATCTGAAAGATGAACCTAAAGAATGGCAGAGCAGTTCTGTGACCTGCGGTGAAAATGTTTTTAAGGTAGGGTTATTTCTAAGGAGACGTGGATATATTCCCTCCTTGTGGGCCCCAAGGAGGCGGGAAAGAAACAGAGAGAGCATATCAATGAAAAGTCACACAATGTAGCTCCTCACCCACGCACCTGCACACAGTCTCAACATGCACAACAGGTAGAGGGGGCCAGTGTGTGCACCTGTGTGGGGGTTGAGAACATTTAATTGCAGGTATGCAGACCAGAATTTTCCATTTGGGGGAGATGAATCTATATGACAGCTCCGTCACCAACAAGCTCCCCACTATTATTTCCAGACTGTCCTGTGTATCTCCTGACCTCTGCTCTCCACCCGTCTCCCTCCATGCACATTGACAGTTTGGTCTCAGGTCAGGTTTGTGCCTCTGATAGCAGTCCGAGCTGCTATGTTGTGCTGTCCAATTCTGCTGCTTATTCCTGTCATAAGCAAGGGTCGACCGTTTACCTCCCTGACAGATTACCAGCTGCGATAGCCTGCCTTTTATTATTATAAAAATATATTAAACTGATAAATAAAATGTTCTTCCTTTGCTCTCATGCAGTCGCGTCTTTCCCTCAGCTGTCTCACTCTCTTAAATGTAAAATCTAACAGCAAATCTCTATATTTGAGAATGAAACATTTGCTTGAAAAATAATGACCTCAATCCATAACCAAACTGTCTGTTGTTGACAGACTAAACAATTAAAAAAAAAATCGTATTAAAATGTCTCCAAGTTATGATTGCAGAAAGTGTTCAAACATTGAAAAATTCAACAACTTCCTTTCTGTTAGTTATAACTAATAAACCAAATCTGGCAGTTCAATGCTCTGATACATCCCTGGCCTTGTATGTTTATCTTCAGGCTGTTTGCCTACCTGCCTCTGTTGTCCATCTATCTGTCTGCCTCTATCCAGACGATCTACATAGCTGCCGTCCTAAGCCATCTGTCTGTCTGCCTCTCAGTCCAGCTGTCTATTCCCCCGATGTGTTTGTACATCTGCCTTTCTTCACAGTATGCACACCTTTAAGGCCTCTTCTTTTGTCTTCCCACACAGCAACAGAGAGACACCAGAGCTGGGCAGGGAAACCATGATCCATGGCCCGGAGCCAGCTGGAGCCGCTGCCGGCTTCGGTTGACAACGTGGTCCCACAATGTGGACACCGTGGCACCAATGGACTCGTGGAAAGTATAGGGGAGGAGAGGAGAAGACTGTACACAGTTACAGCTGAGATGCAACTGACAAAGCTGGACCCCCATTCAACCAACGAAAAAGAAGAATATACTGGGAACTCAATAATACTTATATTAAATTAATATGGCTCACTTTTCTTTGCTTTACATTTAACAACAATGGATATCTGTGTGTCTTCATCTAAACGTAGACCCAGTGAATCTAGTGAAAACGACATCTGATAATTCAAAGTCAAGGAGCTTCCTGAGGTAACAAGTTCAATGTTTTGTCTGAGCCTCATGCATCCAAGATTATCCAAAAGCAAAGCTGAAAAAGCTAAAAATGAAGGATAGCATGCAAGAGAATAAGAAGCCACAGTATTTTTGTTGAGTGCTTGCAAACATCCAGTCCGCTGGCTCAGACAGGAGATTAATGAAACTAGTCCATGTCCCACAGACATTTCTGTTAAAGCATCCTCATAACTCTTATTATACACAACATCCTCTGTAAAGACTTTGCTAATGTGAACCTCAAGAGTTTTCAGAGGTAGTGGGCGCCTCACTAAAATGAATTCAACATATTACTGCAACAGAGATTGAGGAAACATACCTAGGGGCTATTTTTTCATTCTCTTTCTAATGCTCAAATATTTAATCTTTCCACATAATGAAAACAAATACCAGGAAAAAGACTAGGCAATGATTAGCTTAAAGTTAAACCATCTTTTAATGACTCCAACAATAATATCAGGAGATTACGAGAGGCTGTCAACTTCAAAAATATGTTGATGTTGGAGGATCAGGTTCAGACCTTGGCTTTAAGAACAGAAACTATTACAATAACAAAATATATAAAGTAAGAAGCAAGCTCCATGTGCTATAATCAAGTCATGTCCTGCAGTCACAGCCTGTATTATTATGTGTTGGATTGGGGTCATCGAGATGCAAGCAGTATTTTCAAATAGTACCAGGTAAGTGCTGACCATCCACACACTTCCTTTAAAAGCCTTCATTTAAGATTGTAGAATATTTCTGACTTTTGAGTGGCGGCTATAAATACTCCACCATGTGCCAGAGAAAAAGCCAAGAAAGGTCAATTGTTTTGGAAAAACAAAAGTATGTCAGTAAATACTGTGCCAATCCAACGAGAAGTTGAGATATTTCATTAGATGAGTAAAACGTCTGATCTGCTAGTGGGTCTGGGGAACACCAAATAGGTTAGGATTGGCCCTCTAGGAACTGTGGATATGTGTACCAAATTTCAAGGACACCCATCAAATATATGTTTAGTTATTTCAATGTAGACCAAAGTGGTGGAAAGACAGGTTGAGAGACCAACCAAAAGTGCCATCCCCAGAGCCCTTTGTCTAGACTGGCTAATAAAAAAAGTCCACATAGCAACTTTACCTCAACGGCTTTAAATGATACATGAGAGAAAGTTCCTTAGAACAAAACGTTAACATATGAAGCATATGTCTTCCAAAAGATCATAAGCCCACAACAGAGAATATGTAGCGAATAGAAGGTAAATCATATAGTGTATGTGGTCATTTTCCTACAGTAAGGGGGGGAAAGATGTATCCCCATTGATACATTTGTTGATTCCTACTCATGTCTTCATGTGGTTGAATCAGTGATTAATGACAACTTCAGGCCAGCATGTGTGTGCCAGAGACTACAGCAAACCACAAACTTGCGCAGTGGAGTACATAAGGTCCAACATCAGAGGGGTGAAAAGTACCCTGGCCTGTATCCAGTGCAAACACCCACATGGGAAACATCAGCCATTCCTTCGTGATTTGTACTATATCCACTAAACAGGAAAGAACAACATCATCCTCTGCTTGTGTGTTTTCCTTCTCGTTAGTGAACACCCCTCACTGTGCCCTTCCCCTTTCCCCGCCACAAAAAACAGCAACTTGCAGGATGTGTGGTATCTGGGCCTTTGATAGGGTTAAACCAGCATATGAGCTGGAGGGACCGAGAAGGAACAACCCTACTATTCAAGACCAGACCTGTAATTCCAGAGGCAGGGACATATGCAGCAAACCTGCTGAGGAGAAAGAGAGAAGGGCTGAAATCGCACAAGGCTGGCTATTAGTTGACAATCTGTTGAAGAACTGGAGACTAGTAAATTCTCAAACAGAAAGAGGTTGCAGAGTTTGTTGTAGAGTCTGTAGGTTGTATTACTTATGGAATGAGAAATGTCACAGAAGAACTAAGTCTAAGGTGACATATTCCAGACAGAAATATACTAAAGTTGGTCGAGGACATTCAAATAAAAACCGGAAGATGGTTGTGGATGCCTAAACTTTTACGAACTGCACACGAACAGTAAAAACGGTTGAAAACTTTCTGTTTGAGTCTATTTCCAATGTGATAATAGTGTCATTTTTGGAAAAAGAGTTCAATAGAAAGTTAGCAGGACTGCACATGTCCTTGTACAACAAACAATGTGGTCTTTTCTTGATTATACACAAAGGCGTCCATCTGTTGCTCTCTTTTAGCTAATCTGTCAATCTGAGAGTAGCTTGTGTAGACTTTCTTGTCCTTCGTGTCCTGCTTATCTCCCACTTCAAGCTTAGGTTTTGAAAAAGAGGTCCCCAAATTAAATTTAAGCCAGACATTTAAACAAAGAGTTTCTGGGAAAAATACAAACACATAAAACAAAGATGGATCCCTATTGGAGACTTTCATAATTTATAATCAGTTCCAGTCTCCTATTCAGCTCTTAATGTGACAAGTTTAAAGAGAGATGGCTACTTTCAAGGTCGAAGAAGATGGATCAAATGTATTATCTGCAAAGGAGCAGCTGGCTGAGACAAAGCACAGCTGAAAGTGTGTCCAGTCATGAACAGTCTATGTACACATCACACACAAACACACACATACCCATTCAGCCTTCACTAAAAATACTTTTACAAAGCCCACTGTGTCTACACACAGGCAGTATTGATTACTGGGGTAATGCCTTTAAATTAGACTCTAAGTAGCACACAGCATCCTTGTCTGGTAGCCCTGCTGGTGTTAATAGGAGGTATAAATGCTTGTTTAGCGATGTGCTTGGTGTAAGCGTTATTTCTCTGTTTGCTTCTCTTTATGTATACAACCATTTGTCATATTCAATATTACCTTGTGAATAAATGACAGTAAATGAATTCACACAGAAAGAGGATTGCAGGTAAATGGAGACGTTATGCAGCACTGAAATGGCGTAAAATTAAGTACACATGCATGTTCTCAATAATAAAATAATGATGCAGAATTATAGAGCATAGCAATAGCCAAAGTTAAGAAAACTGTTGAACATGCAACTGTATGTAATAGGTAGCTAACCATGAAGGCCATTCATGCGTCTTTGAGTTCATGAAAAGCACTATATAAATATTATTTAGCCATATTTATTACATGATAACATGATACACAAATAAAGCTAGCATTGAGTAGCAACAGGGACGGGTGAAAATATAGTCCCAGCAATAAAAACCGAAAGATATATACTCTCCGATTTAAAACTTTACTGTAGTGCAGAAGAAAACTTTTTACAAGAAGCAGAAACTTCTCCCAAAATCTTCAGAGGAACACCAGTTCATCTTTTCCCACCTGGTGCTCAGAGTTGTGACAGCTGAAATAATCCACTCGTGGAGACGGCTTCAGCCTGTTGTAAACATATTCACTTTGGGGAATGTAGAGTCTGATCTTTGGCAGGAAGGATAGAGTTATAGAGTTGACTAACTCAAATATACAGCCTTCACTAAACTCCTGAGTGAGACTAAATGTTGTTATTGAAATTGTAACATCAGTATTACCTCACTTATAACTTATTAGATGTCCAAAAATGTACTTAATAAAATCTCAACAGTGCCTGAATGTTAGAGCCTGCCTGCTCATTTTTACAGAGCTCACTATTTAGTCATTTTCAGCTTTCTCTGTTGACTTGCTGAAATATGCGCGCCGCTGCTAGGGGGCGCCAGCCAGGTACCCAAAAAAAAGAAAAAAAGACAACATCACTTAGTTTTTTAGTCAATAGCCGCGTTCACACCGGAGTACTTTCACCCGTACTTTTCCCCTTTAGTTCCGTTAGTGCCAGTGCCCGTTGTGTTCACACCAAAAAGTTAACTTGGTTCGGGGCACTTTTAGCCTAGTGCCTGCTAGAAAGGTGGTACTCTCCTGGGGGAAAAAAGTGCCCCAGTTCTGATTGGCTAGGCGAATTGCAAACCACGCCCCAAAAAACGTTTTTGATTGTTTGTTATGTGGATTTGTAGTATTTGTGTTACTGTATGTTCAATGTCACAGATAACACCCGCTGAATATCATCCACATGAAACAAGCCTAACTGAATTACTAAACTGGAAACTATTTCTACATTGGTTCACATTGAGGTTACCTACGTCACAAGTTATGTGGTCATCTCTGTGTAGAGGGGATGACTTACCATCAGTGGGACATGGGGATCAGACTGAAGGCAGATTCTCACCTGCCATATCAGAACAGCTGCCGTCCAATGCGGAGAATAGCACAGTTCAAGCCAACTGAGTCACAAGCAGATCAGAAGTCTGCCTCCTAGTTTCCTTTGTTTAGCCCTCTCCCTCACTTGTGGGAATGTATGATAATTCAATCGTATTTGATTAAAACAGGGAGAAATATACTACACACAATGATCGATATGCCATGTCTAAGTTTGATATAACTTCAGATAAGCAAATCCTTACCCTGATTGAGATTAAGCTGGTATTTATTGGCAACTGTTACATTTCAAACCTGTAATGCTTGAAATATGTGTGTTCTAGGGAAACTTTATTATTCATAAAAGTATACCGTTACAATGATACAAAGTTAGACATAGAGTAATACAAGACTTTAGTCCTACTAGTTCCTTGTCCATTTCCAATTGGTATTCCGCCTTCATATGCCTGATATAAGATTTCTTTAGATTAAAGAACACCTCTAAACGTTTCTATGTCTGACCAGCTGCTCCAGCTTTGCCTCATCGGTGCTCTCAGCCCTCCCTTCCTCTGACTCGTTCCAACTCCTGCCTCCAAACGCTGCTGCAAAAACTCTCCTCTCTACTCTCTCATCCTCTCTGGACTCTCTCTGTCCTCTCACATCGCGGCCGGCTCGTCAGTCCCCTCCTGCTCCCTGGCTAAATGACGCACTGCGTGCTAATAGAACCATCCTTCGGGCAGCAGAGCGGAAATGGTGGAAATCCAAACACCATGACGACCTCCTAACCTATCAGGCTCTCCTCTCCTCTTTCTCTGCTTCCATCTCTCAGGCAAAAAGCACTTTCTTTCAAGATAAGATCCAATCTTCCTATTCCAATCCCAAAAAACTATTTTCTATCTTCTCCACCCTCTTGGACCCTCCCAAAGCACCTCCCCCCTCCTCCCTTCTGTCAAGCGACTTTGTTAACCACTTTGAAAAAAAGGTTGATGATATTCGCTCTTCCTTTTCTGACTCACCTTTACTCACCGCTGGGTCACCAGACCCTCCCTTCACCCACACACTGACCTCCTTCTCCCCTCTCTCTCCAAGTGAGGTTCTTACCCTCGTTACCTCTGCCCGTCCTACCACCTGTTCTCTGGACCCTATCCCCTCAAACCTCCTTCAGACTATCGCTCCTGATATTCTACCATTTCTCACCCATTTCATCAACACTTCTATAACTTCTGGTCACTTTCCAAACAGTCTCAAGGAGGCAAGAGTAAACCCTCTCCTTAAGAAACCCACTCTCAATCCGTCTGATGTTATTAACTACAGGCCCGTCTCTCTCCTCCCGTTCCTGTCTAAAACACTTGAACGCGCTGTCTTTAAACAACTCTCCTGTTATCTCCATCAGAACAACCTTCTGGATCCGCACCAGTCTGGTTTCAAGGCAGGTCACTCAACAGAAACTGCTCTCCTTGCTGTCTCTGATGAACTGCACACTGCTAAAGCAGCCTCCCTCTCCTCTGTCATCATCCTTCTGGACCTGTCTGCTGCATTCGACACAGTGAACCATCGGATCCTCCTTCGCACTCTCCAAGAACTTGGAGTTTCAGGCACTGCACTTTCCCTCCTCACCTCATACCTCAACGACCGCACCTACAGGGTTACTTGGAGAGGGTCCGAGTCCGACCCTTGTCAATTAACTACAGGGGTCCCTCAGGGCTCGGTTCTTGGTCCCCTCCTCTTCTCCCTGTACACAAACTCGCTCGGGTCTGTCATTAGCCCGCATGGTTTTTCATACCACTGCTACGCTGACGACACCCAACTAATTCTGTCCTTTCCCCGCTCAGAGACCCAGGTCGTCGCACGCATCTCTGCTTGCCTAGCAGACATCTCTCGGTGGATGTCTGCTCATCACCTCAAGCTCAACCTTGACAAGACTGAACTGCTCTTCCTTCCGGGAAAAGATTGTCCCACTCTTGACCTAACAATCAACATCGGCACCTCTGTTGTTTCCCCGACTCAGACTGCAAGGAATCTGGGTGTGGTCCTAGATAACAAATTGTCCTTCACTGCAAACATCGCTGCTACAACCCGCTGCTGCAGATACACGCTTTACAACATCAGGAGGATACGTCCCCAGCTGACCCAGACATCAGCGCAGATTCTGGTCCAGGCTCTCGTCATCTCACGCCTAGACTACTGCAACTCCCTCCTGGCTGGTCTACCTGCATGTGCCATCCGACCTCTGCAGCTCATCCAGAATGCAGCGGCTCGTCTGGTCTTCAACCTTCCCAAATTCTCCCACACCACACCGCTCCTCCGCTCCCTTCACTGGCTTCCAGTAACTGCTAGAATCCACTTCAAGACACTGGTACTTGCGTACCATGCTGTGAATGGATCTGGCCCTTCCTACATCCAGGACATGGTTAAACCGTACACCCCAGCACGTGCACTCCGCTCTGCATCAGCCAAACAGCTCGCTGCACCCGCACTGCGAGGGGGACCCAAGTTCCCGTCAGCAAAAACACGTGGGTTTGCTATCCTGGCTCCAAAATGGTGGAATGAGCTCCCCATTGAAATCAGGACAGCAGATAGCTTACACATCTTCCGACGCAAACTGAAAACTCATCTCTTTAGACTCCACTTCGAGCGATAGAATTACTAACAAAGCACTTATATACTAATAAAGGGCTGGCTTTCTAAATGCCAGTTGAGTAGCACTTGAAATGTTTGGCTCTATGAAACCTGATGTACTTATATGATTCTGTTTTCTTAAAGGTTGTATCTTCCTGGTCGAATGCACTTATTGTAAGTCGCTTTGGATAAAAGCGTCAGCTAAATGCAATGTAATGTAATGTAATGCTCCATCCAAACTAACCCAGATCTGACCACATTCTAAAGAGACACAGGAATAACCTACAGTGTTAGGTCTGTTGACACCTCAGCTTGGTTTGAATGTTAGAGGAAAAGCATCAGAATGACTTTAGCTTTCAGTGTGTCTGGTCTCAGGCTGGGGATTGAGGGCACAGCGGTTGGGGGTTAGAGTAAAGCGGTGCATGGATGGGTGAGCTAAAGCTGGGATTGAAGATTGAGGGTAGAGAATTAAGGGCAGGTGGAGGATATTGATGGGGGTTTTGCCTTAGATCTGGGGGTCAATCATTAAACTAACAAGAGGAATGGACTCCCCTAGTAAGCTAAATCGGGTGAACTGATCTGAATAATATTATGGATAATGGATACATAACACTAATTCACAAGTAAACGAAGAGATATCTTGCTTACCTTAAAAGTAATGTAAAAACCCTGATGATAGTGACAGTAAATCAAAACTGGGGGAAAGAATACATGTATTTGGAGGGTCTTTTCCTGCAGCCACAAGAAAGAGCTGGAAACATTTTGCCAAGAGCCAAACTTCAAAGCAAAAGCATAATCTAAAATCAAAGAGATATAATTATATGCTGACATGGTAAAATTCAGAGTTTCAAAAGAAATAGGCACACATACATTTTTAATGGCTGTTTAAGGGTTGTGAATGCATCCCCAGAGGTAAAGAAAGAGGGACCATTTAAAGCCTACCAACATTATCATTTTATTATCAGGTCATTTTAAATATTCCCAGAAACGAACAAAATATTAAGTAGAACCCCGTGTTTCTTGAGCTGAAACTAACCAAGCTGACAGATCTGAGTACAATTTTAAAAGAAGGAGGGAGTTTAATTCTGTACAAGGACTTGAGTTTCTTTTGCTCCAACATGATGCAACAACTTCTGTAACGCCGAAGCCACACTGCAAGGGCATAATAATGAGACAGCGCACTGCAGTGCAGGTCGAGTGTGCTGTTTTATACTAAAGCACGGATAAATACTGGCTCTTCCTTCTCAAACTTTAAGAACAACCACAGAGATCCACACATGAAAAAGGGAGTAGGAGGAGAAACAGGCGGGTTCATTATATGCTTATGCCAGATTGAGAGCTGGGACCTTCGATTCCTCAAGCAATAGAGCACATTTTCTGAAGAAAAACTCTCAGTTGAACCTACATTTGATCAAATAGACGTATAGCTTATTCCGTACTAAAATTTAAATCGGTGCTTAGAAAGAATCTTCAGTGACAGGCTTGCAAAGAATATAATACGTTTATTATACGGTTACATGGGGATTTACAGAAGCACGTTGCCCATAAACTACATGTCCCACAATGCATCTCAAAATATGCCTTTTTTCTCAGAATTAGATTTTTTTTTCAAAATGTAAGGTTTTTTTAATGTAATTTTTTTCTTCTCAAAATGTCACTTTTTTCAAAATGTCACTTTTTGCTTTGTTTTTCAAGAATGTAGCATTTCTTTTTAAATCATTTTGTGACACTCTCACTGAAGAGACTTGCAATTATTTGCCATAGACTTCTGCTTTCAGACGTAGTTAATTATGAAGTCATTACCATATAAAATGATAATCCAATGCAGAGGCAATGATATAATATAATACATTATTTTACATATATTAAATATATGTATTATTATATAGTCTTAAAGTTACAACCGGCCCTTTGAGTGCAATCATAATGCTGATGAAATTGAGTTTGACACCCCTGAGTTAGACCATCCAATGGTCTTTTTTCTGTGCCTAGCATTGCTGAACAAAGATCAACTCACATCCTGATTTTCCCCTGACTCAATTACAGATTGAGCGGCTCACCATAGCGCAATCAGGCCCCTTGTCACAGTCCCAGTCACAGCCTGCAGGGATTGATTTCTCACAATTCATCTTCAGTGAAAGCCAAGCTGTGGAGAATGAGGAAGTCCACAATGACACCCCCCTCACAGCCCTTTTTCTTGTCGGACACCAGAGGCCAAGAGAGGCTAGCTGCTAGCATGACCAGCCCCAACACACACACATAGAAAGAATGAGGAGGCTTCACAAAGACCTCATTCCCAGATAATTATAGTGGAAGCCAATATGGAGGAAGTTTCAGAGAATTGGGTGCTGTTATCTACTCCGACCTACCCTCAGGGAAGCTTTAACTGCCAGTCCTCTCCCACTTTTTAAAGCCCCAGTGGTTGACTGAGAGTAGGCTCTCACACTGGCTCTCAGCACTGAGATGACATGTCTTCCACTGAAAAAATGTATGTAATAATATCACGTTATTAGCTTTTGCCATCGCCACTGCGTGAACACAAACGTGACAAGAATAGGCAAGTGTAATCCAATGCCAGTTTTGCCTAAAGGGGGCAACACCACACTGATACGCCAAATGCTTTAGGATCACCACGGGTCGAGATCTGAGCCTAGAATGTGAGCGACCTGAGGGCAGCTGCTCGGAGTGCGAGAGCAGAGGACAAAGAGCGAGAAGAAGAAAAGAACAGACAGATCAGCTTTCACTGCTCATTGTTTCCCTACACTATAGTGAGCAAGACTGGGGCTTTTTCTTTTCTGTCCCCCACAGAGGTGTGTGTGAGAGAGAGAGAGAGACCCCAGTCCACTCGCGCATGTGCCACATGCCCAGCCAGGTTGCCATGTATCACACCCCTGTGACACACCATTAAACAGGATAAATCACAGGACCCCAGGGGAGACGGTAGCTTCCTCCACACTGCCTGATTAAAAAGTAAGATATATGAGGTGCCCCCAGTGTCTGTGTCTACTCTGGGCAGCTGACTGAGCATTTGTATTCTCACACACAGATACACAAACTGTGCAGACATTGTTGAATTGTTCTAAACTATTATATTCCCTTCCTATGGTGTTTCGGCAATGTCTGTCATCCAGCTCTGAGCGTAGATCACAATCTATAATTAAGGAGAAAAAAAAGTGTCCTGCATACTTTCTTCCTCATGACCATTGGTGTCAGATTGGCTTTGCTCTACTTAGCGTTATGAGAAAAGGGGCAGACCAGGACAGTGCTCACTATATTTCCAGACCAGTTTGATTCAAAAGGTTTGCATGCCAGTCATGCCACTCCTAGAAGACTACACAATAATGGGCTGTCAGGAGTCTGCAGGGACATATTTTAACCACCTGAAATCCTTTA
Organism: Notothenia rossii; assembly: GCF_949606895.1. Lineage (NCBI taxonomy): Eukaryota > Metazoa > Chordata > Actinopteri > Perciformes > Nototheniidae > Notothenia > Notothenia rossii. The sequence goes on along the minus strand of NC_136903.1, from coordinate 24,755,992 downwards.
AAAAATAAATGACACAAAAAAGATTTCCAAAACTGAGATGCCACTACTTGCAGCACCAGGCAAATTCCTTACAGGATTTCCTCATTAAGACACCATTAAAAAATAAGTTAATGGAAATGTTTTATTAAAGCTTCAAATACTTTTTTGTGCTAAAACACTAAGGGTTAAGTTGGAACCATTAGAAACACAGAACGTTTTTTTAATGTGTTAGCGAAGTCACCAAGGACACAAATTTGTTTTGGGTGCCACTGGTATCAAAACTATAACAGGGGACTAAGTTCTAATGACAATAGCCGCGTTCACACCGCGTACTTTGCAGTACTCAGTGCCCGGCACTCAGTGTGGGGCACTGAGTACAGATCGCGTTCACAACGGAGTACTTCCCTGAGTGAGGATTACGCAAATGAAGCCGCTGACGTCACTTCTTCTTCTTCTGCTTTGGGTTTACTGGCAGGCCGCAAACAACTTCACGAGTTGGGGACTGGCTTCAGTAGAAGCTGCCGGGACTTCCGAGTAAATCGTCAGAACGCCGACACCTCCTCATCTCCACCGCTCCCATGTTTTATTTTGTGTTGCCATAAGTTATTCTTTCTCCGTTGGTGCGCGGGGCGAATGCTAATGCTAATAATGCTAATGCCAGCAAATAAAATGGCGACTTCAAAAAACATTTCAGACTTTTACGGGGCGTGGTTTGCAATTCGTCCCAGCCAATCAGAACTGGGGCACTGTTTCCCCCTAGGAGAGTACCACCTCTAGCAGGCACTAAACATGAGGCTAAAAGTGCCCTGAACCAAGTGAACTTTTTGGTGGGAACGCAACGGGCACTGGCACTAACGGAACTAAAGGGGAAAAGTATGGGTGAAAGTACTCCGGTGTGAACGCGGCTATTGACTCTAAAAAACTAAGTGATGTTGTCTTTGATATCACAAGGACATAACCTAGCATCCTTTCATTCATACAAACACCATTGGGTGACTAATTGTGAGTAATTTGTCCTAAATTCACATTTATGAAGATGTGGTAAAAAAAGAGGAATTCATAAAAGAGGATTCAGTGTTTTTCTTTTTGTCTTCTGCTATTGTCTCCATGGTCTGGTGAACTCCAAAGTTATTTTTCCGAGGTTCATACTATCGGGGACAATTTGGTCAAAGAATTGCTGTATTATAGAGGTTTGCCATTTACTGGTTACTTTGCGAATACGTTGCCCGCAACAATATACGTCTGTTTCTGAAAACCTTCTTGAAAGGTCACGAATAGGTTGTCTGATTGGACAACGGGCATTCACGATCCTTACGGCAGGGAGACTTGTCTAATTGAACGAATTTGGCAGAGATTTGGTCCAGGATTCAGGTCAAGGAGCAAAGGTTAGTGCTTTGATGACCAGAGGGTCAAGTTGTCCTGGACAGAAGGCCGCCAGCAGGGGGTCAGTGAGAGGACAGAGACAAAAGGCAGGACAGACGGAAGAAAATACCAGTTAAGTTGCATGTCAGTAGCATTTTATTCATCAACTACTAATATGAATTAGTCTGCTGTGTGTTCATGTGAGAGTGTGCTGGATATTGTTGATGACTCAGTTGGAGTCATTCTTTTAATCTGACTGTAGCAGAAGATACAAGAAAGCCCTTTCATCGATTGCATAATGACCGCATGACATGAGGTCTCATGACAATAAAATAAATTGTGATATTTATAGAAACAGCTGACCAACATTGCATAATAGCTTGGAGAGTTTCAGGGAATACGAAGCTTCAGAAATATTTTTAAACAAATTCAAAGAGAACTGAATACAAAGTACATCTTCACTCACATTAACTTTATTTTTCTTTTATACATGAGCTGTTAGCCAAAGAGAAACACTTTTAAGCTAATAAACTGAGCGAGTTAGACTGGACATAAAGCAGGAACACTGGCAATGGGACACATTGAGCAGTGGAGGAACATGGCTGACAGATCTTTATCTGTTAATTGCTCTTTATTATATGTTCTGCACATATCCTCTGCTGGACTATAGCTATGGCTCCAGCTTCCATCTCTGGGGAGGGAGCATTGAGAACAAACCAGAGCTCACAGGACCTCAGACACCAGCTATGGCTGCGCACTCAGCCTTGGTCTCCTCCTGCTGCAACCCACCACAACCCTCCATTGGGAGATGGTAGGCAAAGAGCTGAGACCATGGGAAAGTCTTTGCAGAATACAGGCTGAGGGAACCAGAGACAGAGAGAGAAGCTACCACATGAAACAGTGAAGTCATCTTGGGATGTCCTCAGCTAGACTGCAATATATTCTTAAATAGAAGACGGGGTTAGCTTGAAGCTATATTCAATCAAGCTGACAGTCACAAAAAGGGGGCGAAGCCTTCAGTTGACATTTCATTGACCACTCCTTCTTTATCATACTATTTCCCCCTTAGACTTCCATCTAGGCCATCAGGCCAACATGGCAGCCACGCCTCAAGGGGTGGTCTCTAGCTATGGATTAGGAGGGCAGCCAGCTCAAGGTCTGCTTCCACTGGGTCATGAGGTTACGGTAGAAGAAAAGAAAAGGGGGGAGGGGACCAGAAGAAATTGCGTGATCAGTAAATTAAACTTCTGTTTGTCAATGTTATGGGTGGATGGGAAAGGAAGTTTACGACAGAAGGCGGAGGGATCAATTGTTCTGGGGGGTCAATGTGTAAATCTTTACAATGTATGTAAATTGCATTGTATGCCTCTCATTTATCAGAACAGACTCTGGAAGGATTTTGGTTTCTTGTTGATTATTTGGTCAGAAATGAGAGACGTTAGGAAATAAGAAATACAATTTTCAAGAAATAAAGTCCCAGAAGATACAAGCGTTATAAAAAAAGATGAGTTGTTGACATTACTATGTATGCAGTGAATAAAATTGATTGGTAATGGCCATTTTAGGAGCATTTCTTTATGAGTAAATGAAAAGTTGGATCAACTTTTTTACATATTGGATACTGCATTTAATTCTTTATTTAATACAAAGCTAAGTATACGGTGGGAATTATATATGAGCGGGCAATATGCAAAGTCATTTTTTGATTGCATTTTATGATTTATTTTTGCAACTCTTGGAAGCATGACAGGTGAAAGCTGTTGAATATAAACAAATATAAAAAGGAACAAGTGACCTTACCTGGGGTAAGACAAAATGAATACAGCGCTTAAGTTGAGACTGTAGATCTATATCTATTCGATTTTATGTAAGAAATGTCTTATCCTTTTGAGTTTTGGATTGTTTATGCCTCACTGCTTTGATGAAGTCAAAATATTACGCCGAACCTAGTTGTTTCAGAAATGTGAATCAAAAGGGGAAACATTCTGTGGCACAATGTTCAGAAGAAAAGTGATGTTTATTACAAGTTAGTTTAATTTCATGGTTACTGCAGATAACACAATTACAGTATTTGTTCAAGGAAGGTATTTAGATGTTTTAAAGTCATTACCTAGCAACCACAGTCTCTATAAATTGTGGTGCAGTGAGATTTAAGTTTCCAGTAAGAGTTGCTGTAGGCTGGTAGTGCAATAGAGCTGGCTAGTGTGGGACCGTCAATACAAACATAACTTGTTTGTTTACAAGAAAACTCCACTGGGCAGCTCTAATATCTGGAGGATTATGTGGTATTCTGGGGCCAAACAGGAAGTACGTTTTTTAAAACTTGTGGACTTGATATTTGGCTGTTTCCCAAAAACATTGGCTACATTTTTCCACCACTGCTAGAAATGCAGCCATGCTGAAGTTCTTTCTTTTCAAATCCTAAATTATGTGTCCGTGTTTTGATCTCAGATTATGCTGTACACATGCCAATAGTAATTCAGGACTGATGTGCTCATGAAAACCCGTCATTAATCGGGTTGCACTTACTACATTTTGAACTTATTGTAAGAATGACATCTCCTAGATATTGGTTATCAGTCTCATTGATCACCTAATACTCTGTTTCGTAAATGGCCCTTGGGGAGCCAAGGTGGCAGATGTCCCAATGTTTAAGTGAACACAGGTAATAACGACCAGCAGGAGACTTCACTTACAGCATGTTTGCATCCATCTTAAAAAGCTTTCCCCACCACTAAACACATCAACGGCTTACATGCGGCAGATGAATGGGCCTAACACACTCAGACGCAGATTAAAACAAGTCAACCAAGTCGGAGCTTATGACCTCCGTCTTCACTTATTCCTTCGTTGACCTCATATCCTCCTTTCCCCATCCCCCAATCTCCTTACCCTAAATCCAGCCCTACTGGGTGGCAGACAGCAGCATGGCCTGATGGTCAAACTGTGTCTGTTTGCCTTCCTGTCTGTCCATCTGCTGGGCCACAGCAGTGGTTCAAACGAATTAACGTTGTTCAGAAAGTTGCCAAAGATCTCCACAAATCCCCCTTTCAACCTTCCCTTTAATTTTCCCTTAGTTTTAATTCCTCTGTTTCACTTTCTTTGGGCACGGTCCAATTCCATTAACACCCTGTACGTCCTATTAGCTAATGCAGTACAGCAACACACTGCATCCAATCCAGCTCATTAACCGGAACTACAGTTCCACACAGGGAGTTGTTTTATGCACCAACACCAACAACAGAGTGGAGGAATAGAAGCTGAATGTGGTGTGCAGCTGTCAAAAGAAGAATGCTCAGTCTCTGTATGCTCTAATGACAGGGAAAACTGTCTCGTGTTGTGTGATGCTTCGGTGGGTTTGATTTGATCCTTTCTGGGAAGAATTTGAATGAACTGTGATTTACAACTGAAGATAATACAGTGGAGCTGGGATGACTCGTTTTTATTGGCAGAAGTTGGCATGACGAGGTCTCCAAAACAAATATCCAATATATTGCAGAAAATAAGCTCTGAGGCAACCGCACAATTGTGATAATTACACGTTTTGTTCAGCAGGATAATCTTTATATATTTACATTTGGGATATATATTTTTTAAATCCTCTGGAGCAGAGAGAGGAGCTCTGGATTATTGTTATTGATTAATGCATCAGTGTTTCTTAGGGTCAAAAACACTAAACTCACAGCTTAAAATGAAAGAGTTAACTTTCTTTAATAAAAGAGCACATGTTCAATGTCAAAAGTGACAGTAGATATAGATTAGTTGCAATTTGGTGCAATTTATAAATATATATATTAAAAACAAAAATTAATTAAAAAAAATATATATATATATTTTATTTTTTTTAAAACACCTTGAATTTCAGGGGGGGCGCGGGGCTCAGTTGGCGGGGCTCAGTTGGCGGGGCGCAGCGCCACTCCAAGACAATGGTAGGGGAAACACTGCTAAGCTAAGGACGGACTCATTCCGTCACGATGACGTTTAGTCTCAGTTAGCCACTTGTTAGAAACCCCCTTTTTTTATTACAAATTCCCAAGTAGGAATTTACTCACAAATTGAAATGAAATAAGCTTGTGTAAACCACAGACCTTATTTCAGGCATCTGATCAACAACTTGTTCAAAACATGTTGACTTTGAGATGAGGGAACCGTAAGTTGTAAAATGCTAACTCAGTCCCGGGTTTTAAGACTCATTCATCCACCACTCTTAACACCATGCTTTTTGTTTTGTCTTTAACGCAGCCTTTTTGTTTGGTTTAGGGACGCAGGGGCACGGATAGGGGTTGGTTTATAGGGGGGAGGTGAGGGGTCAGGGGGGGCTGCAGTAATGTCCTGGTGGCCTTTATGGCAACAATGAAAAGCTCAGCAGGGAAAGTGAATCCTTGTGTGTGCTCAGCAGAGTTTATTAAAACGGCAAAAAGGCTGAGTAGCCACAGATGCTGCTGTCAATAACCAATTCACCCACCCATGCAAATGCACGCCCACATACAAAACACACACCAATGCCACACCCCATGCCATACCGCCGGGTGTGAAATGCACTACACACACAGTTACAGAAGGAGGGGCAGTAAAAACAGATGGTAAGTGTGTGGATGGATGTGTGATGTTGTGGAGAAGTGCTCCGGAGGCGTTAGGATTCCGTTAGTGTGTCAACCTCTAACGTCTATCAACACCTCGAGAAGCTGTGAAGACGCACGGATCCAACTGTCTCCACTGAGGAGTATTAGCTGAAACTTAACTCCACCAGGAAGTGTTAAATCATTGGTTTCAGTGCAAATAAAGGCAGCATCTGCTAAATGAAATAGCATATTGACGCAATGTTGATTAAGTAATTGAGACCGCAAGAAAGTGGAGGAAGGTTAAGATGGATAAAAGCCTTTTCTTATTGTATCTAGTGTCCAATATCACATACAACACTTTAATAGCACTTGCTCTCAAGTTGCCATTCAGAAATCTGACTTCCCAAAAGAAACATCAGGATGTCTCGACAGTACGGGCAGAGGAACGTCTTCACGATATCTTGGAGCTAATGGGACAAAATGGGACTGCCACCAGAGGTCAGGTTATGACGACAGCTGCCTTCATGTATGAAGTGCCAATCCCACAATTTACAATATTTACTATTGGTGAAATAGCTACACCAGAATCCTTCTCAAAGTGTATCTGTTCATATTAAAAATGGAATTGTACGCAAAAGAAAGACTATTACAAAGCATTTGTTTCATCCATAGTAGAAGTGTAGAACTGATTAATAACAGATTTCAGTTTAAGATCAAGTAAAATAGCTTGTGCCGTCTTCATAAACCATGCTGCTTTTCAGTTTGACACTATTACAATATGAATGACAGAAAATGTAAAAGAGAAGTTCCTTTGGAGTACAGATAGATATAATTATACTTAAATGTTTATTGGGATCTATTTTGTTGTTTTGTTTGCATAAAAAAGTGAGTGTAATGTTGCTGTGAAGACAAAAAACAAGCACCATGGACACATTTTCTGTAAAAGCACTCTGCAGCTGTCTGTTTGTATTTATTACCCTAAAGAGACTATTTGCTTAAGTACTCTGTAGCATTCCAAGTAGTCTTTTAAATCAAGGAGAACCTTTCTAAATGATAAGAAGGCAGCTTCAACGCACCACATTCTCCACATCATCACAAGCTGAAGCCTGGAGACATGCTGCATTTATTTCACCAAAAATACATGAAAGGCACATTTATAGCAAAATTACAGATGTGACTCGGTGTGATCCAGATGTGACATATGTGTGACATCTGGATTGTGTAATGGACGCTAATCAACACATATATGTTCATCCCCTGGCTGCCACGCAATTGGAAATGAACTTCCGCTATTCCAAATGTAAATAAACTAATGACTTTTACCCACAAGACAAATCCTACTAATTTGAAAGATAACTTGAAACCATGATACCACCTCCGAGCAGCTTCCTGCCTTTAATCCCCCTGCATACAAACACAAGCAGACCACTCTGTTTGAGTGTGCAGAGGGGCAGGGCTCGGATTTCAAACAGCAGTGGAGGCAGGTCAAAGGGGGCAGCCTTTATGATGATCCAGGAGCGAACCCTGACAGGGGCTCAAGGGCTCCTGCCATCAGAGCCACGACCCCCAGGCCACAAACAGCAAGTCACAGGCTGACATCAAACAACACTTTGCCCCAGAGAAAGCACGGCAGGGCTGCTATGCCCTGATCCACCAGTCCACAGAAACAGGGGCCCACAGAGAAAGCCAACATACCCACAACCTTCTCTTAGCCTGCTATAAATGACTTGAATTGACTGCAACCGATGTGCACCATGAAGCACAAACAAATTCCACCATCTTAACCAATCTTCTTAATGTTGTTGTTTTCCCAAAACAAGCTGTGCCTTGATGTAGAGATGCTGATTTAGGCAAGACACAATTAAATCCCCCTGCTAGAGAGCTCCTTCAATAAAAAGGATAGTTTCCTCGAATTGCCAAAATGACATATCCATTTCACTTTATCTGTGGGAGAAAAAAAGGCAGTTTGGATATACTTAAGAAGTAAATGTCCACTGATGACAACCTGCCCAGCCTGAGCAGAGTGGTGTTACCATAGTAAACTACATTAAATACCTCTCATCTCGTGACCCGAATAAAAATTCCACTCAGCACACTGTTGCTGCTTTGTTAAATATATACACATAAAAATGATGAATCCAAAAAAAAGGAAAATGATGGTTCAAATCTGCGTAACTGCTGGATAACTGGATAAAGGCAGACGGCCACAGATCAAAGAGGTTATGTAAGAACAGCATAAAACCGGCCGCCAGTTATTTGATGAAATATTGTGAGAATTAAAAACAAATGTTCCGACTGTGAGACAGAGAAGATGCAAGCCAAAGGATCAAACATCAGCTCCGGCTGCTTGTTGTTCTACTTCTTGAGTAATCAATGCCTGCTCACCAGAATCTACCTCTGGCTATCAGCTACACTGCAGATGTGAACCGGCTCATTATCACTGCAAACTCTTACCTCATAAGACACTTTACAGCCTCAAATCAGGAGCTGCTCTAAGTCATGATACTTAATGTTGTCTGAATGCATTTTCTTCAACTGATAACTATTCATATCCTAACAAGCCTGGCAGCCATTTTTCCAGAATAATCAGAGTCTGCATCTGCAGGAGACATCTGACCTACTAAAGACTCTCATTACCATGCTTGACAAACAGCGTAAAGTTAGTAGAGATGATACAGTAGGTCTGAATATGCTGCGTGTGAAAATATGTAACATGAGGTCTCTTAATGGTTCATTTCAGTGAGTTGAGTTTGTATAAATACAGAAAAAGGTTCATAGGTTTTGAATTAGGGCTGAGTTAGTTAATTAGGGCATCAGATTATTTTCTAGATTCATCAATTCATTATTTGGTCTACTCTATATAATGTTAGAGGCTATAGTGATGTGTTCGAATGTCTTGACCTCTTGAACCCAAAGATATTCATATTACTATATATAAAATACAGAAAAGCAGGAACATATTTATTTAAGAAGTTGAAAACACAATTTTCTGACATTGTTGCCATATCAACAACAATAACGTAAATGATTAAGAGATACAAAAAACGATGATGATTGGATGTCGATTGATGTATTCTTTTGTCAATGCGTATTGCAACACAAAGGATGATCCTTACACAACCACAAAATGTCTAAAGCCAAAATAATTAATTGAATGATTGGAAATAAACTAACTCCCAAATGTAATACCCGCAAGCTATTTGCAATGCAAACGGATCAAGCTACAGTATATTATGCAAATAGCTACCTGTGAGAATATTTACAATGCACGACAACAAGCCCCTGCGCATTACCCTCGGAATTACATTCTGCCTTTCAAAGCAATACACCTCAGTAGGGTTTTCTGTGTCTCCAGTGGACCTGTCTAGCAACAGCTATTCTCAGAAGCATCAGGTTGTTGTTATTACCCCGCTGGGTTCTGTAAATGGGAGGCTTCGTCATCTCTTGTTCAGCATCCCCCTATGACTCTGCATCATCTTCCATCATTGGCTGAAACCCCTTAGTCATCCTCACCGGGGGGAGGAATGGTGCTGAACATTCCTCAAAAATCAGAGCTTGTGCTCAACCACATGCAATTTTGTAATTCCTCAAGAAGCACTGATGCCTTCTCTTTCCTTCCCCCCGACCCCCGCTAACCTTCCCCCTTCCTTTGAATTTAAGGCTGTGTACGGGGATGTGAATAGGTGGTATTTCAGCATGCTAACAGGCACTGAAGAACAGAGCTTGTTGGCTGGGGGCCAAGTCCCCATGGTTACCCTGAAGCAGCGACTGCTTCTTTCCTGAGCTGGGCTATCTTGGAATAAACTATCTCTGCTCTGCATGCATGGAGGGTTTAAATTAGACAATATATAGGTCCCTAGTGCATCTTCCATCACCCAAACATTGCAGTTTTATGCTTGGGAGTCTGGCTGATGACTTTGAATGGAAAACACAACAGAGTGCATAGAATAGTAATAAATGACCAATCCCAAACAACCAGTTCTTCTGATGTGGCCCATGAGCAACAATCTTTAAAGACAGGTCCTAACGTGTGCTCTTCCTGTGTTTGGGTGCATAATCATGCTATAATGCCGTGGGAACATATCAGTAAAGATCCTCACACCAACTGTGATAGTAACAGGTTGTTAAACACGTCATCATAATAAAATGCACTAGACCAAGAAGTAGCAGTAAAGGGCGTCTCAGAAGATTAAGATTGAAACATGATTGCACAAACAACCTGAACATAACAGATCACTTGATAGGTTATATCTGTGGAAGACAAGGATCTGTTCAATGGTGAATCTGCTGAGCACTTTCATTGGTTTTTCACATGCAAAACTGCCAAACAAAAGGATTAATAGCCACTTCTGAATGCAATTACCAGTCTTTTTATTTTGCTAATGAAGTTCACACTGCTGGCATACATGGTAGGTTATACCAGGCCTGTAAGATTTGTATACAAAACTAAGTTATGAGAAGATTAAATGTTCTGGTTAGACATGTGAGTTTGCCATGCAGAAAACAGCAATGGGTCTTATTTTGAAACTTTTAGAATGTAACAGACCACATTACTAGCTGTAATACTATGGGCTGTATGAAATAGGCTGTGGCTCTTATGCAGGTAGTGGTGAACTAACGTTAGCCTGCTCCCAAAATCAGTCTTCCAGTGACTCCGAGCATTTCCCAGCCAAACACCTACTTACCTTTGACTTGACTCTCGTAATCCGCGATGATTTCTTTATCCTTTTTGAACCTCTGCGAAGACATTTTCAGTCTTCTTTTCTCCGAAGCTTGTTGTAAACTTATTGTAAGAAAAAAAATTGTTTGTCAACAAGCGGAATCCTACAGCAGCCGACGCATCCCACACAGCTCGAGAAAAATGAACGCGGGTGGGAGAAAAGAGGCGCGATACAAAATTACACTGGAAAATATTTAAGTTTGCGACAAGCCCGACCTAAAGCAGCAAGAAGAAGACGCTTAGTTCTTCATTGTTCCTTTCCCCCCTGGATATACAGCGGTGTAAATGCGCAATGCTGCTCCAACCAATGATTCCCCTCAAGTAACAGAGCAGTCGGCGGATCAACAGCACTGCTTCTACCACAGAAGAAGAAAAAACAATCACGCAAGTTTCTCCGTGGCGGCTTTTCACTGCTCTAGGTAAAGTAGTGCCAACAATCCGTCCGGAGGGCTTCAAAGTCGGTCTGAAACCTGAGCGTGTGTGCTTTTTGGTAGTGGTTTTCCAGTTTTGGGACCAACACACACACTTCCCCCCTTGCTCGCTCTCCCTCGACGGTTTCTCCCCCCAGCTCCCAGCAGGCTCAGAGGCAGACAAGGCAGGCCGACTGCAGCACTCCGCAGCTGGAGCCAGGCAGCGACAGGAGGGAGGGACATGCTCACAGACAGCTAGTGGACACCCTCGGACTCACAGCCCTGCTCGCGGAGTTGAAGGCGGTTTTCTATTTGACCAGATTAGTCAGCAGACAATTACATTCAGTATAACGAATGGCTTGTAATTTGTAGGTTAATTGCTTTTCCTACTTATCGTTTTTAATAAAATAACACACGTTTAATTTCTTAACAATTAGCCCATCATTTTCACTAAATTCACATTCATATAAATGTTTAATTTGAACAAAAATGTAAATGCTACTTTGCACCCATGCACTTTCTGCTAACATTTAGGATAGAAGCACTTTATCCTATGTAACCCTAAAAATGTACATCCTCCTTACTAAGGATTTGTATTTGGTTTGTATTGTTCCATTTTTCTGTTGTTTCTGTGCTCAGCTGTCAAATGTAATCTAGTGGGACTTTAAAGAGGAACAGAACTGAACTCATAACGTAAAGGAATTCAAATTAACTTTACCCCATTAATTTACTCTGACAACTAACAATTTATGTTCTTAGATTGTTTATGGTTACACCACCATTAACCAAAGCAAATACCTTGTATGTGTAAACGTACCTGGCAATAAACAAATCCAAAATAAGATCCCATACAGACTTTTATTTTTTCCCCAGCTATTTGTAGGCTCAAAGCTGCAGTGCATACTTCCAACTACACCCATGCACTCATAGAGGAGTTATCTAAAGTAGTTGATGGTGCTAATGTGTTTTACATGTGTGTTTTAGTTAAGAAGTTATTCATTGAATATTAAAAAAACTAAACAAAAATCAATGCTTTCTAATATATACTAGTGGGGGCCTGTTTTCCAAGCTACTTCCATTCCCTCATATATAATTAGACTCAAGTAGATAATGAAGGTAATAAAGCATATATTTATAGTGTTGAGAATGTATTTGTTGAATGTTGCAAAATACAACAAGTAGTCAAATAGATAGTAAGTACATTGTCTAAGTTTAATTGTGAAGATAGCAGCATGCTTGTGCGCCATTGTATTTCTTGATCTCTGTTGATGTAGTTTACTCAAGTGTTCCCCTTTTTTATAAATATCAAAATACTTTTGCTCTACATTATAATTGAAATCATTGCAGCCTCTGAAAATAAAATGGCCCACAGTGCCATCTGTAGGGGAAATAAAAGCACTGGACAAGCGCATCCACTTCTTTCTCTTCGGGATAACACTCAATTTTTTATTTTCTTGCACTGTCTAAAAAATTCCATGCGTTGCACCAATTAAATAAATAGAACACAAAATAAATAATTTTGTTATGTTTTGACCAGAAACATGTCACATGCCACAGCAAACAACATCCATATTTTAGTCGCTCACAATTAGGGCTGGACGATATGGCAAAAACCTTCCATCACAATATGGGTCATTTCATATCTGATAACAATAAACATGATAACACGTATTCTGGTAATTCAATAAATAAATAAATGAATAGTTATATAAAATAAAACGTGGTTCCTTATGTAATTAAGACAGTTAGTGCAACAAAAAAAAAAAATGGTCACAAGGGCAAATTAAATAAATAATAAAAATATATATTTCCACCTAGACCCAATATGTAAACATACATGGCACACATTCAGGGTACTCAAATAAAGACAATGGCTTGATTTATCTGGAGTCCAGCTTGTTAATCGCATTAAACTGAGTGGTAAAGTGTAATATAAAAACAAATCCTCAATCTTCAAAGGATGTCAGCCAAAATATTTCATATCAGATTTTCTGATCATTTTGAGTTAGTATGTGCTTGTTATCAATATAGATTACGGAATTCCGTATCACAATATCTGATACAACACGATATAAAGGATTTCATCACAACATGATTCTATTGAAAGACGATAAATGATTATATTGAATAATCGCCCAGCCCTACTCACATTACAAAAATAATAACTCTAAAAACAAGGCATAATCATTTCATTCTACTCCAAATGTTAAGTGTTTCTTAAAAATCACAATATTAAATGCATACAAACAGATATAAAACATGGTTGAAACGGTATATGGACAAAATGCAAAGGCAGTTTAAGATTTAGTGTTTCTAAATGCCTGGACATTCCTCCATTGTAAACATTAAGATGATAAATAAACCCAAACAAAGTCATGGAGCCCTTTACCAACTAGTAATGGCAGCTTTACAATATACATAAATGTTTTTTTATAATAACCCTGACAGGAATATACCACGGATCATCATCAGGTTCATAAAGCCAGTAGTATGTCACATATCTCCACAGACCACAACATAAGTTAAACCAATGTCAAACGGCTACCCCTGTATATCTTTTGAAAAGTTGTTAGTTGAGCACCACAGTCAGACGTTTTTGAAGAAATTCTCCTCTAGGACCTCAGTGAACCTCTCCTTCATCTGCTGACGGAAGCCGGCGTACCACTCCAGCAGCCTCCTCCTGCGGTCCACCCTCTGCTCCTGGCTCATCCCCCGCTCCCTCTCTAAGATGGCAGCTAGTTCTTTCCAGTCACTGATGAAGATGAAGGGGGCTCCTGCAGCTTTGAGCAGTCGCAGAGGAGAGCTGGACCCGGCAGCACAGCTCCCAGGTGTCAGAACATCCTCCACCACGGGCACGGAGCCATAGGAGCAGGCCTCGTAGATCCGGTAGCACTCTGAGTTGATTCCTACAGGGCAGAGTGTGAGCTCGCTCTGGACCAGAGCGGTCTGATACTGTCTCAGACTGTCTGCTGTCTCCTGAGGTAGCCACCTGAGGAAAGGAATATATTTAATAATCAGTAATCTGCAATAATGTTCCAATGAGATGATTCATATAGTATACATATTACCTCAACTATTTGTTGAAAAATGTATGAAATGCCCTAAGGCATAAACATGAAGCTACCAATAACATTATGATTCTGCAACAACAATATAACTAAAGCAAAAATAATCTCAAGTACCACAGGTGTGGGAAAAATCACAGTGCTGGTGTGGGTAAAGGGGGTAAAGTGAGCTAGTTAAAGTATATAATACATTTCCAATGTAAGTGATGGTGGACAAAATCCTCCTACCTATTTTTATGAAAAGTAGTGCATTTAAAGATCAGTTTAACAATAAAAGGCCTAACTTGGTCAGCTTCTGTGATGTCTAATTTGAACTAATAGAATGTGATATCAATAGAGGCGAAGTCCCTCCCTTTCCGGTGGACCTCCATGGGACCTTATTTCGGAAAAATGATGTATTGAAGTCAATGGCGAGAGAAAAATTATCTTTCAATCCCGTTTGAATTGTGCCACGAATTACACATATGATGTTTGTCAATTTAAAAGATACATTTGCAAGTAAAAAAAAAAATGTTTTGCCGTAAAACTGTGAAGTAAGACTTTTTTTTTGTGTGAAACCGCTCAATGAACTACATCTCTGGTCTCGCACAACAACACATGTCACAAAGATGGCCGTCAATACTGTCTGACCAAAAAAGGGTTTGACTACCCTCACTATCACCACAATGAAACACGTCCAGAAGAATGTCATGCAAAACTGCCTGCCCGCCTGCCGGCCTTCCTTCGATTCTCCCTGAACTGCCTGATCTTTTTAATGTTCAATGTTAAAGATTAGTCCGGAGCAATGACTTACTTCTCCCTGGCATTGGTGATGCATTCCTCTTCCAGACCAGATTTTTTCAGCACCTGCATGAGAGTTTCCCTGGAGGAATTTTTGTAAACAGTTCCCAAGAAATTACAGAGGTATGGCCTGTTAGAGGTAATCAGTTGGGCATTCGGCCGGATCATAGGAAACTGCCTGTACCTGCGAAGAGAAAAGAAAAAAAGTTAGATAACCTTTTTCAATAAAAAGACAACATACCATTTTATTGATATGTAGCCTTGAACATGTAGGACTATTAAGAGGTGACCTACGTGGCGACGCCCAGAGGCCACTGGAACACATCCTTGTCGTTAACCCAGGGGCTGTCGTACACTACAAACAGCAGGTCCACAAAGCCACCGTTCCTCTTTAAGTAAGGGCCAATGAAGTCGTTGTGGCAGTGCTCATTGCCCAGCAGGACCACAGCGACATGTGACACTGTGCGGGACTTTACCAGAGCTTGGACATGCTCCAGCCACCGCGTGGAATAAGACACCTTCTGCGGTTCGCGGCCATTCAGAACCAGAACCAGGCTGTTCATGTCCAGAGGGACATGACCCTGGACCACAGCAGGACCAGTGTAGAAACTAAAGATGGAAAAGCAACAGTGGAAGGAGAATATGTCAGAATGATGGTGCTGTTTTATTATGTAGTTATTATATGATGGGGTGTTTTTCACAGATGCCAACAAGTAGACTTTATCGTATGGCATTTTTTAAGCAATATTTTTCCTGTTACCTGAAATCGATCTTTCCTGACTGCAACTCTCCCTCTCTCCATTGTGCGACCTTGTCAGTAGGGTTGAGGGGTCCCTCTAAAATATGTTCCCAGAGATAAATGCCTGAGGACAAAAGAATGGGACATTGTAATTTGAATTCAAATGTTAACATGTACAGTGCCATTATGTTGTACCTCTATCAGGCTTCCAAAGCAGGTTACATATCAAATGCATGTAGTTTGTATATACAACTACATCTTGTGTGAACATAGTATTATCAGGTGTATACAGTACACAGTACCTACCAAGGCCAATTGAGCCAAGCAGCAAATTGGAGGGTACCATTATCAATCAGTCCCAAAATGTTGTTTCAAGTAAGCAGTATTTTTGTTGGGTAATATATGGTAGGGCTAACCCATACAGTGGTGGGGCTCAAGTCAGTATTTGCAATGTAATTAGATACACGCTATATTTCCTACCTTGACAGTAGTGAGGTTTAGATTATTTCCCTGTCTCAATCAAAATGGAACTGTATGAAATAAAACGGCACATTTTTCTTGTAGTAAATAAAAAGGGATCACTGAACGTGACGTATGATAGTACACGTTGAAGATCCAATGGGGATACTGAATGGCCGTTCTGATTGATCTCAATCAGTAATGCATGACGCAGACCATAGGTTTCGTTGCTCTGATTGGCTGTAGGTCTATTCAAATTGCATTCGGAGGCCTTTTGATCTGACCGCGGCCATGCTGATATTATAATGCCAGAGAATTTCCACACCTTTAGTGTATAAAACTCCCCCACTACTTAGACTATTCCTTGCACCCCTCTTCTAGCATAACCCCAAACGGTCTCAAACATATTTTATTTATACTTGTTGATACAGCAGGATCAGTTTATGTGCTGTGGACACGACCCGTGTATTTTGCAAGCTGTGTTCTAAACATTTAGCCTTTTGCTTATTATTTAATTTAATTTGCTTACTTTAACATAATTGTTCATGTTGGGGCTAAGGTGGGGCAGAGCCATTTCTTGGTATGGCTGTAGCCTACCCCAGCCATACCCTGGCAGCGCCACTGCAAGTAAGTATTATAGCTGGAAACTTTTTCTAAACACTTTTGAGATATAGTTGCATAAGGTGTTTGTTCCGCGGAAACTACATTTGTTTAGAACTATTTTATTTAGTTTAAAGCACAACCACAAATGAAAATACAATACAATGTTCTTTTCAATACAAACATTGTTGCCTTCGTCATCAAAGGTGTTCCTGCCCTCTGCAATTCCCCTACAACTGTGATGTAATAATAACAACATTTAGATTTTCAGATATTTAATACATACATTCACTAAATATACCTATGAGTTTAATACATTTCAATGATGTATGCAGAGGTTCTGTATTTCTCGCACTCCATCTTCAGCGAAGAATACAGTTCTGTGACACTGTATCATTCTATATAATAAAAACATACCTTGATATAAAGCTAAATAAAAAATAAAATCACCAATCACAGGAATGACAAACTTTTTTAGATGTGATCTAATTCAAAATAAAGTACAACTAAATTCATAGTGCAAAACGACATTCATAGTGCATCTTTCTATTGATCTACTACACCAACACATATCTTCTCCTCAGGCTGTGATTGATGACATCTGATAATACGACGACCTACCTATAGCAGCTTTGCCCCAGATTTGTACCCTGTATCTTGTGGCTTTGTTCTTGTCAATGCGGGCCAGGTGTTTTTTGAAGGCCTCCCTCTTCTTGGTCAGAGCAGAGTTGTAGTCCACCTGTTCGTCCTCCCACGGATTCCAATCACGCGCTAGAAATGGAGCTCCACCGCCATCTTTGACACCACCTGCAAATACAACAAACAGTTTCCATTTACTGTATGGGCACTCATTTTCCATTTCCAAAATAAAATAGAAACGAGTTTCATTGTGAAAAATGCTGGCCGCTTATTTGAAATCGGGGCTAGGTGACGGCTGCGCTAGCTAACGTGAATTTACCCGAGACTGTCTCTTTCTTCACCACCCGGTGAACACGGGAGATTACTTTGGTGCTGAAGAAGACATTGTATGCAGCATACAGTGAAAATGCCACATACGCAAAAATGATTAGTAGAAAAAGTTTTCTTTTTGGTATTTTCATTTTTCTTTTCTTTTTTTATTTGTCTCAGGTTACCATTGTGTAGCTACTCTCCATATTTTGTGAGAGGACCCTTGTTTACATCACAAGGACCTCTGAGTACAGCTGACTTAGAAAATGCCTGTGCTAAAATAAGCCGTTATTTATATTAATGAACAGTTTCTACTGATTTAAATTAAATAATTAAAGCATTTTAAACATTTTAACACAGAATATATATCAATTGTAATTTAACTATGAAATAAAACCCATAAAACAATGTCATAACCCGAGAAAAACGAAAGGCACGCTTCGGTCAGACCATACGTACTGCGGAACCTTGTATAGGCGGAGCGGGTTTCTGGTAAAGCAGATCAGGGAGGTGCACGTAAAGATTTCTACACACAAGGTCGTGTCCCCCGCGCCGGTTTGGAGGTATATTTTTTGGGTAAAGATGATGTCCATAGCTGCCCGTTCCGGGGCTATTACCCCGTACATGCAGGCGACAAAACAAACAGTTACAAGCCTGTTGTCCCCGGGAGTAAAGACCTTGGTGCCTGCTGCTGGTAAGGCCAAGAGAAGGACGTGTGTGTCTGCTAACAGTGAAAGTGATATTGAGCTGCTTGCTGTAACGCTACCTTAACATAAACAATGTTTTAACAATGATTTGTTAATATATTCATGATAGACAACGTTTGAATTGTTTGTATCATTTCGTGTGCAACTAACACTACTATGTACATACAACTTGCAGTGGTTAGCTTGAAATAGCCGGTGTCATAACTGACATATGAAACCATGCCGGGGGTCAACAATAGATAAGAAGTCTGAGGTATACACTTGTGATATGTAAGCACCTCAAAACACATTACTGTGATCCAGTTTCTGCGTTTACATGTCTGATGTTGTTTTGATTTGTGTTATGCAACTATCAAAGTTGGGCTATGTAACCATGGTTTAAAAAGTGTTGCCTAACATGCCTGCTGAGGTATAATAATACACGTATTACTGCTGATTGTACAAAAGAAGAAGCCCAGGTTTGTTTACCGTAAGATAACTCAAATTATTGCTATTATTCATATTGTCTGTTATAACAAGGTTATGTGATCAACAGAAAAAACAGGCAAATATTTTTAGCAGCTATATTGTGAGGTTGTTATCTAATATACATGAGGAAAACATACAGATTTGTATGTAAACTTTTATATCGTTTCTATAATTAATAATGACTAATGTTTATGGATACAATAATTACATCTGTATCAATTTAATCAAAAGTAGGAATTTATCACCATGATAAAAGTTAAGATGGATAATAAAATGTCCCTGTCACATGAATGCACCAGAAATGATTGTTTTTTTAATTTCTTTTATTATTTTGTTAGATACTGAATCAATTTGACAATATGCTGCTCATATCTTTAAACACTGCTTTTTATGTCTCATTTTCAGCTCCAGGAGGGGTCCGCCTCTCCCACACAGATATCAAGATTCCTGACTTCACGGACTACCGCCGCCCAGAGGTTACCGACCCCAACAAGTCCTCCCAGGGGAGCAGTGAGGGAAGAAGGACCTTCTCTTACCTTGTCACCGGAGCGACCACCGTCGTTGGCGTGTATGCCGCCAAGACGGTGGTCAGCCAGTTCGTCTCCTCGATGAGTGCATCAGCAGATGTTCTGGCCTTGTCCCAGATTGAGGTTAAGCTCGGTGACATCCCCGAAGGCAAGAACGTGACCTTCAAGTGGAGAGGAAAGCCCCTGTTTGTCCGTCACCGCACAGAGAAGGAAATCGCCGCAGAGGAGGCTGTGAACATCGCAGAGCTGCGTGACCCCCAGCACGACAAGGAGAGAGTGCAGAACCCCAGCTGGGTCATCGTCCTCGGGGTGTGCACGCATCTGGGCTGTGTGCCCATCGCCAATGCAGGAGACTACGGAGGCTACTACTGTCCTTGCCATGGCTCCCACTACGATGCTTCAGGAAGAATAAGAAAGGGACCCGCTCCTCTTAACCTGGAAGTTCCCTACTATGAATTCCCTGATGAGGACACAGTGGTGGTGGGATAAATACTGGAGCTCTGTCTGAGTTCCTCTCTGTAATATGTATTTTTTGATGCTTTTAAGAGGTAGGGGTGAAATGATATGTATTTGCTAATAAAGACATATTTCCAAACTCTATGATTGAGTTCTTGCGTATGTTATGTAAAAAGTGAGTTTTTTCTGCATCATTTAGCTTGATCACTTTTTTACATCAGGATCAATTCACTTCAATTCAAACTGCATTTAATATTTAGCCAATACAATTATTCAACACAAAAAGTGACAGTTACAGAAAGCTCTGTGGAAAAAGTCAAGTTCTAAAATAAATATCAGAGAAAATAAAATGAATAATAACTTTTTTTGAATTGGCTATAGATAAGAGGGTAGCTTTTCCTTTTCCTTCATTTTTTCATGTGGTGGTTGGGGCTAGTTTCATAGCTACATAAAGCTGAGTTGTCAGTATTTATACACACATGAACTAAAAGAGACCAGAGGCCTGTGCTACGAAGCTGGTTCAACCTAACCTGGATATGTTTGAGTTAAACGGTTGGCCTAATCCAAAACATACGCGCTCTCGCTAAACGGTACTACGACGCGGGTTATCAAGTGGATCACTCAAGCCAGCGTGTCCCATCTAGTTAGGTGCTAACAATTAGGTGATCCACTTGATAACCC
>NC_136903.1:24381949-24735329 GCF_949606895.1 Notothenia rossii | reverse complement strand
GCAATTATTATATTTGCCATTATACCAGAACATGTTATGGCTATTCAATCCTTGACTTAAAACTATGTAAATTCCATCGATTTTGGACAACTTAATTTTCATTAAAGTTATCTGTCTAAAACAGGTGGTGAAAGACTGTGAAAGTCGGATTCAGCACTGGTAAGTTTGAAGAAGATCACAGTACTTTGTCAAAAGCTGCATAGTGATATCTTTCTATACTTTTTTTTTTGTCTTTGTAATACACTGTTAAAAATATTGATGATAAACAAAGTAGCAAAAAGCATATGTTCAATATACAGTTCCTTAAAGAGATACATAACAAAATATAAACATATCTGAAAATAAAACACATTCATGAGGATTATTTTTTAAATGTTCTGCTCAACATCATCCGCCTTCTTCTTTTCAGGAAAGTTTGTATTTAATCGAATCATAATTTTTAAAGATCCATTTAGAGCTGCCTAATTTTTTTTCTAATAATAGCCTTGAGGTTTTTTTCTTTCCCAAATAATCAAGAATTGATTCTTTGCAATATTGATGCTCTGTATTTAGAGTGCTGGCTGTGGTCTAAATCTACAAATGAGACACTCCCTGACCAATCAGTGGCATTTGTTTCAAGCATGCCATAATTAGCCAGTTCATCCTTAATCCCGAGAACACTTGTAGTTGGAAGGAGAAGCATTGTTAGAACACAATCAACCTTTAGGCCCTGCACACTGCACAGTGGTATTTAGTCTGATTGCCTAATCCAGATGTGCCAAAGACAGTTTTCCACATTTGTGGAAGAGAACAAGGCTCTGTTGTATTTAAGTGTCCCGGTGATCCTTGACATTGAGCCATATTGCAGAACACCAGGATCTTGAAAGCAGCTAAATGGAATTAAGCCATCATTAACTTTATTATTTCCACTGGTCCGTTTGAATGATTCACTCAAACAGATGCAACAAAGCTCACACAAGAGTGTAGTAGATTTGAACAACAAGTAGAGGAAATACAAAGTGGAAACACCTGTGTGAGTGGACCATAACTCATGTAGGAGCTCTACTATAGTGTAACTATATTACAGTCAAATGTATTTGTATTGATGCAAGCAGTGGTCTGCAGTAGTGTTATTTACTGTAACTCTGCACAGCAGATGAGCAGAAAAGGTCAAAGTTCAAGTCCCCATGTAAGGACTGAGTACTATATCTCAATTACTGGCATACTACACGTTACTATACAGTATGCAACCTTGTAAAGGCCACTGCAGTTTTGACTAAAATAAGTATTTGCACCTCAAACACAGTATTCCAATGTGTTGGGCTGATGGTGAGTCTGGGGGCATGTACATACTTGACTTCTCTGTGACTCTTCTTTTTGCGTTGTTGACAGACCAAAATAAATGTACCATTCTTATTGGTGCACTGAATGAACAGCCTGGTTCTGCCGATCATTACATCTGAACAAAGGCTGATTAACTGAAAGCACTTCAGTCATGTGCAAGGCCCTCTTTACAAGTAAACTGAATACAGATTTTTTAAGTTTGAAAGAGCAATAAAACATCACAAACTAGTTCTCGCTTGTTTCAATATGAATGTTGTAATTGCACCTGCAGGCATGAAATTGGAGAAAGTAGGGCGCCTCAAAAAAAGGTTTTAATCGTAAAAGATTTTTTTTAGAGTAACTGTACATAGCTATGTTTTTTTTTTACCTGCAGCAAGACAGTGTGTTGTATAGCATAGTATTATCATCATGATTTTCTCTAAAAATAAATAAAATCCATGTATACCAGGGACATCTTGAGGCGACTTTAGTTTCTCTTACGCCCCCCTCTGAAGGGGGAAACGGGCACTTCCTAATTGCTATTTTTTACTTCCAATTGTTCTTACAATTGTTTAACCTTCAAAAATAAGTCCAACAAACCAAATTGGATAACAATGGCTCAGAGGACATCTGTGACTTCAAATAAATAAACAAAAAAACGTTTATTTGAATAGTGGTTTGCCTAACATTGTGAATCTGTGCTTCTGCAGGAAGAAGGTGTCGGGTGACTATGAAGCGCTGAATGACCGGCTTAAAACTCTTCCAGATCAGCTTTCTTATGACATCACGGTGAGTGCTGACCTTGTTGCAAATACACAAGAGAAACACACACAGTTACACAACTTGTGTGTCTTTTGTAAATGTCAAGTTTTGCATTTAGCAGCTTCATGAGCTGTGTTTTAGCTTTGCAGAAACTGAGCCTCAATATACATATTTTTGCGGCATTTTTATTTCTTCTTCACTCCTATCCTCACGTCCACATCATGACTCCTGCTCATTGTTTCTGTTGCTGTTGTTCCACCCCATGTGCTATAAACAGGTGCCCTTTGGCCCTCTGGCCTTCATGCCGGGGAAGCTGGTGCACACCAACGAGGTCACAGCGTTGCTCGGCGACAACTGGTTCGCCAAGTGCTCCACCAAGCAGGCTCAGAAAATTGTGGATCACAGGATGAAATGTGAGTCTGTTTTTGAAAAGACACTGTTTACTCTTAAGTAACGGCTCA
Source organism: Notothenia rossii (assembly GCF_949606895.1). Lineage (NCBI taxonomy): Eukaryota > Metazoa > Chordata > Actinopteri > Perciformes > Nototheniidae > Notothenia > Notothenia rossii. Next base: position 24,732,804 of record NC_136903.1, on the reverse strand, counting down.
GCACTGCTCCTCTTCCTCCAGCAGAGGGTGTTGCTGCACCAAGCTCCACTGAAGAATCACTGAAGTGATATACATACTTTTAGAGGAGCCATTATTTGCCACAAGACTTTGGGAACAACTTGTCAAATTGAGTCTATTTTAAGGATCTGTTTGGTGAACTGTAATGCTGCTTCCCATAATTGCATAGATATCTTGAAGCATGCATGATTTTTGTCATATGCCGGGTACTTAATTTCACATTTGGTTAAAGGGTTGCACGCTGCACAGCACATCTACAGCACTCATGCGCTGTGCTGCTCTTGTTTCATGTCACCGCTGTCCCTGCTTTTTTTGTTAATCTTTCTCTGTCAGTTCACACTTTTTGTCCCTCTCCTGTTGTCAAATCCCATCCTGTCAATGCAAGATTATTGTTTGATCGAGTGCGAGAAGTCTTTTCGAAGAGAAGAAATGTGTTTATACCATCATGGGTTATGCACGGCCGTGTTTTGTCTTGCATTTTTTCCCCGCCGCTCGTTCTAGGTCTGAAAAAATCTCATATCAAGTGAAATGGGCCCAAGTAACGATCTCTGATGTGAATATTATTAGGCTGTTTAGTGAAGCAGAAACACGCTGCCACAGACCCCCTCCCCCCCCCCCCCCCTCTCTCCTATCTGCTGACCCGGCCCACCCCACTATTGCAGAGCTAAGTGCTGTAATACAAACATAGCTGGCTGAAATGTGTCAAACAGCGGCTGAGTTGTCAGGCCTTCTGTGTTTGACCTTTCCTCACTTCCAGTTGATGCACTGACTGGAGGGGCTCCCAATCGCCATGGAAACAAGGGCCCTCTGCTGCTATTAGTAAAAGGGCTTAATTGTTGTCAAGATTTAATGATCCGGAGTAGTATTCAGGGCAGAAGATATTATGAACTGTTTGTGTCATCATTTTCCAATTTTTTTCCCCCTCAACTTGTTTAGTATTTTAACTCTTTCGCCGCTGGTTGCCATTAAATGTTTTATTTAAATCTCCATTAGCCTGCAGCCAGTCTTTTTGCACATTGTGTTTTGTCAGAATGCTTCCAACTTTCTTAATGTTGAATGATAATGTACCCTTTTTTTTATTCTGCAGATGTGAAGAGTGAAATGGACGATCTTTCAAAGACGATGAAAAACTTTGAAGCCAGAGTCGGGCTCACCAAGGATTTGGAAAACATCTCGTCTGTATGTTGCGTTACTGCAAGTCTTCTCACAGATGAGATATTACCTATCACTTAAAAGGTATATTGACTTTGCTTGTTTTTTAGGGGAAAGGGGACTATATTGACATTAGAGAAGACTCCAGAAACATCGAAGCTGCTGTCACCAAAGGTATCTTTGTCTGCCTTTCTTCTGTCTCCATTTTACTTATCTATGTTGCCTTGTGAAAGAAAGTAACGAGAGTTTAATTTTACAACAAACTCGTATTAGGATTAAGCAAAACAAAGCTAATGAATTTATTTTCCATCTTGCTTTAACAGGAAGGAAAAGGATAGCACACATACCTAATTCTAAGCCCAAATTGGATGCCATTTTGGATCTAAAAGAAGAAGAGGAGATTAAAGTGGAGGGCGGAGATACAGAGAGAAGAATAGGCACCATCACTGAGGAGGAGTTGTGGGCTAGGTTGGATGAACTGGAGAAACTGGAGCAGCAACAAGATGATCAGGACAGGTAGAAAAACACACAGGGGTGTTCTCCTAATAACCTTAATAATTGCTACCTTAGGCAGAATAAAAAAGGTCTCATTGAAATGTGTTTTTCTTCAGATTATCTGATAATGCGGACATGAATGGTGACATGAATGGTGAGGAATCCTCCTCCTCTGAAGAGGAGAAGGAGGCAGATGCAGCACCTCCAGTAAACGGACAAAGTGTGAAGCCAAGCTGGACCGCCGCGCCTCACAGTAAAAAGCCGCCGTGCAAAGACAGCATAGCAGAGGAAGACGACGAGGAAGAGGAAGGCCACGGTTTGCCTACCATCCTTTTCTCTCACACAATGGAACCTAAGAAGGTCAGAGTGATAAATCACTGATAGCAAGAACTCTTATCTTCATTACTTTTCATTTTACTGCTTATTTCCGTGTTTGCGACTTTCTCTCAACCCTGTCTCCGTATTTTGCTTCAGGTGAGGATAAACACAGGAAAGAACACCATGTTGAAGTTCAGCGAGAGGAAAGAGCAGCATTCTAAGAAGAAAAAGAAAAACTGCCTCAACAATGGACATCACGAACTTCACAAAATCACAACCCCAGTGGACATTTACAGGTAAATGAACAATTAAATGTAGGAATAAAAAAACAGTCATTTGCTCTGCTAAATGAGGCTCCTGTCCTCCTATTGGTGAAACGGGTCTGCTGTCTTTGTCAGGTTGTTTGTGGACGTGAAGAACGGGGAACCCATCCCCAGAAAGTCCATCCTGAAGTCCCGCAGCCGAGAGAACAGCGTGTGCAGCGACACGAGCGAGAGCAGCGCGGCAGACTTTGATGAGCGCCGTATGATTGGTCGAAGCTTCAGCCACGACGACACGACGCACAGCGACACCAGCGACGGCCTCACGGAGGAGGACAGTCCCACCGCCGTCCCACTGCACCCCGCAAGTCGGTTTGAGGTAAGCAATACACATGTTTTTTAGTTTTAGTTCCACTACTGCTTAGATCTGCTCAGTGTTATGTCTTTAATCTCAGTTACAGTGTGGAGGGATCTGCAATATGGCTAGGTTATGAAACTGTTGTTAAATTGCTCCTCTGAGCCTCAAATCCCTTAATGAGGATATAACAAAACCCCACAGAAGCCTCTTTAAGTTGAAACGGGGGCTGCATTCGGTCAAACAGATATTAAATGTTAGTCACACGAGACGATATGAGGAAGAAATCACAGCATGAAAACAGTAGGAAGCATTTTGTGAGCCTGAAACTCCAACCATCATTAACGTGTTACCACGGTAAACGCACAATGTGTAAACGTATTATCTGCCGCTGGGGATCCGAAGCAAAACAATAACTAAAGAGGGAGTTGGGGAAGTCGTGAAGTAGTGTGGAATCAGAAGAGCTGTTGTATTTATTACCAACGTTGGACGAAGATTTTCCTGTAGGGGCTGCCTTTTCTTTGATGATTTAAGATCCAGAAGTTCAGTAGTTATTTAACGAGACCCACGTTATCAACAGAAGCCTCTTCCTCTCCAAAACAAGCAGACCTGGCGATTAAAAAAAACACTAAAAGCATTGAATAAAGCAAATTCACATTTAAAAAAAAAAAAAAAAAAAGAAATGGTGTTCCTCCAAGGCTGTTCAGTGAGCACATGCTGCTTATATTTGCTCAGCTTGTTTCTTTGATAATTTAAGATCCGGGCATCCAAGAACTAAAATCCTTAATCTGGTTGAATAAATAGTCATCCAGGTAGCATGAGACATCTAAAAGAAAATTGGAACAATATGGCTTAAAAATGTATAAAAAATGCTGACAGCATTCGCAAAGGAGTTACTTGCTGACCAATGAAAAAGCACCGTTTCCCTGATTTCAAGATTTCACACAACCGAAAAAAATCTATAACATCTTGTCCATTTTTTAACTTCATGCAGGAAAATGTTATGTTGTGCAATGCCTTGTTTTGTTGTTTTTTATGCTGCTGCAACGCAAACATTTCCCAAATTGGGATCAATAAAGTACCTCTATCTAAGTCTACCTTCACACCAGCTTTTACCACAATCATTCTCTCTCTCTCTCCTCCAGGCCTTTTCAGGTACAGTGGTGGAAAAGGACCCGATGCCTACTGCTGTTCCTCACCTGACCCTCGCTCCACCAGCTCTGCCCACCATCATGGAGAGGAAGCAGGAGGAGGTGGCGTCTGAAGTAGCCCCCCCCCAGGAGGCTCCGAAGAGGGTGTCCAAGTTTAAAGCTGCCAGATTGCAGCAGAAGTGATGGTTGGCAATCAATTATAATTTTTCACAATAACATGTCAGTCTTTTTTTTTTACTAAAGTTTCTTTTCTACAACCGATAACCTGCACAGCATCTCTCTTTTCCTTCACACATCTTTCACCTCCTTCAATACAGGGTTTCTGTCATTGAGAATTCAGTGAGAAAAAGTAGAGTAGCAACGCTTTGTGTGTAACACTGCTTTTTAGCAAGATCCAAACACTAGTAAATACTCCCTTGCTCACTCATCTGTTGCTTATCCATTATTAAAGTTTAAATGGCAACCCAGTTCTGTCCTTCATCGTTTTACCTTTCTTTTGTTTTTCTGTTCATCAATGCTAGAGCCAGTTAAGGTAGGACTATAGGCTGCTCTTAAAAGCAGTTGCCTTGTTTTTTTCTGATTGTTAAGCAGAATCGGGTGCCAGCTAGCTCTTATTTGTATCTTTCTTGACCTGCCTAATGAATGTATGTATTCCTTTGTGACAAGCTTTATGTAAAGACAAAAAAAGAATATTGATGGAAACTAAAAGGAAAATAAACCATTTTGGCTACAAATACTGCTTCCTCTTTCTTCCTTTAAAGAAAATATGATCTTTATTTCATTTGTTTTGTGCAGACTTTGATCTTTTATCAGGCCTTTACCTGAAGTTTGAAAGAGTTTCTCAGTGTTTCTCACACTGCGTAGTAATGTTTATGATTACATTTTCTTCCCTGATGCCTAGCGCAAATTGTTTTGGTATTTAAATTGCCAGTCACTGAATGAGCTAATATGGTCTTTTTATGAATTATTGTTACTCCTGTCGTGTATTAAAATTTGAGCAGCTAAGTAAAGCTTTATCCCTGTCCTATATTGCAGCCCAACGTTTGTTAGCAAGCAATAAAATGTCATCAAAGCTGTAAAGCAAATTGAACACGAAAACCTTTTCCAGTTAGCAAAAGTTCAACAAAGTGCAGCCTCAATAAGAGAGAGGAAATGCCCACGCCAACCACCCTCTGACAACAAATCAAGTTTAGCATTGGCTCAAAAACAAAACGTTACTGCGGATGACTAGGAGAGAGTGATTTAGAGTCTGCAGTTCATAGTTCCAGTAGCGAGCTTAGAAAAATATAGGATGTTAAAATGCTTAATGATTTGACATAATAGGGAGTATACATATCCAGTTCCAGTACAACAGTATTAAAGTCCTATATTTAAACTCCTACTTCAGTAAAGGTATATACACCAAAATGTACTTTTAAAAGACACACATTACTGTGAGTATAGCATTTTGGGGGATGGTAGAGATGGGGAAATGTTTACTTCTTATAAACAGGGTAGTTTAGTTATCTTCCTCCCCGTGACAAGATAAATCTGAAGGGGTCATGAAAAGAAAAAATGTTGACATTTTGTGACTAATCTTTGCTTTTGCTTAATCACATCATGGCTGCCTCAGACGGAAATCACGGTCTTCAGCAGGTCATCTTTTCACGTGCAGGCTCATCAGAATATACCGCCCTCCATCAGAGTGTCTCCAATAACAACGGGGGTTTAAAGAGACAGGTGTTAAAACAATGTGTTTCAAAATGGAAGGAAATAGAGGTATATTCAGACAGACTATAAGAATAACAATTTTTTTAAAAACATCAGAAGCATGTTAACAGGTTGTAGAAACCCAAAATACAAATATGGAAGTGATCAAATCTGTCATCAATATTGTTCCTCCCTCACCGCAATCCCCAATGTCTAATTCCTTCATATTGAGTATTTTTTGGAACAACACCTTAACACAGTCTTAAATCATCCTTTTGTTTTACTCCATAGTTAATTGTGCTGTCTTGAAGTCCCTAAATACAAGAGCATGTGATTATTTAATAATATATTGGGTGGTTCATTAAAATAAGCTCTGTTTACAATTCTCATAGCTCTCTTGTGTAATTATTTTTAAGGGAGATCCACGTTTTTTAAATCCCCTCATTTAAACGTTTTAAAGTATAACTTTTAAACAATTTTGTCTCTGGTTGCTGAGCGTTTGGTACACTCAGTGTGTGTTTGGAGTTTAGGAGATTAATATGGGGATTTTTTCTTTAGTAATATACTTGGAAATCACTCCGGACTGAGCTCTGTTGTTTGATGTAATTTAGATTCTTTTTGCGGGGCAACTCATACACACCACTGGACTTGATCTCCCCTACAAGCCGCTTTAATTAAAGCTGCGGCTTGTGAGTTGAAAGGCTATCACTCCCCTTTTTAGTTAAATGGTGGGAGTGCAGGTCTCCGATAAGAAGCTTTTAAACAGGTCCTGAGGTGACTCGGGCCCCCCCCCCCCCCCCCCTCCACTTCATCAGGATTATTTCTCCAATATGAAAATCCAGGTAGCATGAGACAGATTAGGCAATGCTTAACATACTAGACTTGTGTTGGTGAGACACGGATCACTGGATTTATGTAGGTTAAGCTGCAAAGGTATATGCTGCAACACAGCAGAACTACATTATAAAGAAATCTTGCATGCAAACTATGTAACGGTCTGAAACACACATGAGATCTACATTTCAGGGATTAAGAGGGATTTAAAGAGTTGTGTGATGAAGGATTCAAGCAGGTATTGTTGTCCAGACAGGTGCCTGGGCCTGAGAGGGGGAGAGGAAGTGTTGCACTTAGCTCCAAATGTCAGAGGAATGGATTAAACAGCACCAGCACGTCTGCTCAACTGCAGTTTGAACGTATTGTATTTAAGATCCAGCCACTTACGCCATTTACACTCACGGCCTAAAGAGGAAACTGAAGGAACTCAGGAGTAACCAATGTTGAGGTGATTCATTGCGATGTCGGTCCATGACACATAGGTTTTAAACCTAGAGATTAAAAATATCAGTTCGATTTTTTGTTTTGCACTTTCCTAAATGTATTGTATTAGTGGATTGACAGAAAAATGTATTGGCCACTTCTTTCAGAATTCACACCCCACATATATAAAGGATTTTGGTCGATTGGTTCACTGCAAGAAACAACAATGTAGAATAGAAAAAATATATAATAAATGTGTTTAGAAATATACAAATATGAATAGAAATAACTACAATATAACCGGTTAAATAAAGGGCTGGACAAGGGTTGACAAATATGTGTTTCATTGGAAGAGCAATTCACAGCATGGATTAAAGAGAATATTGTACAAAGACAAAAAGATGAGCATTAATGTTATGTCATATAATGTAACATGTTATTTTTATAATTAGCTAATTTTATAAAGTAGTTTTTCATTACATGTCAAAATTGTCTGCTTTCAGTTTCTCAAATGAGAGGATTTGCCGCCTTTACAAATCTGAAGACATCCTCTTAACTGATAATGCTTTCCCCCCACACTTTTATGAAAATGGAGCAAAGAATGAAGTAATTAATTGAGAAAATAGTAGAAAACCATTAATCACTTTAATCCTTATATATCTTTGAAATATAGAGCTTGAGAACCTGTAGATAGCTTTAAATTCCAGTATAAGAAAACAAAAAGAAGCGTATCTACAACCAATCAAAACCACAACATCGAAACCAAGGACCTGTTGCTCTATTGATGTCATTTAAATGTTTCTCTTTATTTGTGATGATGTCCAAGAATGTTTTTCTTAGAGGAAAATATTTGAAAAGCTTTCACGTATTCAAAGTAAGAAAACTCTTCTCACTTTGTTGGAGGTGAATCCACAGTCAAGATCAGCAGGATGGTGCAAATGTGAGAGAGGTTACATGCATCCAATTACTCTTCCTTAATAGAGCCATTTACCATCTAAAATGCTAAATCACAGAGGTTTAGTTATCCTCTCTTTCCTTACACAACATGCCAACAAACGGTATGGGTACGTCAAGCAAAGATCATCTGAAATAATACACAACACACAGGATAAGCCTGTGTAAAAAAGAACATCTGAATAACATGTAATTATGGCGTCTCTAGGGAGGGGGCAACAGGGGGCAGTGCCCCCATAACACTGAGCTTGGAACCCCTGTGCCCCCCCCCCCCCCCCCCCCCCCCCCTGAAAGAAAACTGAAAAAAGAGTCTATGATAATATCATTTGTGATAGTGTTGAAGCCAATACTAGGCTGTAATTGGAGCCAAAGTTCTGGGAATGTGTTTGTTTGGATTTGTGTAATTGCAATTTAATAAAAATAATTAATAACAAATTATATTACTGAAACAAACCCTAATCAGGGTCTTTTGTGAGTGTTTTTTTTTGTACGCTATGACTTAATACTGGACTAGATGTTTCTCTGTTCTACTGCATTTGTGTGCAGAGTAATACTCTCATAAAATAACTGGTCATATGGCCCACTAATACAATTGGTCTACAACCACCACTGCATGTAAAATACAACATAAAGATCTTGTCTCCTTATACATCATGCCTTTACACAAGTTTCCAAATAATATAAAAGTAATGCTCCTGCAGGTAATCTCCTTAGCAAATTTGACATCCATAATACCCCATAATACCACGTAATACTTTAAATTCCAAATGCACGCATGTCTGAGTGAGAAGAGGGATTGATGAGGGCTGCGTCCTGGAGACGGCAGTGCACATTTTACGCACGTTGCAAGTCTGTTACACTTACACACCAGCGGCCAGATGAGGGAGACATACTGCTTTGGGACATGTCGAAGTATCCCGAGTAATTTTTAAAAAATATTTCATTACCTCTTTCTTCAACTGGAAATACTACACAGCTAAGCGCGCTGCGGTTGCGTCTGGTGCGAGTGTTTTTAAGAGAGGAAGCGACAGTTCAAGAAGCGGGAATCTGGGTCCGACTGTGTGTTGGGCGTTTATGATAAAGCGTGAGAAGCGTATACACTCCGTCAGTCAGCAGTCAGTCATCCAGTTCAACATCACTCTCCTCCTCTGAACTTCAGCTGTCACCTCGTGTCCTCCGCGCATCCTCCAATCTGGCCAGGTAAGAAACAAATAAATAACCGATTCAGATTTACTGGAGTCATTTGTGCGAAAAAGTGAGTGAGTTTAAGTTTCTGTCGAATTCTGATAGACATGCGTTTCCTAGAGCTGCCACTATTGGCTTTTTTTAGGGGGTGAAAAAGTAAGTAATGGCGAAGGGCTAAAAGGCGACTATGGAATTAAATTCGACATAAGAAAATTGAACGACAGCTTTTCAGAAGAATGCAGAGAAACGCAAATGTATGTTTCCTGATTGTTTATTTTTACATATGTTGTTTGTACAGTAGACCGTGAACATCTTCCATAAAATATATTGAATACGATTTTATATCATATACAATAAAACCATGACGTTTTTTCTTAATTTCCTATTGTTTTAACACCATTTGGAGCCATAAATCTTACAATTTAAATAGAATAAAAAAAGTAGCAGCTACAATAGAACATTTGGGCGAATGAAGTTGTCTGTGACTAGGAATATTGATGCAAGGTGTCTGCATGTATCATTGTACAGTTTGTCTACAGTGAATTCACTGATTTTATTTTACAGCTGTAACAATATGTATCCAAAAGTGGCCTTGCTTTAGAAAATGTCACCTTTTTTTGTTGCTGTCACCTGTACAGAGTGGCACAGCCACTTTCAAAGCCATCCTCACCCTGTGCCCCCCCTCCTTCCTCCTGTTTCCAAATGCTCTCCTTTGAAGCGATGATGCCCCATCTGTCATATGTGAGCAAAGAGAGACCATGCTCTGCTCTTCTCAATTACTGAATTCTCCTCATGCCAGCTCCGGTGGGACAGGAGGAGGAGCAGGTGGGTGGCAGTCAGTTCGATCAATCAACATGAAATATTCAGCTTTGAATATACACATCATTTACTGCTGCTGCTGCTGCTGCGGCTGTCCTTGTTAGAAACACCCCAAAAAGAGTTGGGGCGTTTGTGTGAAGCGTTTTTTAACTGGGACTTTGTGTGTGCCGTGACACAGTTCCTGATGAAAAATGAGGCCCATGTTCAGGTGACTCCATCTTTTTGTTCCTAAACCAAACCTGTATGGAGACTGGAGGGTTATCTGAAATAATTAACTGAGAGGGGAGGGTGAGTGGCTGAAACTGTATTACATGTAGCGCCACAGCCGTTTTCTCATTATGCTGCAGTACATTCATACAGCTTACATGACAAAGCCCTGCTTGGCAACTTTGTCCCCTGATACAGGCACTTGTTTGAACACGAGGCTCATGATTTGAATATCTGTAATCCACGCTGAAATCAACAGGCCAGATGAACTTTTTGGCAACCTCTTCGCACCACATTGAGTGGGATTTTCTCCCCCCCAAAATGCCTAAGCTCACCTAGATTTAGGCTTAAGATCCCATGAAAGGAAAAAAAGGGGGAAAAGTTATTGGATTTGTCTTCCCTGTGCGGGGCCAACAGGTATCACGAAACTTTGATATCTTATCAGATCAAAATCGAAACCTTTCCAATCATTGAACACTCTTCAGGAAACTTTTAATCTCCTAAGTGTCTGCCTTGTGATAATAATATCTCTCTGTGATGTTGCCTCATGAAATTTGCCCGAGTACCATGGCCCTAAGTATTTGAGCTATGAGGCAATACAGTGAAAAGCATAGCCCCCTCATATGAGAACACAACAGTGAATAATTAATAACCTTGCTCCCAATTCCAGGAAAACAATAGCATATTGTAGGAACACTGCACTAATTTAACTAGGGGAAGAAAAAAAAAAAAACTTCGACAAAATGTGGAATGCATCGCCATTGTTGTAAAGAATGTGTGCACGAGTTTTCGGTGTGATTATCGTAGTATAGCTTTTGCACACTTTTCTGCTTTACTGCTGTGTATGTACTGTAGTGTTGCATGCTGAATGATATTATAGTATAATGTTGTTTGCCTTTGAGATTAATCAGAACCCATTAAATACCCCTCTCTCACCTGCTGGCAGTATGTGAGGTGGAAGTGCATATGCAGGAAGCTATTTTCCACAGGCCTCCTCTCTTGGCTGTCAGCTCCCATTAAGGGGGAAGGTGTCATATCTGTAACACAGCTGAGTGCAGATGGCAGAGTGGAGGGGATGGCTCACCGATTTAAACAATGATTAATGAACAGAGATGGAAAACAAATTACATTGGACTATTGGAGGCAGGGAATTGTTTTTATGAAAATGTTAATTGTGTCTGCCAGGCTGATACCAGGAGTGGGGGAGGGGTGGAGAGAGGGCAAGGCAGGGAGGCAACCGAGGGGCTACTGATAGGACGTCTACTACTCCCCTGGCTCAGATTATCGGCGTGTCTCCGCATGCCATGTTTAATACCGAACCTTACCTTTAAGACCTCTAATGTGCCATAACGTTCAAGGTTTGCCTTTTTTATGATGAACCCCATGAAGAATTGTCGCCCACCACTGCACCAATTAGCGTTATCTTTAATAATAAGTGGTTGTAAGTGACGAGAGAAGGCGCCCTGTTCTAGTTGTAATTATTGCAGGCGGGTGCAGCTGCACTACTTAGGGAGATGATGATAATTATTTTTCTTTTTTTTCATTGCCGGTTGATTATTTAAGAGCATCATACACTCATCAGAGTAATCAGGAGAGAGTGATTAGTGAAAATCCACGAGGCTAACAGCTGCCACATTAAACACTTGCCTCTGTTGCCAACACACCGAGTCAGAGCCCTTCCAACGGGACAGAGACGAAACCAAAGCACTTCACCTTCAACTCCACGACCACATGTGTTTGTTAGAAAGTCAAGGCTCGGGGCATGCGTAAAAATAAGAGAAAACAGAGCGCCCAGTGAGAAGGCTTGTTGTCGTGCACCAAGGTCAATGCTTCAATGCTTCGATTCACAAGTGCAGGAGTACACCGAGGGGGAGTCTAAGTTTGATATGGCTTTTTTCTAGAAGTGTGGGAAATAGAGATATATTGTGCAGTGACCTTGCCTTCCTCCTGAATTGTGTCATATTGTATTCAAATGAATGAACGGGTCTGTTTGATAAGGCCTTGATCTTACAATCTGATACACAAACTACAACAAATCTGTCTCAATTAGAGAAGTGTGCCACGGCCATGTCCGGTGTTCATGCTGCGCTGCTTGCCACTGTGTAAGGCCTGCTAAACTAAGGGCTAATTCTCTTAGCCCAGATGTTGCCTGAGCACAGTCCTGGGATCCCACTGGGTTGATGAGCTCAATCAGTGAAATGATGAAAAGATGATTTTGTCCCTGTAATTACAGTGTGTAAACTACTTAGCTAGGATTGCAAAGGAAGTCATTTTCTAATTACGCTGGTACCCCGTTGTCTAATGGTGGATGTTTTGTTGTTTTAGAGAGCGCGGGAGAGAGAGAAGGATCGAGAGGAAGAAGTAACTTGTGCGTGTGTGTGTGTGTGTGTGTGTGTGTGTGTGTGTGTGTGTGTGTGTGTGTGTGTGTGTGTGTGTGTGTTTGTGTCTGTGTGTCTGTCTGTGTGTGTATGTGAAGGAGAGAGAGAGAGAAACTTCACGAGGGGTCTGTGCTCGGCTGCTGCGGCTGAAAAAAAAACCATTTTAAGGGCAAGATGGCTGCCAAATGAGAGTTCATTGAATTATCAGCCCAGTTAATGTGCCTTGGATTATGCTCTTTGTTTGTCAGTTTTTTCTTCTTGGAGATGCCATAGCTTAATGAGATACTGTAAGTGGCATTACCAGACTCCTGCTGTGATTTTGTGATGACTCGTTTAATGACTTTTGTTTTAGTGCCTTGAAGTGCTTTTGCAACTGAAAGAAGACACTTTTTCCTCCATTTTTTGCCATCTCTTTGCCAAATTTGATCTTCTAAAAGACGATGTTAAAACGAAATTACCCTGCCTTTTAAAGGATATAGTGACAAGTTTGCATTGGCAAGCCTGCGTTTTTACACCGAGGGGGGTGGGGGTAAGTTGTACTTTTCAAGAAAGCATAACGTGTCAGTATGTTGCATGAAGGAGCTCCATTCTTCAAGATCTGTGTGAGTTCCGTTTGGATCTGGCTGCTGTCCTGCAGGGCCCAACCATCTGATGCAGCCTACACCATGTGGATAGGCTTCTCTAGTGCAAGGCATCCCCTCCGCACCCCTCACTGTTAACACACCCCATCCTACGCCAAAGCTTTGTTTGTGTCCAGAAAGAACAGGTGGTCTGTGCAAACAAGAGCAACTGTTTACACATTAGCGATTTAAAATACATTCTACATGCACGTGTTTGCCTGCCTGCACGTATGTGTGTGTTGGAGGGAGACAGCATGCCACAGTGGGTGTCTGTGCATGTGTATGAGGATTTTAGTAGACGGTGTTTGTGTTTCCTTGTGTGTGAGGGCCGTTGAAAGCATCAGGGGAGGCATATGAATGCAACGTTTATAAATGACTCACACACACACTGTAATGAGGTTTTGATACACTCAGACTTCTTCACATCGTTTCTGCTGAATATAGGTTATTCTTTCATAGGAAATAACTATTGTGAATTCAAAGTGAGGTTTTCCACCAACTCCTACAGGTACAAACACAGCTGGTCACCACTTACATGCTGTTGCAGTTCCTATACCCTGTAGCTTTTAGTATGTCACTTATTTTCCCCCTGTTGCATTGAATGCCACTGATCTGCATTAGTGAATGAAGCAAACCAAATTAATCGAAAGGCTCCTTTTGCTGAGTCCCAAATAACATCACCGCTGCACCACATGCACGCCAGATTTATTTTTACGGGGCACAGGCCAGATTTTTTGATAGTTGTAAAAGGAGTGGCATAGATTTACTGCATCCACAACAAATGTGTATGTATTCCTTTATGAGTTCTTTAGCTATTACTCACAAGGAGCTAGTTTGTCAGTGCTGTGTGTGCTCTTTCTGTGCTCTGTACTCCCGCAGTAATGAATGGTGCTGGTTAGACTATTCTGTCTCCGTCAGGCTTTTGGGGGGCCTACAGAGGAGCTCCTATAGGGTTTCATTAATCTGGCTGTCAGAAAGTATATGGGTGCTATCTTTTGTACAGGTCATGGTGGGCAGCTGTGTTACCACTGCCCTCTTCCTTGTTCTGGCTCTTCATCCCCTGACAGCGCCGTCCGCAGGATGCCTGGCTGGCTGCTTTTTGGTGGGTGGGCGCGTGGGTGAAGTGAGAAACACAGGGCATAATGCATGGCAGGGGGCTTTTACTGTCCGCACATACAGCCTGCTCTGTAATAATGAATACAACTGTTGTTATTCGCAAACTGGGACAGTCAGGGAATTCCAGGAATTTTGAAAGTCATGATCTCTTGTTATGTGGTGTTGCAAAGAATCTGGGACATCAACAGATGACATCGCACAGTATCATTAGTTAATGTGTAGGAAGTATATAAATGTGTGTGTCGTTAGATTTCATGAGAATATCATCACATGTCACTTGTAATTTGATCAATAAATGAAACTGTTTTAAAGTGTCATACAAAGATGCATTCAGAAGGAATGCAGCCATATACTGTATCTTTGGATGTGTGTGTGTGTGTGTGTGTGTGTGTGTGTGTGTGTGTGTGTGTGTGTGTGTGTGTGTGTGTGTGTGTGTGTGTGTGTGTGTGAGTGTGTGAGTGTGTGAGTGTGTGAGTGTGTGTGTGTGTGTGTGTGTGTGTGTGTGTGTGTGTGTGTGTGTGTGTGTGTGTGTGTGTGAGTGTGTGAGTGTGTGAGTGTGTGTGTGTGTGTGTGTGTGTGTGTGTGTGCGCGTGCGCGTGTGTGTGTGTGTGTGTGTGTGTGTGTGTGTGCGTGTGTGCGTGTGTGTGAGTGTATGAGTGTATGCGTGTATGCATATTTACCTTTTTTTAACACTTACAGTAACATGCTACAATGGAATAGATTTTTCTTTACATTTTCAATTGTTATTTCCCCTTTCTTCTATTTTTATAAGCTTTTTATCTGGTGGTACTGTTATTATTTTCCCATATAACAACTTTTAAGAGCCAGTTAGGGAAGAAGGGAACTCAAGAGAGCACAGACCTCCGCCAAAGCCATGCCCCCCCCATATTTAAAAAATAATAATGTGCATATCTGCCCCATGCTTTGGATCTGCTCCAAACTATAATGCGATATTCCTTGGCTGATGCTGCACCCTTCCTCATGAACGCATACAAATTTTACACCAATTCAGATTTCTGTACAACAGAATATATTAGGGTTTTATTGACCCATTTCATTAAAAATGAATATTCTTGAATCATTCTATTCTGTACAATACAAAAAGGAAAGATTATGTTTAAAACTCATGTTTACTATCATTAGATATGTATTTTAGAGTATCACACTGAATATTCCTTTTACGGCCACTCCTCTCCTAATATAATCTTTATTTTAGGTTACATTATGTTACTGTACTGTAGCTGCTGGTTGCAGGCTCATGTAGCAGTTTGTGGTGCATTCATTGCAGCTTTCAGCTCAACCATGCACATAAATTATTAATGCTTTTTAACTGCTGTTAAAAAGAAATATGAAATATGCACTTCTGATCTATAAATTTCACTCCAGTGTCAACGCTCTATGGATTTACAATATTGCCCATCCATCCTGGCTGACAATATGCTGCAACTACAAAGTAAAAAGATTACACTTCCACCCTCTTGTAGATTAAATTCTGAAGCACAGATTCCTCTAGTCTGACTGCTGTAAAAACAACTGTAACAATGTTTGATATCGGCGGATCCGAAATCATCCGGAATGCACCACTCCCATGGCTGGTTTAATTGTGTATGTGTCAATTTTTCCCCCCTTTTATTGGCTGTGCTAAATCACACCTGCTCCTTGTTCGTCTACTCGCGGCCACACCTAAGAGGCGCTACAGTGACACGATGCTTAATAACAATCAAGCGCTCTCTCAATCTGCACCAAAAAGATCCTAATCCACTCTGACAGAGAAACACCTGATGGCCATGCATACCGCTTCCCATCTCCAACAATTCCTACACAACCTGGGACACACACACACATACACACAAGTGATGAAGGTTTTATACCTCCTTCTTATGCTTAGTAAATCAGAGGAATACCACTAACAAATATGAAGTGGATCTAGTGTATGCTCACTTTCTCCCTGTCAGATTTGATTAGGTCAGGTCTGTATCCTTACATTGATCTCAGAGCGGAGCAGACAGGCTGCAGGCACACCAGCTCTTAATATGTGTTGTTTTGTGTCCAACATTTCCTTGACTGAGTGAGGTTGCTATGGACCATAGGCAGCAGTAGCATGTGGCTCAGACTAGTTGTCAGACATTTCATTTAGAAGAGCTTTATATACATCAACTTGTCAACTAGTGTCATGATATAGAAAGGGCTAGTGTTTAGCTTGGGCTGCTCACTTTCAGCCAGCTAGCTGGATAGACAGGTCAAAAAGAAAATTTCTTGAAAAAATGCACATAATGTTCCTACTGTAGTCAAAGTTATTTGATGCTGCGGCGCCGTTGAGTTTGATCAATCATTATTGATTTAGTGCATACTTCATTGGATACACTGTGCAATATTACCATCCAAGGCTACAGTACGGTAATGACATTAATAGAGGCAAATGCGATAATAGCTCAAATGACCGTAATCCTTGGAAGTGGGTGGGGAGGTGGGGGTAAACATCCTCCGCTACACCCTCCCCCTCTGTTTGGGCAAAAGGAATACCAGGTTATAAAAATATGAAGTAGATCCGTTTTATTATAATACAATTTACTAAGGTTTTCCTGTCGGATATGATTAGGTCAGTATGGTTACATTGATTTCTGATCTGCAGCTCAGAGGAGACACACCAACTCCTTCTGCCAGCCTGCCAGCTTTTTATCTGCGTGGTTTTGTGTACATCATTTTCATGACTGACTGAGGTTGCAGTCCAGGATGATGTAAGCCTGTGTTAATTCAGTGTGGACAGTGCCGGCTTTGTTCTGTGCCCTTTGGTGCTGCACTAGAGCTGTGCAGGGCTCGCTTATGTGACCTCTACCATTGTAGCTTGATGTGAATTTGAAGCTTTGTTTTGTTGTGGCAAAGAAGGGGAAAGCTGGGCATGGGAAGAAGTGAAGCATATTTTAGCTTTCCATTTTGATATTCCTTCTTTAACTTTGCATGTTTGCATCATCAAGTTGTTTATTTCCCTTAGTACTCCTGTGACATAATTATCCTGCTAAAGGTTTTCTATTCAAATATGCAATAGACCTGCTGCAAAAGCTTAACTCTGTTACTTTAATCTTTTCTTTTTTTAAAGCGCAGATTTGTGAAATGCAAAGGAAGGGCAAGTAGAAGCAAGCAGTCTTTGATGTTTGTGTTGCCTTGTGTGTCAGTTCAAAATGAGATCAAGACAAAGATGTTACCCTTTAGTAAAGATGAGATATTTGTTGAGGAAGTCTTTGTGGTGAGACTTAATCAGCAGTTTTTACGGTCTCCAACAATATTCTAAAACCACAGGTATACATTAACACAGGATGAAGAGAGTGAGAACATACTTTGCTCTATTTCCTGACCTATTTGTGGTGCATCTCTGGCATTATACAGCAGCTGCAAAAGTACAGATTTACACTGTTAATTGACAGCCCAGAGCCCCGCTGACATTATACTCACCTGCTCTTTGGCTGGAAATGGATGTATTTTAATAATTAATTTGTTTTGACAGAATTAGAATGCACTTAATGTTCCTTTTGTTTTCTCTTTAGGCCTGAGCTACAACAAACAGACGATTCATCTGAACAGCATGAATCCACATCCTGTTTCAACTGAATGAGTGCAAACAATCAACACACAGTTCACTGCTAACCTTCCGACCGTCCCACACAGACACCCCTGACCACCATACTGTAACATCAGCCAGTCCCTGAAAGGACAGCTTCATTACCCCGTCCACCCACCCAATTAGGAGCCAGATGGCACTTCTGGCCAATCAAATCATGGATGCAAGGATTCTCAGCAGCATGAACGGCAGAGCAGAGCTTTCCCAGTTCTTGAGAGTTACCAATCAAAGCATGGTTTCTCAGGTGAATTCCTCCGAGGATGACAGCCGCAAGAACAGGAAGTACCCCTGCCCGCTGTGTGGAAAACGCTTCCGCTTCAACAGCATCCTTTCCCTTCACATGCGCACACACACTGGTGAGAAGCCCTTCAAGTGCCCATACTGCGACCACAGGGCTGCACAGAAGGGCAATCTGAAGATACATCTCCGCACCCACAAGCAAGGTATTATGGGTAAAGGCCGTGGGCGAATTAGGGAGGAGAATAGACTGCTTCACGAGCTTGAGGAAAGGGCGATACTAAGGGACAGGCAGACACAAGCTGGTCAAATCAGCCAACAGCAAATATCCAATACAAACCAACCTCAAAACACACTGTTACACACTGTGCCGACACAACCCCTGTTCTTCATCAACTCTGCTTCAGCAGAGAGCCGACCTCACACATCCACATCCCCTAAGGTGGCTGCCATCCCTGATGATCCCATCCAGCCCCAACCCGCCAGCTTCCGCTGCTCATTCTGCAAAGGAAAGTTCAGAAAGCAGCAGGAGCTTGAACGCCACATAAGGATCCTCCATAAGCCCTATAAATGCACCTTGTGCGAGTTTGCTGCCTCACAGGAGGAGGAACTTATCGGCCATGTTGAGACAACACACATTACTGCTGAATCAGGCTCAGGGCAGAAGCCTGTGATGGGGGCTGGTGAGAAGAAAAAGCCCACTGGTGAATTCCCCTGCGAAGTGTGTGGACAGACCTTCAGCCAGGCCTGGTTCCTGAAGGGTCACATGAGGAAACATAAGAACTCTTTTGAGCACTCCTGTCAAATCTGCGGTCGTCGATTCAAAGAACCCTGGTTTCTGAAGAACCACATGAAGGTCCACCTCAACAAGCTGGCTGCTAAGCGTAATCTCCCTGCTGAGCATGACACCTCTGTTAGCATGAATAGCCTAACACAAGACCACCAGAACAATCTTTACTCACAGTACATCACCCACATTCACAACAGGTTCCTCACGGCTGAGAGAGCCGAGCATCAAGACTACAGCCAGATACTGGCCTCAGCAGGCGTTGACATTAAGGTTAGGGAGATGCTAGGGAGGATGATTTCCTCAGCTCAAGGCCCTATGACGGATGCGGAGGGCTCCTCTTTACTGGCTTTGAATCATCTCCCCCCTCCACTGAGCTCCACCAGCATGGAATATCTGCAGAAGGTCATGTCTAACAGAGAGACTCTCAGCAGCTACCCAGGCTGGCAGATCATGACCCCAGGGCTGAATGTTGAACAGCAAATGTTCTGTCCTAAAGAACAGCAGCAGAGTTCCTCCTACCTGACGGAGAGATGTTTTCCCATTGACGATGGAAAGGTGGGTCAGAACGACCCGGACACCAAGGCCACCAGCAGGCCCGGTAGTCCAGGCAGCGTGAGTCGTCATGGGCCGACAGAGATCCTCACCGAGACCGGGAACTCCCACTCTGGCAGCGGCCTCGACCAACGGCCACAATCTTCTTCTCCAGCTATAGGTAATTCAGTCAAAGAACATTTTCTTCTCAAAGCTATATGTATAAGGTCTAATTCTTAATGATTTATTACATCACATTTTCCTTATTAGTTTATGGCCTCATTTGTTTCTACAATACATCATAATGTTCATTCAGTAAATAATGGTCCCATTTAGAGTAAAATAGACGATAATACAGGGTATGCTTTAGGTTTTGGAAACCTTGTGATTGAGTCTTGATGCTCTCATTATTTCTTACAACTTTAAACTTTCAAAATGAGTTTCAATAACTTTTCAGCTAGTGAAAGTTAATTATCTCTTTAAAATGTATTTTACAGCTTTTGGTTGCACTTAGCTTCATTTAATTTCTGGTTGCGGAAAAAGAAAATGGCAACTGCTAAAAACCAATGGTCAAAATGCAAAATTTCAAAACTGTAGTCCACAAACTAATGGGTGATGTGATGTACAGCCCTTTTGTTTCACATACTTCTTTTGCTTTTTGCCCTTAATTGACTTACGAGAGTCAGACAGGAAATGCAGGTTGAGAAATGTCCCCATTTGTATTCCAACCAAAGCGTTGTAGTTAACATTGTTTATATGGCTTAGTCTGTCTCTTGCGCCCCCCCCTAAACTTTATAGAAGCATCAAACTGAATGACATGATTGCCCCTTTATTATTTTGCCAGTTTTTTGCAGGACTACATGTTTCTATTCTGAGAATTTATAATATGACAGACCGTATTACAGTGAACTAAATCGGCTTCCAACGAAAGATTTCTTCATCTTATACATTCTCTTTCTATGTATTCTTTAAAAAATATATAAAGTGGCTACGTGACAGCTATGGCCTCATCTTTCTTCCCACTAAGTGTAGGGGGACATGCAGCTCAGGGTCAGCAACACCACCACAGATATTACTGTCATCCACAAGGACTTTGTCTTCCTTTAAAAGATAATGGCATCATGTTGAATTGTAGGGATAATTAGTACCCTCTATTTTATATCCGTCACATCCCCACCCCTTGCCTACGGGGGCACAAGATGTTAATGCATGCCATCTGGTGTTTTTAATGATTTGATATATACCACCCAGTGATTTTTATGATTTGATCTACCACCTGGTATTTTTATTGATAGTCTTCTGTTCCACCTGGTGATTTGGATGATTCGGCTCTCTGGGTAAATGCCTTTCTTGTCATGGCGTCCTGCTAACATGTTATCATGGGCCTAAATTACTGCTTTAACAGCGTTGTTAAGAGAAGAAAAACAAGCCGAAACTTTTGTTCTGTTTTTCATCGCTTACCAATATGGTTATTTTCCACTGGAATACTGCTGTTATGTACATCCAAGTCTGATGCGCTCTTGTGGGATTTGATCCAGCATCCTCTTAAATGATGGCCGTATAGCAGAGATAAATGGATCAGGTCTAATCTCATTAGATGCTTTGTTTCCATATTGTACACACATACAGCTATCTGCATATTTACATGTAAATTCTCGCTGTTTACGGCCAAATCCCTCTCTGGTTGCTCTTTAAAAACATATTCAAGCTCTGTTGTTTATACTTTCCCTCTTCTCCCCCTATCTCCGAGACCATACGGTGTCACTTCCAGAAACATTTATGATAGCTGGCTAGCTGAGGATTTGAGTGCACACAGTTCTGGGATGGCACATTCAGTATCAGACTCTAATTTCAGTCAATATTAAGCATGGAAACTAATTCATTGTAAAGGTCAGGCGTCATTGCTTTAGTCAATGATGGATCCGGCAGGCTCTCTCTCCCCCTTCTCCTCCTCCTCTCCTCTCTGTTCTTAGTCTTGTGTAATGGTAGACTCACTCTGGGGGCTTAGCACCGCATTGTTTAGCTCTGACAATATATCCCAGAGACCTCTGCAGCTGCTCCCTGCGCTCACAATGACAGATTAATTAACACAATCACACGCTGCTGGCCCTGGCTCAACACACAGGTCTGCTGCGGGACAGATAGGTAAATCCTACACATATGGAGAACACGCACCACTTGATGAGGGTTTAATAACAGGGATAAGTTTTTTCGGAGGTGGGTGGGGGGGGTTGTAACTGATCAAGTCTGTCTGTCTCGATGGTTGGACGTGGAGGAAGAGAGAGCGAGTGTTTTCTAATTCAGGAGAGCGGAGATGCTGAGGAAGAATTACCACTGCCAGATGTTCAGCTTGAGGAACATTGATTAGTCCAGAATTACTGGCTGCATTATTCATAGTCAGCCTATGGTGGTCATGAAGTTATTGATGTTCTCAATATGGATAGCAAATATAGTACAGTCGTGGCTGTCAGAGTGAGAGACGGCTTCTTTGCTCGATACATCCAGACACAGTGCTGGATTTAGATTTTGAACTACAAATACCCGGCATCTTAAATTAGAAATCACACTTTGATTTCAATAGAAGGCGTGTGTTGCAAATTACTTCTCTCAATATCTCATCAGGACAGATTTGAAGATGCACTTTGACTTTAATTATAATCTGAGATTAAGACTAACGACGTCTTCTTAAAATGATAAACTAATGAAGGGTGCATGCTTGAGGCCTCTGACCTACATTGGGCCGGTTAGATCCCTGCTCAGAATGAAAAACATGCCTAACAAACAGAAAATGCTCTGACAGTTATTAATTAGTCCCATTCAATACTCTTAACCTCAAGGTCAGTGAGCAGACACCATGTAATGATGTTGTCCCCACATGTGTTTTGTCTCTTATTCCATGCTTTTACACTTATTTTACTGTAAGTGTTACAGCTACGAGAGCCTGGAATGATAAGCGTCTGTAAAAGGTTGATTGGTAATATAAGCAGCAGTTCACCCAGAAACATAGATAAAGCAAGCTGCTGTACAGAGTATCACTTTTTAATGTGGATGTTACATCCTTCTATCATTTGCGACTGCTGACAGTAAAAGCATTTTATAACCAAAGATTTCCTAATCTAACAAATTCTGCTCTCATTCAGAGATCACACTCTTTCTGACTGGGTTTTCTAAACTGATTACCTGTTGGCTTTCCTGTCTCACTCTCACTTCTGTCTTTTAATCCTCTTTTTAATTATTATTGCAGATATGAGGCTCAAATTAAGCTCAAAATGCTTGTTTTCCTAGCATGCAGATAAAAAGATTTACCCAGGGAGTTCTGAACACCTGCCTTGAAATATTGTTCCACCGTCTCCTGAATGCCATTTGGCTTAATTGACTTGGAAACGTCCCAAATGCGTCATTGACTATGTGGTCTAATTAATATTAATAATATATGCTATTATAAACATCAAAGAACATCTGGTGCCCCTGTTTTTCTCACCAGTCTTGTGTGTGACTCTCTCGCTCTCACTCTGTTTCATCTTAAACCAAACCAGCAACCATGTATCTGTGCTTTGCATTTTCAGGTGCCTGATTGCATATAGGGAAAGAGCCAAAACCTCACTGTGTAGAGTTTGATATCTACAATATACCTGCCAAATGCCTAAGTAAGCATATAGTATGTGAGCCCGTGATTGCATTGACGGTGATGTATGGTTGTAAATCTTAAAGCCTATTTCCATATGAAATGAATCACTCGTCCAAGCCCAGCTGCATGCTTTTTGCAAAGACACGGCTCACTTGAAGCATTTATTTATTTATTTACCTTTTTCCTCTGCCTTGCACATCCAGTAAGGGCGGATAACTCATACGCATCACTTCATTAGATGCTCTGTGTTAGGTGAGAGAGGCTGGGGTTTGTAATGATGCAGTAATTGGAGTTTTGGTTGATAAATCTAAGCTCTAAAATGACTCCTCTCACATAATGTGAGCCTCGGCAGTGTAAGTAAATCTTAAACTGATTAAGTTAGCATGAACCAGGCAATCACAAAGATGGCACCCATCCAAATGAAGAGGGAAAAAAAGGGCAGAGTCTTCATTCTTTGTATTGTTTTACAGCTCTCATGTAGGCTGGCAAATGGGTCCACGCTGAAAGATGAGGTCAGATATATGTGTTTTCTGCATTTGGAGCTGGCCGGTAATGTCATCGTAATTTAAGCCGCAGAATCATTTAGATATATGGCGTGCTTCTGAAAGAGTTCCATTAAGCTGTTTGGATTTTTTTGTCTCTTACTGGAGACGAGGGTGTGGCACTGTTGAAGTCTCTTTCCCGCTCTTGCACGCCCACGCAAGTCGCCACGCACATTCAATGTATGCAGACGTTAAATAAAACATGCACACACATGCACACACACACATACAAACACACACACGCACGCACGCACGCACGCATGCACGCACACACACACACACACACACACACACACACACACACACACACACACACACACACACACACACACACACACACACACACACACACACACACACACACACACACAAACTGATATGCAGTACAAACAGGGGTGACTGCATTCTGTCAGGGGCACGGATTTGCCATTTCAGCAGTGATTTTTCAATTTCATTAGGTTCAGCTCTATTTAGTTAATATGTGGCTGTTATTTTATGGGTTTGTGCATTTGAAATAGTAAAAAAAAATCTTCTTTTACTACTGTTCACCTCACAAAAGCGGGGTTTTCTATTAAAGTTGGAAACAAAGTGAAGTAACAACTACAGACCATTAGATTTATATTTACCTCAGAGCATTGCCTCAGGGTCAGATCCTGAGGTATATGAAATTGATATTTCTCTGGCGGGGATGAATCACTGTTGTAACTCAGATATTAGTCCATTAAAGAAGAACAATAAGGCATCAATATGCATAGAATTAAATTAATGGTGGTGGGTTTATCTCCCTATCCCAGACGCATCCCTAAAAGACACAGTATAATGTATGACCTGACCTTCAAATGCCAGGAGAGTGTTGGGCAATAAACTGCCAATATTTGTGGCTTAATGGCGTCGGATGACTTTTACTGTAATTGGAATGGCAGGGAAACAGCTGGGCTGTTTAAAGACAGTGCAAGGCTGAGGTCTTAGACAATCACTAACTCAAAATGGTCACATGCAGTGTGTTTAACCCTGAAGGGAGTTTCTGTGATAGCTAATGATTAAACTGTAGGTAAACAGAGGGAAGAAGATTTAAATTATCTTTAATTAAAAGTTATTGTGAGCGAGATCAAATCTTGTCTCCAGATGGATATTTTTCATAGGCTAAAAGGAGAAAAATTACCCTCAATCATTCCCCACAATAATACACTTTGTACTTTTTGAATTATGGCTCCGACACACCATTTTTCAAGTATGAAGCAAAAATAAACTCTGCCACAGTACGTGATGCGGTTAATCAGAACAGCTCACATGTTGGACGTTATTTTGACTGGGGAACCCACTTACTGGTTTTGATGGAATGAGGTTCTTGTCTGCGACATCTGCCTTATTCTAGTTGCTTTGAATTTGACTGTTTATTATTTCTGGAAGAATCTTGTTTGGTGTTAACATCTTTGGGTGTATTTATTGCACATGTTGGTGGCGTCCATACTGTAAAATGATGGATCACTGGAGCTGAAAGCTGATTACAAGCTTGATTTACTGCAGGGCAGCCCTTAAATCATTCAACTCAGCCTGGTGTGGGATTGCAACATTTTTCATGTTTAGACATCGGTTGTTGGTACATACTTTTCTCAGAACAGAACGCTCAGTATATGCCTCATATAAACATTCTTTCCTAATTTGATTTGGATTGTATTATGTCTTTGTTGTTCTTGTCTGTGTTAGGTGAGAAAGTCTACAGGTGTCCGGTCTCCAGTGACTTCACTGCTGCACAGACAGCCTCCCTCAGCTTCCATCTGGATCGCTACCACTTCCCCTGCTGGCAAAACAGCAGGGATCTTTCTTCTCCACTGCAGCCCACCAGCAGCAGCAGCAGCAGCTCCAGCCCCAACCCCAACCCCAAGCTCAGACCTCGTTCCAGGGAAGGCTGGAGCCCGGCCCAGTACCTTGGCTTGGAGAACCACAGTGAAAACGCCCTGCTCATCAACAAGCAGCCCGACATCACTGACAAAGACGCAGGTGTAGACGCCTCTTTATCTGCTCCAACCAGGAAGTCCCAGTACGAGCCTTTAGACCTGTCTGTCAGGCCAGACTCTGTCATGTCTCATTCAGGGATGTCTCCGGCTGAACTGCTTCAGATGGCTGGCGTTTTCAGTAATGGACTCTCCTCCTCCCTGGCCCAAAGGCTACAAAGTTATTCTAATGCTGCAGCTGAACTCGGAGTGAAGCCCGCATATCAGTGTGACCTTTTGGTGCAGGGAATAAAGGGAGAGATGAACGCGCTGAGTGCTGGCTCCACAGGTCACAACGGTGAAGGTGAATTTGAGAAATCTGAGCAAGGGAGGGATGATGAAAATGATGATGCTGCCAAGTGGAAGGTCCTGAAAAATAATATCCTCGAGCCCAAAGAGATGGGAGAGGCTGAATTCCAGATTCCAGGAGAAAAGAAGCATGAGAAGGCGGGACCTTGGGGCAGAGCAGTGGCTGAATCTCCCATCTCCTCTCTGGAGAACCTGACTCCAGGACAGGCAGATCAGCTCCAGCACCAGGGCGGCCTGCTCTCCTACCTCAGATCCCAGGGGAACATGAGCAGCACACACAACGTCAGTCTGAACGATGGGGGGAGCATGGAGACAGATGTTGCATCAGGTGAGCATCGGCTTATGTATCATGTATGTTAAATGCAGCTGTCACTGAAGTAAAGCCAGGGCTGCCTTCGGATTTGAAAGTATCTATTGCCATCTAGTGGACAAAGACGAGTCCATTATTTTTTCTTTCATCTTGTTATCTCCTTTCAGATCCTTTGTACCAACCCATGTCAATGTGACTGCAGATGGCCATATAACAATAATACAATTGCTTAACTTAATTGTATATATAAGTGGCTGCCTAGCATGCATGACATTGTGAGCCACAAGGATGCTGCCACCCCCAAAAAACAGTGTTTGGCAGTATCTCCACCCTCACCTGACACAGTAAGTGTGAAGAGCGAGTGTGAGTGTGTGAGAATAAATCCTGCCAATTACAAACAACACCCTTCCTTTATAGCACTTACGTTTTTTTCCTTCATCCCAGTTCGTATCTCTGATCTCAAATAGGGGCTAAAGAAGACACAGGTGTGTGGCACTGATTACCCCCACACTTTAAAGGATGATATAATCTCCTTGTGTGATAGGTTACAAATCACCCAAGCCAATGGAAGCCCACTGATGGAGAGGCTTAAGCTCTTGTGCTGGTGTGATATGCTTGCTGAGTGCAGATTTAATAATGCTGTCTCTCAAGAGAGGGAATCCAACAGCTGGGGTCTTTGATATGCATGTATTATGAGTGCAACATGATACACCTTCCCTCTGATCCCCCTCTTATTCAGAAACTCAATATGTTCATGTGAAAGACAGGAAAGTGCCTGTCAACTCCATTAGGGATTAACATCTGTTCCCTTTCTTTATGATTCTAACAGCAAGATGTAGTTTTCTATTTGATTGTACAGATGGTTATTATAATATGCCGAAAAGCAGCCCTCTCCTTCAACTCATGTCATGGAGATTGCGCTGTTTATGTTTCTTCCACCCTTTTATTGCGTATAAAGTATTTTTAATTACAAATCAGATCAAAAGCTGTATGTTTTGAGTCGTCGTCTTTGAGGGAACCTTATGTTTTATATTTCTTGTTTTGAAAAAAGGGACAATTTGCTCCATTCAACAACAAAAACATTATACTGTGACTATCGCTTCGCAGCAATGATAGCGATGTTTTAGTTTTTGGTTTGGAGTTATTTAAAGCATCCCTTCCATTTTGATTGCTGTAGAATTATCTTCCATATTTTTTTTTCCTCCCTGAGAGGAGGAAGACACAGTAGACACAATAAACACCTGTCAGTCAAACTGGACATTGAGACGAGTATGTGACATTGAGAGTCCATCGAGCGTCCTCCAAAACTGAACTAAGCAGGTGGCCCGGCAGCCTGTCCTGTCTGCAGTGCTGACCAGGTGGCTTTGTCATGGGGCTGTCTCCTGTTGCCCCCATCCTCACCATACTGTATGGCACGTCGAGTGGCATGGTGACATATTGCCGGGCAGTTTGGACATGGAGTGATGTGTTTGTGATGACAGTTCAGGTCGGCTCCAATGTGCCAGCAGTGGTAATTGGCCAGATGGTGACCTCTGGTTGAACCTGTCTGCATGCTCATTAGTCTCACTGAGCCCTCCCTTGTGTTTTTAAACAAAAACTCCCATTTCTGCACTGCTTCGACTCCACCACTAGATGGCCACATTTACCACTCTAACGGTTAAGCTGTGGTAAAGCCTCTACATCTTCCTGTACCAGGTGTTTAACATGCTTTCATTTTTCTCAGGAATAATTAGGGCAACTATTTGTGTGGCACCACAGATGCCTTGAGGTTCAGAGTGTTATCTAACTTTAAACAAGTTCACCCAAGCCTGCTGTTTCTTCTGCGACATCAGAGCAGGCCTCAGGCTCATGAGAACAAGTGAATATGAGAAGATCGATAAAGAAAGGATTAAGAATGAAACAGAGGGCAGAGAGAAAGGAAAGGCCCTGATTTGAAAGGTTGAAAGGGGTGAGTCATTATCTCATTGTCTGACCTCTGTGTACCCTCCGCGGAGAGGGTGACAAGAGAGCGAGAGAAAACGCGAGAGAAAAGAGGCGAGAAAGATCACCATAGATGGAGATAGATGGAGCGACAGCGAGGTGAAAGAGGAGCGGTAGTGCGGCTGTCTCCATGAGCAGATGTCGTTTGAGGGCAGCGAGAGGGCAGCGCGGCCTGCCTTTGTGCCTTGCTTCTCCCTATAGAGATAATGAAGGGTGGAGCTCTGGGAAGGATGTGCAGTCATCACTCACTGTCTGTGTGCCATCAGAGCTCAGCCCTGTGTCATCCGTCACCATTCAGCTCCTCTGGCCCCCGTCGGCCCCGCCACTGTCATCATGGTCATTATCTCAGCCTGTGACACACAACATTCTCACCACACACACATACACACACACACACACACACACACACACACACACACACACACACACACACACACACACACACAGACACACACACACACACACACACACACACACACACACACACACACACACACACACACACACACACACACACACACACACACACACACTGGAATACATGTGTAGTTACAAACCATAGACTGGTACAAACATATAAATGTACAAACACAACAAATGATGCACCTTACCTATAGGGCAGACTATAGTTTTACAATTCAAATACCAAAATAAAACTTTTGACATCGTTCTTTCACACAAAAGAAGGCAAAGTTCTAAAATGTGGGTTGAACACAGCAGGGTCAAAACAAATGGGGCAAACTGCTGCCTACTTGATGTTTAGTACTGCACTACACTATATGTCACAGCTCTACTTATTGCAAGGGTACTACCTTGTACTTTAAGGAGTAGTGTGAAGAAACCACTCTCATATCTGTCAAATAAATATGAAGCTTAGCCAGGAGAAGGTTTTGCTAGCATAAAGCCTGGGAATGTGGTAACAGCTAGACATATTTTAGGAATTTGTTAAAAATAACACCTTATAGTTTTACAGAGAGCTACTGGCGGGCGGGTTCAGTGAATTTGCTAATGGTGGTCAAACGATCATAAATCTTTTTAAAGTTTCAAATTAGCTTAAGATAGAGAATGACTACCTAATTACTACTACTAGGCTACTACTACTACTACTACTACTACTACTACTACTACTACTACTACTACTACTACTAGTACTACTACTACTACTCAAACTATCCATTGTAAACATCCATCACTGTTTGTAGACTGCCTTCCTGGTTGATATTTGACCTAGCATACAGGCTAGTTATGGGCACACACATTTCCTGTGATTTTCCCCTGATAATCAGGCTGTATTGTTAGCTTGTTTACAATCTGTCTGATTGTCTGACTGCCCGTGTTTCTTGTCTGACTTCGTTATAGTGATGTTGCCGTGTTCCCAGATCTCAGCAATTGCTTTGGTGAGTATAATGTTATCATAATAGATGCAAATGATGGCCCAGAATTACACAGGGCCCCAGTTTTATTAAACAAGAACTGTCATTTAATACAGTTCAATGTCAGCATCGTGCAGAGTCAAAGTCAGTAATCACTCATTCTGTTTTTCTTCCTTCACTCTTTCTCTCAACACCACACAATCCCACCCCTCTCATTTCCTGTTCGGTCTATTTGTGCATCTGTGTAAGTGTGTGTGCGTGTGTGTGTGTGATTGTGTGTGTGGCTGTTCTGAAGCTATGGCTCGAGCAGCCTATGAATGGAAGATCATGTGGTGAAGAGATGGATGGCTCTGAGCCCACTGCTGTCTCCTCTAATTGTAAAATATTAGTTACATTAGACTTTGGCCTGTGATTAATGGAACTTATTTGGAGGTTGCCCTCTCCTGGACCTCCCCTCTCCTCTGGTGGGAGGGAAGAAAGAACTGCAGACCCAGGGAGATGAGAAGGGAGAGAAAGAAAGAAAGGCGAAAGAGAGGAGGGGGGGAGACAAGCAGAGCAACAAGCGACTGATGTCGACGCAAGACCTTTTGGCTTATTATTAACTGACGTTATAAGAGTGTAATGGACTACAGGATTGTTCATGTCCTGTGAGTGCATTTACAAGATTTGAACAAGATTGAGGGAAATGTGTTCATTCAAGTTGCAATGTAACAGTTGAATGTGGGAAAGTAGGATTTGTCCAGTTCCCTACATGCTTATTTTTAAAAGAGCAATTGAATCAGATTAAGAGATGCAGAAGGGACTGCATGGTAACTCAATGGTTTCAGCGCAAGCCACGTTATCCCAGATTCATTTCCAGCCTTCGATCCTTTGTTGAATATCATACCCATCTCTATCTCCCATTCTTTTCAGTTTATTGTTTCATCCGTCAAATAAAGGCAAAAATGACCAAACAATTGGTTACACACAGGTCCAGTGCATAGGATTTGGTGGCATCTAGTGGATAGGTTACCCCTCCACTCACTCACTCAGTGGAGACTCTGAGAACTAGGTGGAATTCATATAATGTAAAAAACAAGTTATGTTCTCTGCAACTGTAGGACATGGAGGTGTAATGTGGTAAACAAAAATCCGTTTCAGTTGATCAAACACTTATTATTTCCGTTTTTGTAAATAGATCTCCCCATCTTACATGCTCATCTTTAAAGAGAGGCACATAATCAGGGATGCTTGTCTTTTACTGTTCATTCCTATATCCTGTTTATTCCACTTCCATTGATTGAGGTTTGGAGATGGTGAAGTGAGATGGTTGGAGATTAACACTAAACTGCTCTGTACCTGGATTTTGACAAAGCTTCTCTTTCACCATTGTTCCTACCAGACGGCTCACAAACACACACACACACACACACACACACACACACACACACACACACACACACACACACACACACACACACACACACACACACACACACACACACACACACACACACACGCACACACACACACACACGCGCACACACGCATGCACACACACATTCACACAAACACACACACACCCTCTGTGCCATCCTGATGATATTCAGATGTGTCAGGCATTATCCTCTCTCTGACTGGTGTGTGTGGATATGTGTGTGTGTGTGTGTGTGTGTGTGTGTGTGTGTGTGTGTGTGTGTGTGTGTGTGTGTGTGTGTCCTTTACGGCCATCAGGTTATTATACACCAACAGATGGAGCATTACCTTTTATTGCTCACACCGTCTGTGAGTTTTCCCACTTTCCCCCCAAAAAAACACCTTTTTTATGTAGATGTGAAAGTGAGTGTTCAGCTGCGTACAGCTGTCTCGGCTCTGATGAGGAGCATGATAGAGAGGAAGAGGCGAGGGTGGGGTGAAAAAGGCTGAGACAGCCCTCAGTTTTTGGGAAGTGATGTCAAATGACATCAGCACATAATGGTTTACTGTAACCATGAATCACAGAAAAACACATTAAAGCGTTAGACAGAAAGGAAAAGAGAATGTCACCATATGAGGTAACATCTCAAAAATAGCACAGCAATGAACAAGGACACATGGCTGTCTATGTGGACAGGTAGATGAGTCATCCAGCACTGTTTTTGTTTTGATCTTAGCTACACCTTCAGGCTTGGGTGTCATACTGATTTTTATTGAGGTCAGCTAAACTTCTGGAAGCTATTAGCGGTTTGCTTTGTTGTTTGTATCTTAAAGGTACACTCTGTGCTCTGTCATTCAGCTTCACATTATTTGGAGTTGCAGTTCTGTAGCGGGCGCTAAAGAGGGGGACAGACAGGAAGTTTTGGCATGCCTTGCCTCCCAGCTGCAGACGTCTGTCATTCCTCAACTCAACACTTGTGTGTGTGTGTTTATTTGTCTGTGTGTGTGTGTGCGTGCATGTATGTGTGTACACTGTGTAGGGATGTGTTTGAGTTGTGGTCGGGAAATATGTTACAATAACTTGAAACTTGCTGGCCTTTTATAAAAAACCTGTCTACTGATGAAGTGCTAGTGTTTAAAAGTACAAATTGTTATTATTAGGCCACAGTTTTAGACTTCTATTTTCTATTTATTTTTTCCAACAAAACCACAGTGAGTTTAGCACTCTATAACTAAAAGGAAACTTGTTTTAGCCCCATTGAAACTTGAGTGTCTTTGTGTGTTTTCATTTGCCACCCTAGCATTTCAGTCAAAGTTTAACTTCACACCTGGCAACATCTGGTCTCGAATACAGAAGAGAAATCACTTGCCAAGAGTTATAACCATACCATTTTCACAGAACTAAAATTCAACCTTGCTTGTTTTCACAAAGCTGTTCCATGAACAGAAACCTGTCCCACGGAAGCCTTAAAAGGTGTAAATCATGTGATCTAAGTCTGACTTGTAAACAAATTTAAGGATCATAACTCTAAAGTGTCTTTGTTGTAATACTCTTTTCAGCCACAACTATCTTAAGTGCACCTCTATACCATATTCTAATCATGAATAAAAGCATTGTTTTCTTCCAGGTGAGTTAGAAATGGGGTAGTGGTGCACCACAGTCTTTTATGACCAAAACAAGTATAACAGCAAACACTTGAATTCAGTTAAATTCGTGTTATTTAATTTAATTTACAAATACAGTCCCCCTGCTATTTATTAAATGTTTTATTTTATTATTTGCCCCTTTTGTTTGTTTGTTTGTTTGTTTGTTTGTTCACCATGTAAAGCGGCCTTGGGTCCCTTGAAAGGCGCTATACAAATTTCATCTATTATTATTATTATTAATAATTTAGAAAAAATAAATTTAGAAAAAAGTATTCTGGTTTAACTATTTCTCCCACTTGTTTTTAGAGATATTTTAAAACATTAATTCACCTGTTATTTAGTCATAAACACAGATCCCAAAACGATTCTGATCAGACTATGAAAAATAAATCCCCAGAATTAGTTTTTATAACTTGCCTCTCAGGGCTTCCGTACTGTAAACTACCGGGGCTACCGTAAACTATTTTAATATGACTGGTTCACATTAATTAGTATTGGTAATAAGTCTGATTTCTCTGTCTTTTCCAGGTCGGAAGCCATTCCAGTGCAGGTACTGCCCCTACAGCGCCTCCCAGAAGGGCAACCTGAAGACCCACGTCCTGTGTGTCCACCGCAAGCCCTTTGACAACAGCCTCTACCCCGACCGCCGCCTGCGACGCTCGCACCAGCCACAGAGGCCCTCCAGATTGCCTCAGAGCATCATGGGAGATAATCATGTGGCAGGAAGAGACCAGATTGGCATGACATCTCTCTGTGGGACTTGATGTATTCATGGCAACAGCAGATACAGACAGTCATGCTTATTGTTTTAGCTTCACCTCGAAGGGGTTAGGATGATTGAAAATGTAAAAAAAAAATGTTAACAACCAACCTTGATGTACATTCCAGTGTTTACTTGAAGAGCCACAGTATGTATTTATCTGTAGCAAAGAAGCTGCCTATAATAATAATAAAGTCCGTTGTGATGTGAAAGTGTAGCGAGGGTATTTAGTGCCGTTCATTTTGTCAAAAGTGTCAAAACGATTTACTTGTGCTTCCATGCATCTATCAGTTCAACACTTGTGTGATAGGGAGAATGTACCATGCCTGCCCAAAGCACTTGTTCTTTCATCCAGTAAATACCCTGTGTTACATTTTTGTAAATATCGCTCGATTTCCCTTCCAGTCCAGAAGTCCTGTCTATCTGTCAGGATATGGTGCCAGATGTTTGGGCTTTAATCGCGGCAGATGTAATGAAGTAGAATGTTGCACATCGGAGCTTCCATTTGTTCTGGATTCCACTCCAGGGAGAAAGCCTCTCTCACATATAATTATTGCCCATTAACTCCTATGCTTCATGCCCTCGTGCTGGAACAATGCTCAATTAAGGGGAACCAAGGAAATGGAAAAACTGCAGAGATGCATTGATAGTACATTCAAATCCTTTTTTTCTCTACTTTTGCTATACAATTGAGTGTCACCACCAATGTGTGTATGCTCCAGATCTGCCCACTTGTAGGAAATAGCCCCAATCAGCATGGCTATTGTATGCAGCTACTATATGTTAATTTTAGCATGATCTGAGCTGCTTCGGCCTCCTGTGCCAAAAGTCTGCCCGTACATCCAGAGATCACCTTGGGCAGCTGTGTGCCTGTTCAGCCAGGGCCTTGTAGCCACAGCGATGTGACTTTGACTGACAGTCGGCCTGACAACTCCATTCATGCGCCACCTGCTAGCTGTCAATCAGGGTGGCCATCCTGGGGCTATTGACGGAGCTGTCAGCCTGTGTGAGATGTGTCTGTCAAAGCCCACCCACTCTGCCACTCTGTCTCCCAGCCTGGGCAGTCTGACATTCGTTTACTGTCCCCCTTCCATCCCTTCCATCTCTTTCTCTTTCTTCCACTCTGTCTGTCCGTCTCCTGCCTGTTTCCCTTCAGAGACATGCCAGCCCCTTAATCCCCGATCCAATCACAGATTCTTTGGGTACACATTTGTCATCCTCAAACCCTCTGGATTTCTTCACATCACTTCTACAGGTGACTCAGGCCTCATATACATGTGTTTTCTATCGCTGCTACATGTGTTTGCACTGTACGCCAATGTCACCAATCCTTTCTCTCCTCTGTTTCCCCTTACAATTCTCTATCATCTCTTGTTCTGCTGCACCTTTGCTCACTCACCCTTCATCTCTCTGGCTGACAGGTGACAAGTTCTGGGCCTCCAGCTGACTAGCTAATCGGAGACCTGTCATACCTGTCAATAGTTTTTCAGGGCCATGCCAAGCCACATCAGGCCAGCCCAGACCATCTTGTGAGTTGACCAAGGGCACAGAGTTTTGCAGCAAGTGGAGGAAAGTCTCCCAAAAAACTCAGCAATGTAGGAATTTCTGTCACTTGCACCCCTCCAACAGCCCTCTGGATATGGATCATCCCTAAGGCCTCATCCTGTCAAACTTCTTAATTAAGCACAGTTTCCCTTAAAGCAGGGCCCTTTAATTAATGCCGGGGAAGTTTGTTAATTACTCCTAACGGTGATGAATGTTTTAGTTAACGTCTCACAACCATGGTCAATGTCATACTCAGGTTTTTTTTGCTGTTTTGTTATCTTTTTTACTCATTGCTCCCAGCGCTGTTTTACGTTTGAACTCAAGGACTCATCGTGTCATCGCTTTATCTAAAGTTTGCATGTTATCAGGTTCCATCATGCCTCCACAGCCTGATTAGCTTGACAGATGAGTGGAATACACAGGTGCTTAATTCCTGTATTTTTTCCACCTAGCTCTGGCTCACCTTGACCTTTTGCTTAGAATGACATCCTGTTTACCTGCAGTAAATCAATCCTCATTCTATGGCACCTATAAATAACTCTTCTCAGGGGAAAAGGCGGACATGTCAGCCTATGTTGGAAATGGTTGTCAGCATGGGTTTTATTATCAACCCCTGTTTAGAATAATGTCAGTTTAAATTGAAAATACAGATCATGAAAAACATACTTTTTAGTGCTTCTTCACGTACCTTTGAGTATCTTGAATGCATGCCAACCCACAAATTGGTTAATAAGACAACTATAGTTAGTTTCTATGTGGGCTGCCTTGGTCAGGAAATATTGGAATCAAGAAGCTATTCAGATTTGTATCCCCTTCCTATGTCACCCACAAGCTCAATATACAGCTCTCTGTCTGAGTATCTCGCTAACTATTTTTTCAGTTTTTTCTACCAGCCAATCAGAGCAGAGATGGACTTAAAGAGACAGGCACTTAAACAGAGTGTTTTAGACAGAGTGGGAAGACCAGTATATTCAGGAAGATAGTTTGAGAGAAAGACTATGTTTATTTAAACCAAAATGTTTTAAACATTATTCAGTAGAAACCCAAAGCACAACATGAAACTTAAAATGTGGATGATATGCCCCCTTTAAGTCAAATGTTCATGTAAAAGTGAAATCATGCTAATTGGATGTTAATGGAAATGATCACCTCAATCTTCTTTTTTCCTTTTTTGACATGCTCCTCTTCATTATCCCTCCCATCATTATTACTGTTTACAGTTGCTTATCTGAAGACCATGTTTGAGGTCTCTTTCTCAGCCTCATTGAGAGAGGCGGGCCATGTACAGCTAATCAGCTTGAATAAGTAAAGGAAACACTTTGACAGGCCAGGTAATGAGAAGTAATGAATCACTAATCACAGTCTCCTACAACCCTTGGAGCACAGATGAAAAATTAAAGGTAATTAGCTTGCACAGTTGTGAAAACAATATTTAAGACTGTTGGCATTACATGGCACAGACTTAACAGATTTTCTCTGCAGACAACATACATCAACACGGCGCTGAAGTCCTAATATCAAGCTGTTATTGGAAAAGCTTTCTCGATGTTATTTTAGTGACTGATCTGATCAGGGTATTAAAGTCCCAATTTTTTCTCTCTCACAAAAGCAATCTCTCCAAAACGCACGCATGAAAAATGCTTCACTTAGTTTTACCCTGAGGATTTTGTCTACTGAGGGAAAGAAGGAACACGCCAGCAACATGCTTCTGAAACTCAGCTTTGGTAAAAGAAATACTGAGGAACAGCGGAGTGTGAGATAATATTCATTCTCTACTTCACACACACACACACACACACACACACACACACACACACACACACACACACACACACACACACACACACACACACACACACACACACACACACACACACACACACACACACACACACACACACACACACACACACACACACATAGAGGTAATTCAGAGACATATGGTCAGAGCTGTGAACCCTCTGCAGCTCTCCGTGGTTCCTGACAGCAGAGTGAGGGATGCTTTGACAGGGCCCGTGTTTGACAAGTCTACGCGAGACTCAAAGTACAGGATCCAGACATGGCCTGTCAGTCAAAGCCGGTGCATCTCCCTGCTGAGATGTGCCAGTTTAGTCACAGTTACAAAGGAACTAATATGCGTTAACTGGAGCAAGGCACACATATGGGCCTAGTAGAGCCCCGTGTCCCGAGGCTGGGATTGAATGAATGCCAAAGAACATAAGCCCAAGATATAAAAAGAATTACAAGGGGACAAATAAAACATGGGGATTATGTCAGTGTGAGAAATGGAGGCGTTGTAATTCTGCATGTGTGCCGGCTCGCCTCTCCTGTTTCGGCATCCAGGGCCTGTGGGCTGTAGCCCCGCAGTCCTGCACCTGTGCTCCGAGGATCCAGGAGCTTTAGAAGGAGAATGGAGGGAGGAGGTTGTTTTACTGTACGTGTCAGGGAGGGGCTGCACTATTAGGGGATAGAGGAGGTTTGAAAGAGGAAAGTGGGACATTATAAGACTCATTTGGGGTGTTGGAGACAATCAGGTCCATTCTGTAATTGCCAAATCAGATGCCAGCTCCCATGTTTTGAGTTTTAGTACATGTAAGAGGGCAGCCCCCCTCATATTGTACAATACACATGTTCAGTTAAACACCAGTGACAAGAATGACTAGATTTAAGCCCACAACTACACCCCTGCTCAGCATCTTGTGCCGTGTTATCACTCGAAGTTCATTTGAGTTTTAAGCATCCTCTCTTTCTCGCTCTTCTGCTTTCGAGCGTAAGACCTGTCTTGCATAACAAACAATTGCACCAAACTCCATTAAAATCACTTCATGGGGATGTGCTAGTGCCTCAAGTTAAAGGCTGTAATTGAAAAGCATTTGACAAACCACGCACCGCAAAGCGACAATAGACAAGCTGTGATTCTCACTTGAGTTATTCAGTGGAAATGATTATCATCATTTTATTCTGTGCCCTGTACAACTTGCTTGAATAGTACGTCTCCAAAACACTGATCCTCGGATTTGTTCATGCTAACGATCTTCAGATGGATAGACGCCCTGATAATGACTTTCTTTCTCACAACACGAGACACTATTTAACGGCTAGTATACTCCTGATGAAATGAAAGCCTCAACTACTTTTGGATTCTCTTTTTTGATTTTGATGACACCTAAGCGGGGTTCCCTGAATGCCACTTTGACAACTTACTGTTCTCCAGCTTGTACTGAAGCGCTGTGTAACCAGACAAACCCTAAGAAGTGTCTCCTGGGAAGATGCTCCCGTCCATTTATTTGAAGTGACAGCCACATCCTTGACAAACACACCTGTCATTGTTCAAGTCACATCACATTTTCAGTTTCATAGACAGAAGACAGTAGAGGTGTGCAGGTGTGTGTGTGTGTGTGTGTGTGTGTATGCGTGTGTGTGTGTGTGTGTGTGTGTGTGTGTGTGTGTGTATGTGTGTGTGTGTGTGTGTATGTGTGTGTGTGTGTGTGTGTGTGTGTGTGTGTGTGTGGTGTGTGTGTGGTGTGTGTGTGTGTGTGTGTGTGTGTGTGTGTGTGTGTGTGTGTGTGTGTGTGTGTGTGTGTGTGTGTGTGTGTGTGTGTGTGTGTGTGTGTGTGTGTTTATGTACATGTGAGCACGAGTGCCCATAAGAAAGTTTCTTTATCCTATTTTTCCTCTGTGCTCCAGCTGTTGTTCAGGAACACAGCCAGATTCTTTCATTGGCTTCTTCAGCCGACGTTTATGAAACAAGACATCTGGTATATTTATTTTCAAACGCGCGTCAGAAATGGATTTAATGTGCTAGAACCTGCTGACCATCACCTGGGTGTTTAAGTTATTGTCGCTGAGCTGGTCAAAAGAAATCTCCTCTCTGTGTGTCTCCGCAGTGGCGTGGCAAGTTTTTGGTGGGGGAGGGGCCGGTTATGGGGACTAAAGGAAGAGGGGGGGCGGGTGATGAGCTGCTGCAATAATAAGCAGATTTTAATGATTTACTATAAATCAGCAGCCGAGGCCTCTGCTTGGGGAGACTGAGGGGGATGACAGCTCCTGACTCACACACCTCGCAAATGCCTTGCTGATGATGTGTGTGTGCTTCAGATCATCAATCACCTGGCACACACACACACACACACACACACACACACACACACACACACACACACACACACACACACACACACACACACACACACACACGTCCCATTTGTACAAAAACATGCTTTCAACACACGTACACAGGTGCACACACACACACACACACACACACACTCACACACACTCACACACACACACACATGTGCAGCCACACACATGTTCCGTGTCTCTAATGTCTCCTCTGCTGTGGCAGGGGACAAATCAATCACGGGTACAGAAGTTCAAGGGGGTAAGAGATTGTCTGGTCCGTTTTTCCCTATGCTATTGATCCCATTTTACTGGCATCATCGCCAAGCTGTCTCGCAAACCCCGGGACGGCGATGGATTGAAAGTGGATGATTGAGAGAGGAGGTAGGGTGACATTCACTGTAATCTCAGCCCCCCACCCTCACCCACACCCCTTACCCCCAACCCCGCCCTCCTCCTAACACGCAGGCAAATCCGATGACATTGGAAGTTAGTATTGTACAGGGAGTTTTTTGGAGCAGATAGAATCAGGCCCATCACCTTAAATCTGCAGTGAAGGAAACACACTTGGCAGAGATTAACCATATTTTTTGTTTGTTTTCCTGTCTCTTCGCATTCCTTCTCCAGCCGTCATACTGCGCATCTGAGTGTCGGAAGGTGTTGTGTGCCGTCTCCTGTTCCTTGAATTTGATGAAAAAGACATGGGTGAGAATACCTTCTGACAGCAAAGTGTGTGGGAGACGCAAAGAGAGTGACACAAAGCATGTCTCCTACATTTTTTAAATGAGGCTCATGTGAAAAATATTGATGCACGCTGGATTTTCTCATAAGTACTCAAAGTGTTTTCTTATCTCTTGTGTATAAACAAATGAAGGGGGATTTTTTTCTCCAGTAAATGATAGATTGAGTGTGCAAGGAAGGCAATACGGTGAGGCGTCCGAGGGATCACAAGATAAACATGTAGCAGACAGAGATAACTGTTTCTTCTGAATCCTGGGAATATTTTATGACATCTTTTTCCAGTAAAGTGTTGATTCACATTGATGGGATGATGCAATCAGTTGATTTCCTTCCAAATAATTAAGGATGTATTTACAGAAGAAAATCCTAATGATAACTGTCTATCATATTGATACGGTAGGAGCAGTTTGCCTGGGCTTCATCAAAAAGTTAATTTTGTGTTGATCATTAAAATAATCCACTGCCAAATTATACATAAGATATACAGTGTGTATCTATCCGCACGCAGTTTCACAATGTAAACACATAATGCCAATATAGCTCAAATTATTTACCTTCAGCACTACAATGCAAACCTCAAGAGAGGATGAAGCTCAAATCACTCACCACACTATTAGTATCAGTATATCACCGTCAGGCTGTTTATCACATTATATCTACATTATGATGATGCACAAGTTTAATTACACATAGATGGATGCTCCATTCATCTTTCCTGTAGCTGACGTCTTGATTAAAAATGTTTAAAGGATTATCTATGGGACTCCTATTTGTGTCCTTGTGTTTGTCTTTTCAACTTTCATCCACTCGCCTGATTTATTCCCCTTGTCTATAAATAAGTAGACAGGGTGTATGTGATGGATTAGTCTGTTGACATTGTACCAACTGCAGGTAAACACTTACTATTCATGCTTCATCGTCGCAGAATCTATACCAGGATACTGCCACTTAGCAAGGGACAAAAGGTTAGGTTGCCAGTTATTGTTCTGCATTTGGTCACATGTCATTCATTTCATAATCCTCAGCTGATGCTGTTAATGATAGCTCTTCATGTGAAAACATAGA
Organism: Notothenia rossii; assembly: GCF_949606895.1. NCBI lineage: Eukaryota > Metazoa > Chordata > Actinopteri > Perciformes > Nototheniidae > Notothenia > Notothenia rossii. The sequence goes on along the minus strand of NC_136903.1, from coordinate 24,692,245 downwards.
ATCAGACCAGTCTCATAATCAACAGCAGGCCTGTCTCTAAATCAGGGTCTGTGGACTATGAGTATCCTTTTACTTAGTGCAGACTATAGTTTACGGCAAGATCCATCCCCTCCGCACACGTCATTCATTGTTTATTCAGAACCCAGTGTTGCTCCAAACTTCAGCCCCTGTGGGCTTGATCAGTCTGCGGTCATTATGATGATATGAGCAGTGAGTCACTGGGAAAAGAAAAAAGGGGGTTAAATCTGAGTCGTTGTGTGTGTGTGTGTGTGTGTGTGTGTGTGTGTGTGTGTGTGTGTGTGTGTGTGTGTGTGTGTGTGTGTGTGTGTGTGTGTGTGTGTGTGTGTGTGTGTGTGTGTGTGTGTGTGTGTGTGTGTGTGTGTGTGTGTGTGTGTGTGTGTGTGTGTGTGTGTGTGTGTGTGTAGGCCTACATCTGTCAGAGTGTGATTACAGTGTTAGGAGTTTATGAAACAGCCTCTGTATCAACAATTATTCATGTCCCTTAGGCCACAGACTGAAAGGCCTTTTTCAGACTGTGGAAAAGAGGATTAGGCAGAATACTATGAAGATGTGTGGCAAAGGAGAGCATGTTGTACAATGCCAGCATTCAATCCAATTTAACTAGTCTTTTCTCCAAAAGATGATTTGTTTGCTCGATCAGATTCAACTAGATCGCATTTGTCTTCTTTTGTTCTAGCTTCTAAATCCATGAAATATATTGTCATTCATAGTGTATATAGTTATGTTATGTGTGTGTGTGTGTGTGTGTGTGTGTGTGTGTGTGTGTGTGTGTGTGTGTGTGCGTGTGTGTGTGTGTGTGTGTGTGTGTGTGTGTGTGTGTGTGTGTGTTTGTGTGTGTGTGTGTGTGAGCTATCAAGTCATGATGACACCCAACAAAAACTGCTTTAGGGTCTACAGACAGACCACCTACATGTCATTATCTTTGAGGATCATTTTTTTTTTAAATTCCATATCGTAACACAAATAGTCTGCAACACAACAGATTTTTTACAGCTATTTACTTTTTAGGAATTAAAAGTGAAAATGAGGGCACCAGGAGTGCCAGTAAAATCCCTTAATTTTACAGGGAACTGATTTACATGTCTTAACAACGGCAAGAAGAGTGGGTCAATGATGCGTCTGAAAATCATTCTGTAATCTGTAAGGGATGTTTATAGACAGTTTGAGTAATCATTTACGGTTTGTTTCCTCTTTCAAATAAATATGGCTAACCTTGTGGGTTTTGTAACAAATCTTACTGATGGTCAGACAGCTGCATTTCTTGTCCCAGAGGACTTCCTAAAGCGTCGTCACCAAGTTGATCCAAGCAATTAACATGACGAGTAGTTGGCCGAGAAGTATTCAGATATTTTACTTCAATAATTCAGCAATGTTACAATGTGTAAAATGTAACACATTTAACAAGTAAGTAGTCAAAATGATATGTAAGTAACAGCAGAAATGTACTTGAGTATCAAAAGTAAAAATGCATGTAGAAGAGCCCCTTTCTAGCTTTAATTATAAAAAAATTGAATGAATATATGTATTTTAATATTGATTTACTCCGATCAAAATCACAAAGTTAGATCCCAAACAAAGCTGGAACGAAGCGATAACGATAACGGGTCACATGAAAGTGAAGCATTGACGCGGCTAAAGGCAGGTGTTTATGTGGAGACACATTAACAGACAGTGACAGCAGCAGGCTGCTGTTTGGACTCAGCTGTGATGGAGGGACAAAGCTGCGGCCTTTGGTTCATTGGCTGAGACATTACTGGGCCACTTCTGTCTGAGGCGGCGTGATGCCTTGTCACCTGACACTGGGCTGCTGTGACAGGCTGCAGCACCTCAGCTGAAGTGTTCTGAAGAACTCCAGTACACACACCAACAGTTTCTCTTACTCATGTTTTCTCCAGGAGTTGTCTCATGTTGCAGTGTGTCTCTGGGGCTTTGTGTTTGCCTGTCATACTCCCTTTAAGTCAGGTAGGACTAGTATAATTTATAATGATATCAATTCATAAAAAAACAGATTTAGAGTAATTTTTGTATCCAGATTTAAGCAGTAGAATCAGAAACATCCATAAAAGCGAATTGAAAGTGTGTTACCTTTCATGTAGATGTCCAATCAGTGTTGATGGTAAATGTAGTAATTTTTGCGGTTGGACAATTGAAGCTAGTTTGTATTAAAAGCTAAGAAAGCAAGGAAATGATGGGTTTGTGTTGTTCGTAACTATCAATGGATCTTATAGCAATATAGGAAGCTCTGTTTTTGAGCAGAATTTTGAGTAAGTGCGCTCAATAGCTGCCCAGAGCTTAAAAATCCTGTCTGAAAGGACCTTTGTTCTTCCATGCAGCCAACTACATCACAGTTACATCAAATGTCACGTCCTGGATGCGGGAGGATTACATTTTGCAAATCAATCGACTACATTTACCATCAACACTAATTGGACATCCACATAAGATATGGCCAATTCGCTTTCAATTGAGCCATATTGTCAGCAGATTAAGTCATTTGTCCACGTCTGTGTTACTCTATTGAGAATCAATTAGAAATATGGAGATGGTGACCCCGTGGGGTCATTAGTCTTAAAGATTTGTTTGGACCTAGCAACAACCTTTGACCACCTTGCTTGAACTAAGTATAACTTTCCTGATACTAATATGAAAAGTTAAAAGGTAAATGGGTATGCTTGTAGAAAAAGCTCTTTCTTGATGAGTTCATTGGGATTCATCTGTTCGACTCCAGACCAATCTAAAAAATATATAATAGTACCATTTTAGCAAAAATACATGTGTACGGAATAGTTAGCATACAGCTTGATAAATGAGACCTGGATTGTACTGCTCAAGTTGTAAGAGAGTTTATTACAGGATGTTTTGATATAGTTTTGCTGTTTTGTGAATAATTGATATACAAACAGTTATTTTAAGGCAAATTATTCATTTAAAAGGATTTTGTGAATGTACGGTAGAAGGATTCCTTTCCTTAAAGGGTAAAACTAAAGTTTATTAGGTATAAAACTCCACTGGCTCTCTAAACCAGCCAGCCATTTATTGTTAAAAAGCCCTCTCTTTGTCATTACAGAGGTAGTACTTGTTAGCTTGTACAGTTTGACAATCAGGATAACATGAAAGGTCAGAAAAGGGATTTGGGAGACAGCTGCTCATGTTGTAACCATTGATTGAACTGTAGTAGACCATAGGGAAAACATGGCAATTGTTAAAGTGAGCTGTAAACCCCTAAAGTGGTGTGTATGCTTTAAACATTAACCTGTGACTGCCTGCAGCATGCATACCATAACATTTGGTGCTTCCAGGTATTGTACCTCTGTTTCCTTTCATAATGAAGGATGAATTACAGGACCTACTGTAGCGCTATTGTTACATGTTCTTAGCTAATGAATTCTCTGTGTGTGCCATACAGTATGAACCCTGAATGTGTGTGTGTGTGTGTACGTATCGACACATGTCTATAATGACAATACATTGTCCGGCATGTCTCAGGAGGGATCAGTTTCATTTCCCGTCCTCTTCCTCCTCCTCTAACCCTCAGGAATGGAAGACATTTCTTGTGAGTACAGACCTTTAATTGTCCGTCCTGTCGACATGTAAGGGAAGTGATGCGTTATATTATATCATCACTCTCCCTGACGTCCCCTGAATGACCCCAGAATCAACGATTCAGCTGAATGGACCTATTGTTGCACACATTTTCATCCTAACCTTTCAGTCATCTGATGAAATATGTATGCGGCTTAAAAGAAAAAAAAGATACAACGTCTGTTTAAATCACTTCCTGCTTCTATTTAACTGGCATCACTGATATCCGATCGGGATTGACACGGGCTCCAGCAGCAGTCTGCTCCTAAGGGCCACGGTCGATGGAGAACATCCACCATCCTGTTCGAGCCTTAAACTGTGACTGCTCTATCTCTTTTGTTCTTCCCTCTTTGCGGCAGCACCAGAGGGGAGAGCTGAAGAGGGACTGCAGCTGACTGGCGACACTGACTGAATTACCCTTCACCCCATGAGGGTGCAAGTTTGGGTCAGTTACTATCGACAAGCTTCTGCCGAGCTCTGGAGTAGCTGCAGGGGAGAACAGAGGATTGCTGTCCTTTTATTGTGCTGCTATTACTGAAGTAAATGTTACTGAAGTTAGACAAAACACACAACTCAAAGCTAAATACATTAAATTGAATGTACAAATCCCCCCGAAATGTCTGCATTATCCTATTCTCCGGTGGTTTAAGGGGGGGGCACACATTCCAGTGACTGACAACTAAATAAGCTGTGGAATTACAGTGCTCTTTTCTCCCTTTTGTACATGTTGCTTTACACAAGCTGGGCCCATATTGGGTAACTAATTAGGCAAAGAGAGTTAAGTGTGAAATCCTGTATGGCTGAAAGGTTTGAGAGCAGCAATGCATTCTCAGACTAGCGACTGTTTGGTGGACCTTATTGATTCCGCGGCAGAGGCAGAGATCAATGAAAAGAAACAGACTGAGACAAAGAGTGGCATTTAAGGGTGGGAAAAGCTGACATTTTCTCCATCACTGTCACAGCCGCGGCCATAAAGCAGCGGCAAATATTAAAACATTTCTCATCCGCGCGGGAGTATTGGCAGCAGAAATTGTTTTCTCCTCGGTGTGATACTTGGGCTGAACTCCCAGTAGATCCCCGGGGACTGCAGATTGGTGCCTGTGACATATCGGCACCAGCATTTACACACACCTGCCACTCACTCCCAAACAGCCCGGGAGCAGGGCTGTAGAGGGCAGATAGCAGCCGAGGACTGCTGTGAAGGTGTGGTGGAATTCATCATTGATAACACGCTTATGTTTGCAGGCCCAATAGAGTGCTTCTATTAGTCAGCAATGCCCCAACGCTGTGTGCTGGTTATGCATATGTAATGAGCATGTGTGTATGTGTTGTTTCTTATCGGTGTGTGTGTGCAGTTGTGCTCATGCAGCATCATTTGTGTCGAGCGCAGGCATGTGTGTTATGCGTGTGTGATTATGAGTGTGTGTCCTGTCCTTCGAGTGCACTCCCCGGGTCTGAACTCTGAGTGACACAGGCACGGCAGGGTCACGTGTCTATTTGTGGGATAAATTATATTATGCTACACTAAGAGAATTACAAAGAGGATGTCCCTTGGAGTCACCAGGCTCGGCTATCAGTCATAGTTACTCTGTGTGTCTCTTAAGCCCCTCTATCTGCACTCATCCACTGGTCTGGAACGGGTGTTAAATGAATCCTAGTCTGCATCCCGTCATTAGGAGCTTATGATTTGAGCTGAGAGCGAAACGAGGGAGAACAACGCAGAGGGTAATTAAGAATAAGAGAATCATTGACAGCACGTTCATTTTGAGTGCACCTGCTTGTTTTTCACCCCTTGTGTTTACAGTCACACATCTCTCCCTTATCCTAACTGATCATCTCTTTATCTTATCTCCCTCTTTTCTTTCTCAATCCCTCCCATTCGTCCCCTCTCTTGCTCCTTCTTTGTTGAACCTGCTCTCCCTCCCTGGCTGGAATGCAACTTTTCCCTCCCTTGCTTCTTCCTTCCCTCCTTCACTCCCTAGGTGGTATTTGATAGCAGTAAAGCAGGAAGCAGGAGAGCAAACAGCAGGTGAACCCACTCTAATACTCAGCTGTGCCATCTGCTGCAGTCACATGACTGAGCTGCAAACCCGCTCTAACGCCATGATGCCCCATCACACCTGACACATCGATCAATCATGACCCAAAGAGCAAAAGAGAGACGGAGAAAGAGAGCGGGAGAGGAGCGATTCGGAGTGGAAACAATCGAAGGATACATCAAACGCTCTATGAAGGAATTATGACTCATTATATCACCTTGTTTTAACTTGTCATTTTGGATTCCTTTCTGGATTGTTTAGTATAATTAAAACTGATATGTCAAAATCTGATCAGCTGTTACGAAACACTGTCAAAAATATTATACTTCATCAAATTAGGCAATGAGACAATTGTTTGAATCAGTTAAAATCTGTGTATATATTCAAGAGATATGGTATTGTGTGAAGTCACAGAGAAGTGAGACTTTTCACCACTACATTATCATCAGTTCAGCCTGGAGTCCAAGTGGATGTTTGTTCCAAATTGGAAGAAATTCCCCCAAGATTCGGCTACTGCAAAAGAGTATGAGGCATTATAGCAATAAAAGCCAAACATGCAAATTAAAGAAATAATGTCCTTGATCAATCGGTGTAATTGTTTTTGCAATTGATCAACACATGAATCAAAATGTAATCACTAAAGTCTGACTGCTTTGCAACAAATACACAATTAGACAACAAAGCATATTAAGGGAAAACCAACAAACCTCTTTATAAACCCAAAGGTCTTGATGGAGTGTGAAAAACACATTCAATTACAGCAACATTCTGAACAGGAAATTATTTCAGTCAAAACTGTCCCTACCACAATTAAGCAGTGTTAATTATGTATTTCATTAAGTAAGTGGATTAGAAGCAGTGCTGATGAAATCATAACGGGGTTTGCCGGAGGCCAGGCTGCACAGAACAGACAGGAAACGACTGATATGGCTCTCTCTTACCTACACTTCTCTGTTATACCCTGAAATAACCCTATAAATACTTAACACCTTTACCAGCCTATCTGGGCTGTCTTCATTCGCACAAAATCACCCAGTATCTGCATACCGCTTTTGTGTAGGATCATATAGTGTAATTGTGCCATAGATACTGTTGACATCCACTTGCTGTTTTCAAGTCCTGCGGAAACGATGAAGTCTCTCCATTTCATCTAAGCCAGTTCATTACCATTCAGGTGCAAAAAGGAGATAAAGCAAAAATGCAGATCGCTCTTTCTGTCTCCCCCTCTTTCACACCCATACTCTCTCCCTCACTCACATGTACTCGTTCATTCTATTTCTCTCTCTCCCGCTCTCTGTGTTCTCTGATGTTTTATTTGATATCCCACAATAAAGCCTCTCTTTGAACTGCCATCAATTGTGTATGGATTTTTCCTCTGAGGAGAAACAGAGAGCTGTCTGAAAGGGCTCCAGTCCCGCAGGCTGCCTTCATATTGATGCAGAGGAGTATTGCCATCTTCATTGCTGGATCAATCACTCACGTCACTGTTGTTTTATGGCTGGGGCCACTTCACAGAAAGAAGCCTGACAACATCACCGCAGAGGTTTGCAAAACGATACAGCTCTGATAGTTGAGGAGGGTGGAGAGGGGTGGCGGAGGGCTGCAGGAGGCTTTCGGAGGCAAGAGGGGATGAATTTTGATTCCGCAACTGTCACACACAGCCCACGTTTGCACATATCTTTCCTCTATACAGCTGTGGGAGCCGCTGGTTTTTCGCTCGGTGTTGTTAAGTCAAACAGAAAGCAGTGAGAAGACCACAGGACGTCGTCAAAGCTTGATGTGATCTGTGTTACCCTGTGGATGCAAACATTTGTGTGATGTGTCTCCACTTCCACTTCTTATCTTTCACAGTACATTTTGTGGATGGTGCAGAACTTTAAAGTTCAGTTCCTTGCAGCATTCCTTATCCTTTGTGTATTTGACACAAACTGTACATATGACAACAAATGCTTTGACTTTACTTTTGGAAACAACTTACAAACAATAAAGTAAAGAGCCTCACTTAAAGCATCAGCCATGGTTAGCTGTTTGATCTCTACAAATCCTTTTAAAATGTTCATATCAATCCTCTCTTAAGTCAATATAGTTTTATTTTGTATACAAAAATACTTATTTTCAGATTTTTTTATCATTTTACCATCACTTAGGATTTGTGATTTGCCATTCTGCCGAATTGGACCAAAGTCAGGTTAGAAATGTTTTGACATTTTGTATGTTTTCTTCCCAAAACGTTGTCCATATATATTTTTGTACCGTATCTAAATTACACAAATCTAGTAAAAGAATCATATATTTTTATATCGTATTTTCAGACTGTATTGGAATGTTCTTCCTCTACCAAAAATAGTAGATACAATTATTATTATATTAACCTGTTAAGATTGTTTTACCTTCCCTTCTCTAAATAGTATTTTAACAAATATTTCTTGAGGGTTTTCACAATTAAATTAATATAAGTACATTTTTAATCAAATGTCAAAGTTCAATTTATACAATTCATAAAAACCATAATGTAAACTTTCTTTGTAGAATGCATAATACTGATCATATTGATTCCAGAGTTGATGATTGTTGAAATTGAACATACATTAAATTAAACCAATCAGTATCATATCATTTTAAGTCAATATACTTTACTTTTTACAAAACATCCAGTGTTTTGGTAGTGACCACAGTATTTTGTTCTCAAGGTTGTTTCATATTCCCTCAACCGACTCATAACATGCCTTATGTTGAAGTGTGAATGCTTGAAGCTACTGACCCAGAATCAGCACTTTAGTAACAAGCTGAAATAGAGGGGAATGAGGCTAGAAGGCATGATCTGTTTGGTATTTGAGCAAAACACTTCATAGACATGTTTTTTATATATCTGACTGAGACCTATAATATCTGCCTAACAATAGTATAATAAGAGACCTTTAAAGTAACACACTGATTTTCAGACTTTAAAACACATTTATTTCAAAATGGTGGGATTGACCTGCTTACCATTCCATTTTGTCACTACCGAAACGATCATGTCAATTACCGAAACTTAACCATATGTTTCGGTATTGACTGTCTCGGTAGTGACGATTCTAGCAAAGAAATGCTAGCAAGCACATGGCCAGCATACACTTTTTTAAAGAGGTTTACACACATAAAAACCTAATACTTTGCATAAAACCCCAAAAAAGTTTACTTAATTGAAGATAATATGTGTTGACAATTCTTAAGGTTACACGACGATTTCAGAATTCGGAACAGATTTATATCAAAAGTATGGGATATAGCTACATGCCATTCAGCCATGAGGGACAGGGATGCAGTGTCACTGCCTTGTCAAAAGTGCAGGGGTGTGGCTAAAAACCAGGCTCAGCCATTGGACAAAAACCCCTTTCGGTAGTGACATGAAAACTGGGGACATGATTTTTTGAGTATAGTTTTTTTCATAAAGAAATGATACCCACAATAAATCTAAATATTCCAACTTCTGTTTGAATGTAATCATAAAGATCATTGAACAACATTTTAAAAAATGTTTTAAGTGTTATTTACAGAAATTGACATTTAGATGTCAGGGTTGGGGACAGCTACTTCCCAATAGAAAGTACCCTATACATGATGTTTTTGTATATATTAAGCTTATCACTGTCTAATGTAATGCCTTAAGTTGAAATAGACCATAACATATTTTTTGTAAATATCTATGTCTGAATACTTAATTGTTTTGTTAAATAGTTTTTCTTGTTGTGGGACCGCACTTTGTACTAATTCGGTAGAATGCCCCATGTCCTGTTAAGCACTGAGCCTGTTTTTCAGGTCTCAGGCTCGAAAATGACATTCCCAGAACAAAACAGACCATATCTTCCCTTCTAAAAGGTTTACATTAATAATATTTTTTCTCAAAGTAATGATAAACCTGTGAGTTGGATGTAGAGAAGTCAGAATCAATATAGATGTTTTTTATTTGAAAGAAAATTCAGATTGAACATAGTAAAAAACTGTAAATTATAGTGTCCGTCCAAAAATGATGTTGTACTTAAAGTGAAAACTACCCTTGGATGATGGGTTAGTTAGTAGACTAAAAGCTTTAGGAATCCAAATTACACCATATAACAAGTACCGTGTATCAAGATTGATGCAAAACAAGTGAAATTTGACCTTTTTAGAGAGATTTAGCAACAAAAAAAACACTTCTGGGGTCATTTGGGTGGATTTTCCATATCTCTGGCCCCCCTTGGTCGATGTTGACGAATGAAATCTCTTTATAACCGCTAGAGCCAATGGAATCGAGGGGAAGTTCTACACACACCAACACATGAACAAATAAGGAGTGAGAGTGAAGCGTAGCCAAAACCGGAAGCTGCATACACTCTGGTGGCTACCATCAGCTAACTTTTTTGCTCCGATTTTTACATAAAAATGGAATTATGGATTATAAACAATTGCTTCAAAGCCACAGATACATTATTAACCTATGGATCAACCGATTCAGCATTGATTCCGCATTGTTTCTCGTTTTAATGCCATTGAACACGTCTTTTGATCAGATTGACAGCTACGGTGAGACTATCTCCCGTAGAAGCTCCGTAAAGGTACGTGTTGTGATGTCTGTGTTTGCTTCCCCTGTCGCGAGTTCGGATCACTTAGTGATGAAACTATACTTAAACAATCTGTGGAGTCTCAGCTTTAATTGGATATATTGTATGTGCAGTTTCGATAAGTAATAAGGGTATCTTTATTTTGAATTCTGTGCTAAAGTGCGTTAGCATTTTTTTGCTTAGTGCTAATTCAGAGGCTTGGTATTATCCTTGTGTTTTGTTTTGGTAAAAATTGTTCATATCTTCAGTTAGCTGAGATTCGTCCCGTTAATCTGGTGCTACACATTAATAGTTTCAAAAATGTTAAAAAGCCCTGAGACACAGTCTCGAAAAAAAACTGTGGGGGTGAGGTCCACTGGGAGGACCGCCGTGCTTAAGAGGTTTTAAACAGATTCATTCTTTTAGCTTTATACAACACTTAAAAATCCTCCTAAACTGTGGACAGTTTGTAGAGCCCAAAATTCTCACATGAAGTCATGGTGAATCTTTTCTTGATCAAATCAACATTGCTGTTTCCTTGTTAGCGTTTCCTAAATCTCTGCAACATATTTAGGTAATAAAATGTAATGAAACAAAAATATAATAATAATAATCATTATAATAATAATAATAATAATAATAATAATAATAATAATCATAATAATCATAATAATCATAATAATCATAAAACATTCCAATTCCACACTGTTCATGGGCGTTTTGTGTGATTGGTAATAAGGGAAAAAGTGAATCATGTATGCGCTGTTGTTGTAAAGCTTAAAAAGAGTAATAAAGTTGTCCATCTTGATTCAGACCACAGAGCCTCCGTGCTGTTGTTTTATAATCCTCATAAATATATACGCTACACTACTATAGTGTACATTCATCTGTTCCATACATTGTGATTGGTTGATGACTTTATTACCAATGCCAAAGTTCAGAAAAACAAACCTTGCTGCGCAGGAAAAAAAATCCTATTTTTTGTTGCTTAGTGTTCAGGTTTCTTATGAACTTATTTATGATTAATTAGCAAATGAACCAGACAGAAGCAAAAGCTGACGAAAAGTTTACAAATAGCAAAATTATCTTTAAAGGGGCCCTCAAATGATTTAGTATTGAACTTCTTAAAGTTCCCGTAGGGACACATAAAAAAGAATGGTCATAATCAAAGGTAGAGATATCCTGATATCAGTCTGTAATATGTATCAAGCTGCAAAAACACTAATGACATCATATGTTTTCTAACTTTAGAAAGCTCCCTACAGAGCCACTGAGGACAATACACAACCGTTTCCTCAGGCTGAATAGTTCTGTTTGTGATGAGTGAATCGAACTTTACGTTTGTCAAATTAGTTGAGTGTCCCTTTAAGTAAAATTGCTATTGCCAGTGCCAACTTTTCCTGAGACATTTCTTGAGAGGAAGGTTTACTAGAATATAAACTTTTTATCTGGAAATAGTATGTGAAAGTGGATTGACTGAGGTTGAGTATATTTCAACTTTCAGATCAACTTTTAAAAGCTGAGTCACTGATGGCTAGGACTTTTTAATGTTGATTTCTCAGCAGAGAAAACACTGGCTCTCCATTAGTTGTTGGTCCAGTTAATGTCCGTCTGAATGCACTGTGACCTGAGTTCAGTCCTGGCTGTCCTTGGTCCGGTCCCAGTGAGTGAAGCCTGGTCTTTAAGGTGCAGCAGCAGACACCAAAGTCCCTACAGCCATCAGTCATCCCTTTCACTCTGAACTCTGTATGACCTTCCCCTCTGCTCTGGAAGACTAGTTGGCCGTCCACACTCACCTTAAAGAGACAGAACCATCCTTTTTCCCCTTGAATGAACCTCGATGGGAAGTTTCCTCAGTCAGTACCACTTACTAGAGTTGACCTGCGAGTGGAGAGCAGGGTGAGAGGGACTGGACGTGGCCTGTGGAAGAGTCTGGAGAATGGCCCTTTAATTCCCGTTCCTGACAGAAGGCAATGGCAGCCTGGAGGAGGGTCAGGACACCAGTTGGCATGAATAGACACATTTTTGTCTCGTCTCCAACTTTCTCTGCTCTGTCCCTCCACTGACTGTAACATCTAATTTCTCCCCCAAGCTGGAAGTCTCAACAGCCATTCTCTTGTCATTGAAAGGCGGGCAGGCAGCTCTCTGTCTCTTCACTCACAGATGAATAGAAAACATTGTGCCAAAAGCATCGGAATCACCAAGCTGTTTTCGATTGCATATAAAACACAGCATTTGAGAACATGTTTGAAAATGACAGGCTGATTGGCTGTGGTCATTTCAGGCTGTGTGGGCCTCGTTTTTTCCTGTGTTTCATCAGTGGGTGCATTCATCCATTCAGGATAGATTGAAGCAGTAGCCTTTAATAAAGTCACTAGGCTTGAAAATATATGAATAAAATGACATCCACTGCCTTGGATGGATCAAATTGACTTATCCTGGTAATAGCCCAAGGATAATGTGTGCAAGTGAGGGTGTGTGTGCCTGTGCAGAGAGGGAATGAGACAAAAGAGAAAAAGAGAAGAAACAAAGATGGATATCGGGGTAAGACAAAGGCATGAAATACAACAATATCAGAGAAATAAAACAAACTTGACCTGAGGGGACAGAATTCAATGAAAACCTGGAGCTGGACACATGACTTTGAATCTTATTTGTATTGGTGAAAGTGACCCATCTCAGGCGAAAGCATTATTAGGGATGCTGGAAAGGAGAAAAACAAAGCCATTAAAGGAGAGAGCAGGAGAGGGAGAGTGACAAACTTGATCCTAACAAAGTTAAAGGGTTATTCAACACAAAACATCAAAATTATGAGTCCAATTTCTCCAATTCTACGGCAATTTGATCGCGCTGAGCCACTGAGGACTCCCAAATCCAATGATGCACCAGAAGAGGCATAAAGACTTGCACGAAGGGAGCAATGGTGACAGAGAAAGTTTTATATTTCTGTCTATGAGGGGAAAAAACTCATATCTTGACCCATTGCTTTCCTTCTATTTCCCCCAATTTCCAAACCTTGTTCCACTGATGGGTGTACGACTGTGATGTTGATGGAGTGGTCGTGAACCACAATAATGACAGTCAGAAGCGATGCTTTACAAGGAGACACATGTCTGTTCCCTGCTCTTCAAACGTCCTCCTGCTATGTGTGAATAAAGAGGACAGGAAGTGGCAGTTTGGCAGCTCCAACCAGGAGTGTCACTCTCAATTGCGTCCCCTGCCAGCTCCAGACACATCGCGCGGCCGAAGAGGTCACGGTTGGGACTCCTTTTTTTTCTCTCCCTCTCTTTCCCAATCTTTCCTTCTCTTCCCTGTTTTGTCTGCTTTACAGGACATTCCATTTCAAGGCCACCTACGCAATGCATAACATTCAAGGAGAAGACAGAATGATGTACGGAAGACACGAGCCAGAGCGACGACAGCACATTTCTGAACGCTCCGATATAACATGAAGCTTGTCTTGTCAGATTACCCTGACACCCTGTGTCAAAATCCCCTCCACGTCTCCGTGAAGCAGAGAAGCAGATGTCCTGAGTTTGCCTTCCTCTTCTGGACAGAGCTGTCAGACAGAGAGATTTGCTCGTGAAGGACACTGAAGACAGCGCAGATGGAAAGAATGAGTTGTCTGAGGTTGAACTTGTTTCTCTGTCAGGAATGACTCGTATGATGAGAAACAGCACTGAGTTGTTGGATTTTTATGTTTCAGGATTTATTCATCTTTACAAATCACACAGCTGAATTCTCAGTCTTCTTGAACAATGTTCCTCTGCGAAAAACAGGTCTGCCAACTCAGCTTGTTTGGGAACTGCTTCATTGTACGGCATAACCATTTTTACTGAAAGCATATTAATCTATGTATTAACCAACAAAAGGACATTTAAAAAAGGTAAAAATATAGTCAAATATACATTTATATTCAAAATTCAATATTATATAGTGTATAACCTTACGGAAGTCCTGGCGGCTCGTTTAAAGGCACTGTTTCTAAATAAGTCAGTGTGCTTTTCTTTATGGATTTATTGTTTCGGTTCACAGTAATTATATAGCAAATTCACCTTAGATCTTATAATAAAAAAAGACTGACTTTTTCAATATGTGATCTTTAAGTATTTCAATGTCATGTTACTTTATAATTCATAGGTACATACTGTTTTTTCCACTGCTATAACTGCTTTCAGATTGAGATTTTATATGATGCATCAGTTCATATTATTTAAAAAAGATATCCAAAACATTTAGATGCTACAACATTTAAATAATATTTATTATAATCAACCAATTTGTAAGGTTTTATTTTGCAGGATGAGCAGATAATTATTTAGATAAATACTTGTACCTAAAGTTGTTAAGCTGGTTGAAGGGACACACGTGGTTACTGGTGACAATAACAAATCAGTTCGAAACCACATAAAACATTACGTTAGCAATTCAGAAAACAGTTAAGCTGAATACGTACCATATCTAGTTACTCAGGACTTTAACGTGTTATATAACATCCTCACAATGTGATAGTTTTACATTTTTGAAGGTAAAAAATCCCTTCCATCATATTTTAGCTTGGATTCGACTCTTATTTTTATTGAAAGCTTGTGTTCACCCACACTTGAAAAGTCATACAGATTCTCGTCTCCAAATGTCATTTCCTACACTGGCTGATAAAACCAAGATCCACTGTTATAACATTATATGAATTAAATTCAGCAACTTAGATTAAAATGCACTCATAAATGTCATTTGTTTCTGATAAGAAATGATTCTTGATGATAATAAGCCCTTGGCAAACAAAAGGGAAGTCAAATGGATTTTGATTCCCTTCCAAATCATTCAGTAGCTTCCCACTAATGTAACTTGATCAGAGCACTCTCAAACCGGAGCTCTATGAAATGACAGTTGAGATTAATTTTGTCAGCCTTGTAATCGCGCCTTATTGATGTGTTTCCTGTGAAATGGCACATCGGAAAGAGCAGCTTCAGCCACGGGGCGTCTGTGTTATACAGTCGTCATGGATGGACATTTGATGTTGACCTCCTGATCGCACGCCTTCGTACCGTTGGGAAGGCAGGCACGCTCACAGGTAATGCTCTATTATGCTGATTTATTGAAGGTTAATTTAATCACTCTTGTAATACCTGACCAGAGGGTGTTCTTACCCGTGAAAAACCCAAGAAGCAGGAAAAAAAGGAGAAAAACATGACAACAAATCAAAAAGTGATTTCATGAAGGTGGCACCAGAGACAGGCCAATCCATCAGAGCGGCGGCAGACTGTGGACGTGTTGCCACGCGTGGTGCCAGGCGTGGTGCCAGGCGAGGTGCCAGGCGGTCCAAGGCACATCCTCCATGCCAGCGCCCCGAGGCTGTGTGTCCTCGTCACAAGGACAGAGGGGTCGTTAGGACCAACCGCACTAAATCACACACCTCCTCCCACCCACTGTCATGGCCGACAAAGCAGGTTGATGCAGAAATACTGGGAGAGGCATATGGGCTACTGGTCGATTCCACTGGTTCGCTCCAATAAATACTTATCTCATCCTCTTATTCCAATTGATATGGTGATATATGACATTGTTATGACACTTCCCCTGCTTTTTGAGAACACCGCAATGTCACCAAGGCTTTAAACAAGCAGTGAATGATTCCTCCTAAATGCATTTTAGAGTTTTGCACAAACACATTTTCAGAGCTAAGTAAACAATGCGGGCCATTATCTAGATGTATTGTTTATGCATTTTTTCGCCTCGTGGTTGGGATGAGCAAGTGAGCAACAAAGAAGGAAAGACAAGGAAGCAGAGAGAAGAGGACGAGAGGGGGAGAAACCTCCCTCTCCAAAAGACATCAGCTCTGTGAACAGCAGAGGCAAGTTTTCCATTCCGTCAGCATTTTCCTTTACGTGCCGAACAGATAGCTAAAGGTACCACTTAATGTGACGGGAGACAGGATCTAATGGATTGATACACAGGTTTTGACATGCTATTTGAGCATGGAGCTCGCTATAATTGGTCATGTCATTGTGCATTAAACTAACGATATATAGAGTAGTGCCCTGAGACGAGTGTCTTTAGCAAATCTGTCAGATATCACACCAAAATACCTCTGACAGCTATCTCAGGCAGCGGCAGCACTCTGCAACACAGCAGCACGAAAACCTGCACTCACTAGTGAAGGCGCCTTTTTGGAAATCAGACCGCCTTACCTTTCTGTCTCTTCCTCTCGGGATCTCTGTTTCCGTCTCTTTTCCACTTGCCAAGCACGAATCCCTGCATTTTATTGTTGGCTTAAATATTATCTGCCAATTATATAAATGATATTAGAGGCGATATTTTCTGTCTGTAGTAAATAGAAACAGGCCAGTGACCTTTAAATTGGCTGTCATATATGTTTGTGACTCCTCCCATACATTAGAGACAGGGGTCAGAGGTCCAAGGTGAAGCTAACTTGGCTCTACCCATGACTCCCTCACTGCTGTCAGAAGTCATCATGTCACCTTTCCTATGGAGGCTGCTTGAGTGGACAACACTTCTTACATTGTCTTCCATCTTGGCATGCAAGGGTTTTAGGGAGAAGCTCATTTGTAGCCCACGACACGGTTTGTTGTTTATCAAATTCAGCGTCAAGCCAGAGACACTTAGAGGAATATTTGATTTGTTGTTTCTTTTTTTAATAGCAATTTACCCATTTTATCCCCTTAACCTGTTGATATTTTTAAGACTTTGTCTGATTAACACCAAGCATTAAACCACACGAGCGTGCTGGCTGCTATAAATCTCACTGAAATCACAATTTATGTATTTCCAGAACCACATATCTGCATGTGACAAACACAGCTGCCCATATCAGTTTACACCACTGGACAAGCGCCGAGACAGAAGTAATATATTTCAATGCGCTCTAAAGACATCCACCGCTATTTTGGCAGCCATTTTGTTTTCCTAAATACATAGCCTCTTCTCCTCAGCTGTCGGTCTGTCGGTGCTGTCAGCCACTCTTGTGTGATTGGTCTGATGGGCTTGATGCTCATCACTCTGTCAAGCCAGGCTCGCCTTTCATTAGTCTGGGCCCCTCCATCCGCCACACTCACACAAATCACATTGACATCCAAACTCCTCAGATCCACAGAGCAATTTAACTGATATTCATTAGAGGGATGACAAGAGCTGATGGGAGATCTGTGGAGTGGAGGAGTGGGGGGACTCATTCTCCTCCTATCCTATCCCTGTCCTGTCCGCCTCCTTTCTTCCCCCTTCACTGCTGACTTTGTTTTAGGAGCATTGAGGCGCATCGGCGTCTATAACTACCCAGCCCTCAAGGATAGTCAAGACAAAAGAACAATGGATAACACATCTAATCTCCTCTTTATTATCGCACAAAAATACAATCGAGAGGAGTTTTGTGTCGTTCATGTTAAATAATTGGCTACAGCAGAACCACAACTTCAACATTGCTCTCATCCAGCAGCCACTATAATGCTCATCCAAGCAGAAGTCCAATCATTTAGCCCTCTCCCTCCAGCCCCTCATTAACCCCCAAAGTGTCAACTATCTCATTAACTCCCCCAACCACCCTCACCCGAGTCCATAAGCCTAAAGCATTCATCAACACATACAGTGTTGGGAAAAAAATTGATCATGTCCAAGAGATAATTTTATATCTGCGAGGACTCAGTAAGCTCTGTAAACGCAACAAGATATTCAATAAGGCAGCTCAGCCTTTTTCATTTGCATTATCAATGGCTACCGGTCTGAATCCCATCTTTCAATTATCATCCTTTGTTAAGGGCTTTATTCTGCTTGTCAGATGTGAGTCATCACTGGGTTCTCCCACAACGTTAGCCCAATGTATCCTAAACGTCGGAGGGCCGGGAGCGAGTCTGAGGCGGTAATGAGTTTGTGTGAGAAGACGGGGTCAGGACACAGTGTGTGTGTGTTAATTAATCTGTTCCCGGGTGGGAGGAACTGAAGCGAGATGATGAGATTTAAGAGAGTAAATGGGTGTGCTGCACTCGAGCTGTCCTCTGTTGAGTGAGCGAGCAGGGTTAGAGGCTGGGCAAATGGCCGTCACCATAGTAACCAGATAACTTCCCCGTCCCCAAGTCACTCAGTCAGTCAGTCATGACAGGCAGAGCCTGGGAACATCAAACAGAGAGAACATGGTGTCCCCGGGCTTCTTCAAATAAGACAGAAGTAGATGGTGTGGACTCTGAGAAGTATATGTGTGTGAGGCTTTATCATGCATACTGAAAACCATAACAAAAAACTTTCTCATTACATGGCACTGAGCCTGATTTGTGACTACTCTGATAGCATCAACACCTGCCAGTAATATTGTTAGATCCAAAAGCCTGCTTTGAGGGAATAGCACCTGTCTGTGCATTCTGCACCACTGTCAGCCTGTCTCAGCGCGCGTATATAGGATCTGCTTTATTTTTTCCAAGGGACAGTCTTGTGGTCCAGGTGTGTGCCAGATCTGCTGTCTGTGCCCAGGGCTCCTGATGGCATCCAAGCCCCCGTGGTAATCAGCCCACTCTGCCTGCTGTTGCTTCCCGCCTGCCTCCTCCTCCTCCAGTGGCTCATTTCAGAAACATCTGGTGGTTTACATGCAGCACACACCACCTGCCAGACGCCTCGCAGGCAGTGGCACCGTCGCACCTCCCCAGTCCGCCACACAACAATGCGACGACACAGGAATCACCAGAAATATCTAGACAAATTGTGGCTGCAGACAACTGCAGCGGTAACATGCTGATGGTTTTTAAGTTCTGCTCAGTGTTTCTGCAAATGTAGCCTTGTGGGCTATCTTGTCAGCTGATTTGTAATTGCTTGGTCATCAGAATGTGGGAAAACAATTGGAAAGGGGGGGAATTATTTAAAATGTCTGGATTTCCCATAAACCAGTTATACAACTAGATGACATTAGATAGAATTACATGTTGAGCTTAACTGTGATGTTTGAGTTATTTTTCTTCATTAGCATATTATATAAATAACAATCTTGAATCTCATTTTCAGATTCTCTTTGGTGGCACTTTGGCCATAAATGGGATAAATACAATCCAACTTCCCAGAAATGCTTACATTGTCGGTTATTCTTTGGAATGTCTTAGAGATTATAACTTACATTTAGCAATTCATATTGCACCACGATCTACACATTTCTATAATACAAAAAAAACAAATGTTTTATGCAGCAGTTAATTCAATTTAATCATAGAAGCACAAGGCATTAACATATTTGTAGTGTTTTTTTTTTAATCAAATAACATTTATAAAACTATTGTGCAAAACAATGTCCTTTTCAATCTTCTTCAAAGGCTCTGCACCAGTGGATAGTCATAGTCCTCTTAAATTAGGAAATATAACAAGTATGCATAATTTAAACAGCAAGTTGTAAGCTTATACACTTTATATACATTTTTACACAGACCTGGATTTTAAGTGCCCCTCACTCAATGATAAAGAACAAGGCAGCTTTTACAATCAGCAAGAAAATCAATAGGCTGTACAGAGAAAACTATACAAACAAGCAATGAACTTTTGCTGTTTAGCAGATTTTTTTAAGAAGCTTCACCAGGCATTTGGCTGTTTGAAAGTGTTACAAAAATGACCATTTTGAAAGGGCATTTTAAAATCTGGACAGGACAGGACTGTAGAAAGTTAAACGTGTTGAACATGCAGTCTACCAGCAAATCAAAATCCAACTCACAAAAATAAATACAATTAATACATTTCAAGTTATTAGCTGACCTTCTAGTCAAGAAATTCACCATGACCATGAAATTATCTGTCTTCTGTTGTCTCATATTAACAAAAGTTTACATAGAGTGAGGCAGACAACAAAGCTTACGAAAAATCAGGCTTAAAATCTTTGACCTACATTATATTTTTATGTGAAATAAATGTTTTTTGAAATACGCAGAAATCAGAAATGTTTATTGGCCAAATAGATGTAAACACCTTGTGCTGACATTTTTAACAGTAGTTCATGCCTTCTTTGTGCATTACCACACTTTCAAAGTCTATGTTTTTTTGTTTTAAATAGCCTTTCTGTAAATGTTTCCCAGTACGTCTGCTGCTGAGAGTAACTTAGTGTTTCTCTACTTCGCTCACAAATAGCAGATGGTCCTCTGGAGACTTCCCATGGCTCTTGCTGAGGTGAAGCTTGATGGCGTGCTTAGTGGCAAATTTACGGACGCAGAGTTGGCAGCGAAACACTGCCCCATTACTACTGGAGTCATCTTGTGATTGTGGAGAAAGGAAAGACTCCAGGGGCACGATTTTCTCCGTGAGAGTGTGAGAGTCCCTTACAGTCTGTTTGGGGGACAGCTTGGCCAGGTCCCTGATTCTGAACCCTAGGTGGGCTTCCAGGTGGCATACATACGCTGCTGGAGAGCGAATCTGTGATGCACAGTCACTACAGAAGAATATAGGTTGACCAGAGTCTAGGTTCTTGAGGAACTTGGTTCTGCCAGTTCTCCGTAGCTGGTACTTGACGTTAGCTAGCCAGTGGCTGATGGTGGTCATGGAGAGGCTTGTGAAACGGGACACATGCATTCTTTCCTGCGGGCTGAGATCGTTGATGATGTACTTCCCCTCTGACGTCTGCTTCAGGCTCGAGGCAAAGTGTGCCTGCAGGAGTAGGAGGTGCTGGGGGTTCCAGTTGGAGTGACGGCCTTTACGTTTGTGTCCATGCAGGGACGCGTCATCTTCGTCATGAGTGGAGCCCACGATCTCGGCTTTGTCTGCGACCCGGGACCGTGAGGGGGGCTTTGGGACATGGTGGGATTGCGTCAGGTTCCTAAGCATGTCTGAGATATCCGACAATGCGTTTTCATGCAGAGGGCTGCTGGATGTGTAGGGAGAGACAACTGTTAGCTTTGCGGGGGTAACAAGGGAGGAGGGGGAGATAGACGAGGCTGTGGATGAAGGGGTTAGGGGGGCCGAGCCAATAGATCCCCCTCTATCGCTTTTCCCCTTTGTGAGGTCCATGGGCTGATCATCACTAGGCTGGCCAAAGCTATTATCAACTACACTCTCTGGCTTTTTGGTCTGTGAGGGGGGGGCGGCCACAGCAGCCCTCTCAGCCATGCTCTGGCTGAGTCTGGAGAGCAGGCTCAGGGGATCTTGGTTTGGCATGGAGGGCTTGGCTGCTTTCCCCAAATGAATGTTCATTACTGACTGAAGAGCACTTAAAGGGTTGACAAAGGGTTGCTCTGGAGGAGTATGGCCGGTGATAATGGCTGTACTGCTTCTAAGCGTAGAGGCGAGCGGGGATTTGACTGTCAACTCTCTCCTGGGTTCTGTTGCCGGGGATGCTCTGTCGCTATGGCTTCCCCTGTCGCTATTGGCTGGGGTGACTGCCCTCCATTCCCGAGGTGAGTCAGCCTCTCCTCCCCTGTGCGATTCTCCAGCCTCACTACTACAGGGAGAGAGGTGGTTCTCCATCTTGGGAGACAACTGCTTCTCCCTTTGCTCTACTTTTGCTACTTTCTCAGTCACCTTTTTCACTAGATCCTCCATTGCCTGGAAGTTGTTGCTGGGGAAAGGGGAGGACTGGCTCAGAGGTGGGGAAATAAGGGGCCGGTTCTTGGCGAGGGCGGACAGTATTCCATCCCCTCCATTGAACAAGAACTTCATTGGGGAAATCTTGTCCATGCCTCCCTGTTGGAGCTTAAGGGCACTGGGGAACTGGTAGGCAGCATGGATGCTCGGATAGCCCCCCCAGCTTGGATTTCCACTCTGTGCCTTGTTGATGGCGGATGCCACAGTGTTTTCCAGTGATTTGAGAATATCAAAGCCCCCTTTAGGGCTCTCCTTCAAGTCCTCTTCAGTAAGATAGCTATACTTTGAGATGTCATATTTTTCCTCCTTCTCAGCATCCTCCTCTTTCCCGACTGATGCGGCAGCTTGCCTCTCATTTCCAACAGCCTCCTGCTGAGAGCACTCCTCCTCTACCTCCTCCTTTTTTATCTCTTTAAGGGGAGGGGAAGTAGCGGGGGGAGTCGTCGTAGTCGATAGAGGTGGAGGAGAGAAGGTGGAGGGTGCCAGAGGGACGGACTGGACCCTCTGTTCAGTGGGTGTGCTGACCCTAACCGGGTTGGGGGAGGTGGCCTCAGGAAGTGTTTTTATTCTCTTCCCCACAGAGCTTGTCACCCTCAGGAAGTGCCCTGTCACCATCATGTGAGTTCTCAGCTCTTGCAGTGTATTATGCGAACTCCCACACTCCATGCACTTGAGGATTTGAAGTTTGTTGGATTCAAACTGCCAAGTATAGCTCGCGCCGTTCTGGTGGCCATAGCGGTTATTAGGGGTGGTGTAAGGGCTGGAAGAGGGTTTCTGTGAGTGATCGTTCAGGCCTGACTGTGAGTGCTTAGATTTGGGGGTTCCTTCTCGAGAACGTGGCAAGGCAGCGAGGTCCAACCCTACGAGTCCCCTTTTCTTAGAAGACATGATTTTGGCTGCCACAGGGGCAATGGGCTCCTTCAGAGGCACTTTCTGGTAATGTTTGGTCTTGATCATGTGGACACTGAGATCTTGGAGCGATTCGAATGAGTGGCCACAATACATGCACTTCAAAACTTTCTGGGCATCCTCCTTGCCCTCCATCTCCATCAGGGATCTCTTTCGTGGTTTAGACCAGCGCTTTGAGCCGCTGCCGGCCTTGTCGTGGTTGTCATCGCGATAGTGGCCTGTGTCATTCATGTGAACTGTCAGGTCCACCAGGGTGTCATAAGCAGCACTGCAGCCCTTACAACGGAACTTACTGGCCCCAGTGAAGATGGAGCCAAACAGCTTTGGGTTTTGCCTGTGGAGCTGGACTGTGCTAAAGAGGCTGGGCTCAGAATGTGCATGGTGACGGCTCTGGGGAGGATGCTGCTGTAGAGACTTGGCCACTGCAGACTGGTGCCAGTCGTAGCTACCGCTGCTGCAGCTACTGCTGCTACTAGTGCTGTTGCTGCGAGCCGGCTTCTCTGAAGGAGCCGTTGTCTGCACCTGTGGAGGTGTGGGATTAAAGTTCAGTGGTGACCACAGGGGGTTGGTCATGAAGCTGGAGTAGATAACCTTCATTTGCTCTAAGGTGTCCATGGCTATTGGAGGTGTTATAGTGCCACCATTCACAGGTGCTGTGACCAAGTTGACCTCGGCTTTTGTTGAGGGGCTCTCGAAGTCTGAGAGGCGGTCACTGGTCTCGCTGACATGCGAATCACTGTCCATCTCTTGTCCTGAGAGCTCTGCAGCCCCAGCTGATTCCTGGTGAGATGTCTGTTCTTTGGCAGGTGCTGCGCTCTGCTCTGCAAACTCATCTTTCACTAGAAGGTCATCCCGAGGGGCTGAGGCCAGGTCTTCTGCTTCCTCCTCCTCGTCTTCCTCCACCACAGTTTGCATTGCCAGCTCCTCGGGAGAATAGGCTGCAAGGAGAATGGAGACAAAGAGAGAAAGAAAGAGATGAGTTGAATTGCAGGGAGTGAACACGCGATGTTAGAATAACTGGAGAAAAAGTTTCCCTGCTATGTGTGCCCGAGGACTCCCAGGGATAAATGAGCCATCTGTGTGGGAGCCTTTAAAGCTGAGCTGAGAAATTACAGTCATCCCATTTCACCTCATCAACCGTTGAGGTGTTATTTTCCTCTAGGCGAGCCTGTATTTATATACTACCCCAGCCACACGGAACTTATGCCTCCCCTCTTTTCACTCCTTCTATTGGAGGAAAACAAAAAAGAAATATCTTGGCAAAAACATAATGCGCCATTTTATTTATCTCAGGGCGCAACAGCTTGAAATGAAAACTAAATCTGAAATTAATGAAGCCCAATCTCACTGTGGCATTCTCCTCTGGGGTAATAAATGAGTTGGATCAACCTCCATCTGTCAGTTAATATGTCTGACGCCTCTTCATCTGCCTCTTCTATGATTGCACACACATACATACAGACACACAATCGCACAGACATGCGCACACAGGCAAAGAGCTATCTTGAAGAATTTTAAGAAAAGGATGTCTCTTGTTGAAGAAAAGTTGACATGTTGAATAGAAATCCTACTTTGTCATCTGAACTGAAGTGGGTTCATTAGTTTATTAATATTTAGAATACAATCAATACTAGGCTCAAGCTAAATTCTAAGAGAAGATCTCCAGCAAGGTGTTAAATGTCATGCAATTATACACATTTCAATGATCATACAAAATAAATGAACTAAAAAAGGGAGGGCAAAAACGAGACGTTTGGAAAAGAGAGATAAAGAAGGCGAGGTGAGAATGCGGAGCATCAACGTGATGGAAATGCATATGAAATCTGTCCCTTTGCATGTTGGCGCCCACTGTTTACATGGAGAGATATGATAAGTGTGTGTGTGCATGTGTGTTTCTTAGCCCCCCGAAACACAAAAAAAAAAAAGAAACTCCTTTATCCACGCACCCAGAGCCGACACACCCACCACTCAACCCCGTCTTCCGCAGTGTCATCATCCCCCCTCCCTCATTTCCTGTCCACCTCACTCAAGAAACCGCTCAATTTAAGGAAAAACAAATAATCTCTGAAAATAGCGGATGGCCTGTGGACAGTTCTGCGGCCATTACATGACATTATTGTAAACTAAGACAAATGCAACAGAAAGAAGCTGTAGGTATAAGCTTTAATAGTTTTGGCACTCATACTCAGAGGAGCTTGCCACACAGATACACACACTGACTAAATCTTTCATTCCCCCCCCTGCTCCACGCACTCACGTCCAGTCTAAACAAAAATGTCATAGCTGAAATAACTCTCATTTCCAGTGCTAACAGCCAATCTCTAGGCAGCCATGCGGCTGGCGCTGGTCTGATTTGGGCCCTGGGGGTACAGTCAGCAGGCAGCCTCACTGAGAGGCCAGCCTAATGGAGACCTGGCAGGTGCAGCCCACTCTCCGTCCTCCCGGAGATTTGGTTTGTCACTGGGTATCCATTACCTGCCATTCTCCGCTGATAGGCCCAGACAGCCCTGATCAAAAGATGTCGTCGGGCTCCAGTCCGCTTGGCAGTCAGTGGCATGTCGTTTGTAAAAAAGGCCAAGCAGGGTGTAAATAAAATGACATGATCACTTCCCCAGCCCCTCATGTTCTGGACACAATTATGATAATGTGGACGTGGAGGGGAGGAGGGAGGGGTCTGGGAGGATGGAGAAGGGGCGAGGAAGTAAATCGCTTACGCTCGGGCAAACACGCAAGGGAGATATCTCCCTGCTACCAGCGCTCAAGCGGCTGCCCACACCCTCTTTCCTTTACTCTCTCTTCTGGTTCTCCTCTGGAAGGTATTCGTGTCAGACTCTCATTTGAAAGAGGAAATCCAGACAGGATGGGATGGTTAATGTGTTTTTCGCCCTGACTAGCTGGTCACGGATGTCAGCTTGCATCAGGCTAGCATGGCACACCGCTTGACCAAGTTGTCAGGTCACCTTTCTCTTACTCCACATATTTCTTCACATTGTCACGCTATTTCATCAAACTATTGCCATATCCAATTTCACGTCACGTTATCACATTCGTAAACCTTCCGAGGGCTCTCTATCTTTCTGTGCCTTAACTTAGTCGTAAATGTTTTACATTTCATGATAATAGAGCTGCGGCCCTATAGGTTATTGTTCATTTGTCATTAGTGAGGGGGAGAGAAGTCCAAAAGCACCTGCTATAAAACCTACATAGTCTAGCCATGCTCCCAGGCAATTTAAAATGCAAAACAAAAACCATTATGTCTGAGCACTATCTGTTAATTTAATCCCCAATGACTGATAATCCATCACACAGGGCGACAACCACATCCAATTATTCTCCCTGGCTTGACTGACAACAGAGGTGATTTATCAAGCTAATAAAAGGTGATGGGAGTATAGAGGCTCCCATAGAATACAAAAAGAAGAGGATTTAGATACAACAATACTCCCAGATTGAAGTCTTAACTAAAATCATAGCATATGGTGTAGAGCCAATGTATGAGTTTAGCGCCTGTGTATATGAGAAAGAAAGAGTGTGTGTGTGTGTATGTGTTCATGTTTTGATAAAGTGAGCTGATGCCATGTGGGGAAAGACAAGAATCATTAGGTTCCATGATTGATTCCTACGGGTGGGGTGTAAGGGGGGGTAAGAAGAAGGGTAGGAGGTGCACTTTCGCACAATCAACATCTCAGTCACGGCTCACACAGAAATAGCAATAACACATTCACAATAACACAAAAGCTGCAGAAAACAAGGCTCCGCAGCAGAAACACACACTTCACCTTAAGATACGCTACGTCAAATACACCCCCCACGCAATTATAAATAAAGCTAGTCAGTCAGTTATGACACCAACCCCCATCCCCTCCTCAAACACACTCGTACATGCACGTAGATGCAAGCGATGAGGAAAGACAGTGACATCTTGGCATGCAGGAGGCATTCCTGTGGAGTATCATTTTCATAAACATAAGGGCCGCAGACGAGGAGGGAGAGATCATCTGATAGAAATACTGCAGTGCTGCTCTGACGATCAGGAACAACAGACAGGGAGGGACAGGGGGTGATTAAGCAGGAAGGTGCTGTGGCTGCCTCTCTCTGTCTCCTTCCTTCTGTCCCATGGGTTACTTCTCCTCAAGTGTTGCTGAAAGCTGTTTTTGATTCTGCATTTTAAATAGGCCTTCAAATGCAAGAGTGATAATGTGAAGACCGAAAAAAAAAAATCCATCATGTGTTCTCAAGTAGAAATCTATTTTCTTAGATTGTCACAGTTTGAATCAGCAAATGCATATAAATATATGTTTTGGTGAAAAAAAGATACCACTGCACCCTTTTTTTTATCTGTGCCTTGATGGCCACACTGCATGTTCCTGTTCTGGCCTCCACAGCTGGTAAAACAGTCCGATCACACCCAACAGCAGCGGGGTAAACAGGATATGTCATTAACATATCTACCTGTGTCTGACCCTCACACTCAAATGACTGCTTGGTCTCAAAAAAAAAGACAACCTTGCCACAGGCATTTGTGCGGTTATCTTGCGTACAAGATTTCATAGATCTGTGATTTTTAATGCGTGAAAACAGCATAGACAGCCGATGTATATTTTCGTTAAAAGAACATAAGCTCTATTGATATTTGTGTAAATTCACATGTGAAATAATGTTCAACCTACTTCAGTTTTTTTTGTAAATTCCAGGGGAACATTTTGTGCATTACACAGAAGACCAAAGGAATGCTTGATTGACATCCTGAATTTTTGTGGACAATAAAACAGAAACTATCTCTATTGCAATAGTAATGTTCATATGTGTTGCTTAGCTTGATTACATCTTTATTTATGATTTAATCACTGTATGCATACTAGAGAGCTGTATTGTGCACAAAGACGCAACTGGGATACAGGGAGGGGAGAGGAAATTGTCTACATGGGTGGTCCCTTATAGCTTACTGTTTAGATTACAAAAACAGTTTAATGTCATTGTTCAAAGACAACAAGTTAAACAACAGGGGGAAAAGCACAGATATTGCAGTCTATTGTTTATGGTTTAATATAAGAACAATGCATGAAAACAGGATTTTGCCATATAGACATTGAACTGTATTTCTTGCATGAATGATCATTTATAAATAGTGTTTTTTCTATGACTTTTATACTGTTGAATAACAGAGGAAATTAGGTTAGACGTGTTTGCCAAAACCTTTGATCACATGTTAGCTTAGATATTTGAAGTCAGTCGGTGATCGGACACGGGGGCGCCGAGAGGAGTGAGGTAAACTGTGTCACAACATGACGAGTGTGTCTTGACATGTGTACAGTATTTCAACCGGACCCTGACGTCCTTAAACCAACATGGCCCCTCAGCAGGGGGCTCTTACTGACAGGAAACAGCTCCAGAACGCTAAAGGACAGGAAGTCACCTCAGACTCAATCAAAAAAAACCACAAACCACCGACTTCCACTCACTCTTTCAAGTTTCCCAGCAGCCTAAAACTCTTTAAATAGATTAGAATAATTTAGTCCAAAACAGCCCCATTCTGTCAAAATAGCAGCAGATCAGTAACATACCTAAAATGCCTTCACTGTTGCACACATTTGTCAAAGCAACACACTCAATCAAACTTAGTTCACTCCCTCTTTTTCCTTTGATCCTAACAGCCTGGCCAAAAGTCCCACGAGAAAATATGTAACAGGTGATCTGCGGTCATTGGAAAATATAACAAGTTTGGACATAAAACAATTTTTTGGATAAGACATAAAGGTTTTTGATACATACATTTGCTGCTACAGCACTAATGCTTGTACAGGCTATCATGTTACAAGCGAACCTGGATGTCTTTGTCAGTTTTTTATTTGTGTGTGTTCTCTACCCCCTGATGGCATTGTGAATACATTGTGTCCGCCGATTGTAGTGCAGGATGTGTGATATGGGAGATGGGAAAAACAGAGAGATCATTCTGGCCTCAGGCAAAGCTTACGGCTGAACCTTGTCAATGCACACAGTAAAACGAGGGAGAGTAAAAAAGAGAAAGAGAGAGGCTGGATAGATTTAACCGTTGGCTGATTGTCGTATTTTATGAGTGGACCTCAAAGCTGCCAGCTGCACGTAGAGACCTTCAAGACCTGAAAATGCATCTCGTTTATCTGACATTAGACGAGCTACAAACACATTCACTCCTCCCGTTACTAACTCTAATGTAGTGGAGAACGAGGTTGACGCATGGTTCCAGTCTCAGTTTGAAACTTGCCGCAGCCAAAATAAGCGTTAAAAAAGCAAACAAATACAATCACAACACAAAACATCGTCCACAGGTGCAGAACCAAGGGCAGTAATAAGGAGCGAGATGCCGCGGGAAGGCTGTGTTCCAGTCCGACATGCACGCAGAGCCTGTCTCTTCTGATGATCTGTAGTCGGACGGACTTTCTTATACTATCCCACATCTCTGACTCCTTCCATCACTCTTTCTTAAAGCCTTACTCAGGCAGTTCTCAAGCAGAGCTCCATGAAGCGGAACCACTGTTTATTTGCCCATTCTTCCAACACTCTGAGCTCATATTAAAATGTTGTTCAAAGGTCAACGGGCTCTGTGAACATATTACTCTTAACGCTTTTTTGTAGGGACTCAAGTTTGCAAGTATTATTTAAAACACAGCTTTACATCACACTTACAAACACTAGTTAATGTAAGGGTTGTAGGGTTGTTAGGACAGTGGGCTCAAGTCACACAATTAGTTTACGATCAGTTTAGTTAATGTAAAGTTCACATTTATTTTCCGCTTTAACTGAATTTTTTCATAACCTTGATTTAACTGGAACTATTACCGAGACGATCTACTCATGTTTTCACTATCATGTGAACCTTAACCAAACTAAAAACATAACCTCCTTTAGCTAGAAAAATCTTCCTTAAAAGAAACAGACATATTATGCTAATTTTCAGATTCATAATTATATACAAGGATAAGCACCCTTTACGAAAAAGCCCAGTCTGCTCTATTTGGCTCGCAAGAAAAATGTGGTTCACCAAAGATAGTTTTCAAGCTATTAGAGGAGATACTGCAGGGCAAATATTCTAATAACCTAAATGTGACATAGGAAGGTGAGCCAACTCTGAATGGTTTGTTGAACCTCGTGTTTTCTGACTGATTCAGCCAACAAAACACTGACTGATATGTTTCATCTCACATTTTGCATGTTGTTAGGCATGGAAGTGAGTTTAATAATATGTCCCCTTTAAGGTTTCTGCTGAGACCTGCATTACTGTAGGTGTGAACATAAGGCCGGGGTTTAAACAGGGGTAATGGAAGTCTGCAATTTATCACAGCTCAAAATGCAGGACTACGGTAAAGAACTGACACTAAGTCAGGACGTCTGAGTTGGGCTAAAGTGGAAATAAGACTGAAACTGGTAATACGTTTGTAGCTTGTAGCTGGAACTAATACTGGGACTTGGGTGGTTAAAGTTGAATCGGGGGTGAAGGAAATAAAAGTCGGGGCTTGGGAAGGGGAAGACCAAACCCCTCTCACAACGCACAGCTGCTGCCATGATCGCCTAGCAACGAGGAGGTGATGGACGCAGCCTGAAGATGGATGGCCACCATAAATCAAAGTGGTGAGTAGTGGAGGAGGAGGAGGTAGGAGGGACAGAAAGAGGGAACAAGAAGAGGACAAAAAACAAAACAACAGTTTTTTTTTCCGCCTTTTCTGTAGCAGAGCTGGCCTTGCCTTGACCTCTCACTGTATTCTTTTATTCATGATTGTTGGGGAATGACATGGGGCTAGGGACTCTTCTGGGCAAAGCATAATGGAAACTTCCGAGGTAATCATCACAGTCAGTTATAGGGGATCCAATGGATCATTTTAAAATGTACAATTGCTATAAAGCTCCATCGAGTGCCTACGTGCCCTTCAGAGTCTGGAGGTTTTTTTTCATGATTCCACTAACTTTTTAAAGATGATAATAATGATAGACGATAGCTTTCATAAAGAAACCCTCCAGGCAAGGCAATCTGGGTAGTGTAGTTGCGAGATAAACATCCCTGGGCTATCTGATTATGGCCTACTGCTGCGGCACTGGTGTCTAGTAACACTCAGAGAGAGCGCTCAGCCATCCATCACACAGTGAGTGTCTGTCTAAGGCTTTCCACCCTGCTTCTTCTCGTCCTGGCTCTCCAGTTACAGCCATACACGGCCGGCCTAAATAATATTCCTCATGATAAATGGCACCATAAGCCTGGTATCCATCATTAATCTGATTTTTAAAGAAGCATCCATCTTGGAGAGAGCCTGTTAGGGCCACGGGGGAGCAGAGCAGCTCGGGTTCATTTAAAGGCCAGGCTGCTGCATGAGTGATACCTGTCAGCCCTGCTCATCAGGGAGCAACACACACACACACACACACACACACACACACACACACACACACACACACACACACACACACACACACACACACACACACACACACACACACACACACACACACACACACACACACACACACACACACACACACACACACA
Organism: Notothenia rossii; assembly: GCF_949606895.1. Classification (NCBI taxonomy): domain Eukaryota; kingdom Metazoa; phylum Chordata; class Actinopteri; order Perciformes; family Nototheniidae; genus Notothenia; species Notothenia rossii. Next base: position 24,661,061 of record NC_136903.1, on the reverse strand, counting down.
CACACACACACACACACACACACACACACACACACACACACACACACACACACACACACACACACACACACACACACACACACACAAAGCATTAAACATTGACGCCATATGGTTACACGAGTGCGCACACACACACACCTCAATAGCACCCCTTTGCGCGTTTGCCATGCATATATATTATGAGTAAACAACACTAACACACTTGTCCGACTTTGTGTACTCACAAAGCATATTTCTCCTCTTATTCAGACGTCTAGAGACGAGTCATGGAAGAACATTCTGTCACTCATCAAAACACAACTCAGGGTAACTCAATCCTCCCTGTCATCTCGAAAAAATCTCCCCTCCCAAACGCTTCTGCTCAAGGCTTTCAGGAAAACTCTTCCCTGGAAAAAAGTCTCAAACTGGACTCTCTTTTCCCAGTCTCTCTCCACTGACTCTGCACCTCATTCCCCATTCCTCTCCTTCTCTTTGTTTCTCTCACTCTGTCTTGTTTTCCCTCTTTCACTCTCTCTTTCTCCTCCTCTCTGCCCCCTATCCACCTCCCTTCTCTTGTGTGTCTGGTAAAGCCTGTTTGATAAATGACACACGTCACTGTGTCAGGAGCGAAGGGTGGGTCAGTGATAAATGACTCTGTTGAAAAGGAAATCGGCTCTCTGGCACGGCCGGGCTATTCTCCTCCTGGATTGGGTTTCAGGACCCCTGAAGACCGGAGCGGCTCAGTTTCCCCGAAAAGAGCACACATCCCACCAGGCTCTGACGCTCCCTACCTCAGGGAGGGGTGGGAGAGAGGGGGTGGGCGGGAGGGAGGTAGGGTTGGAGGGATCCAGCCTGTCCCAATTGTCGCTACAGTGCAGCTGCATCTATCACAACAGCGGTGGGACTATTTTTACAAAGCCTACGACTCAGTTTCCAGACAGCAGTCCCGGCTGAAAACCTGGGCTGAAAGCACACTGAGAGCTGAAAGGGAAGAGTGGATGGCTAACGGTTTTCTATTTGTGACACTACTACAGCACTTAAACTCCGCTTTCTCTCCTGAAGCCCAACCCTATGGCTTGACATCTGCCAAGTGTGTGTTAAAAAGGAGAGAAGGCCCATTACACCGCCCCCGCCTCCTCATCGTCCACACCACCAGCAGCAGCACCTCCTTCTCCTCCTCTTCCTCCCCCTCTGCCCTCTTTCTCTTACAGTGTCTCTTTCAGTCGCTTGCTGGCAGGGTGGCACTGTTATCATTACACAGGCAGGATTTATGGAGTCAAGGCCTATGGCAAAAACAAAAAGGCATCTGTCAATACCTGTGGGAAACACTCTGTCAGCCTTCCTCCTCCTTCCACTGGTGCTCACAGCCTCATTAGGTATGCACTTATCAGACACATAGATCACAGACGTGACTCAACCTCACCGGAATCCAGCCACAGGACTTTTCATTAGCAACAGGGCCTGCAAAGCCAAAACATTTGCCGCGCTCACACCTGCAAACAACACCGTTGGAGGCGTGTGTTGTTAAAGCTCGCTAACGCTGTCAGCCCGTATGTCGGTCGAACAATTAAGTCCCTCGCGGTGCTTCCCCGCTGCTTCCGTAAGGGCATGCTTTTCACACATAAACAACAGGAAGGCAGACAGATATATAAAACAGCTTACTTAATTTCACTTGCCACTTTTACAACCCCGCCATAACATGTGTGCATGTGTCTGCAACGTGTGCTATAAATGCTCCCATCTTTACTACATATGTTTGTGTGCTGTGTCTACAGCTGAATGCTGCATGTTGTGCAGGGACAGAAAAAAAGAGAAGAAGAAACTGAGAAACGTAGACAGGCCTAAAGAGCTCAGAGAATTACGGCCTAACCCCAGCAGGTGGTCTACAGTTACAATTCCTTTCATCACTATCGCAAGCCAAACCGCACACACACGAACTCAAATCCAACAAATCAGAGTGCATGCCCACTGATTTGAGTACACACAATCACCGACAGACGTGAGTGATGACTGCCAGTCTGGCAGCTATATAATAATCCTGACCCTGCAGAAAGAAGAGACTGTAGCTGTGAGTCCGGTTCAAATCAGACTACCCCCCCCACCCTTCTCCTTCTGTGTCTCTCATTTATGACCAGATCACACATGGTCTTACAGTGCGCTAACACATGCAACACTCTGGATACTATAAACACACTGACAGCATTCAGCAAACATACTGTACAGGTTAGACATTCCATTGAAATAGCTGCGTCGTTGCCCACACGTTCTAAAGCCGATGTCGACTTCCTGTTAAGTCTGCGGAGTATTTTAACTTTCTGCAGCCGTTTCCACAGCTTTAGGCCTCAGGCGAAGCTAATCGCCAGCCATGAAGGAAGTAAGTCTGTATTTCCACAGCTGGGAGAGTCTCTTTCTCATGTTTGCTCGGCTGTTTACGTGGCCAGCTGCCCTCGGTTGTTAAGAGCACTCAGACCTGACCCAGGTAGGCAGGCCCATTTGTCACCTGCAGCGGAAAATTGAGTTACAGCACAACCAAAGGCGAGCGGCTCTGTGTAATATCAAGTTGATTACATCAAAGTGGTGGCAAACCTCATTGGGCTGGGCACCCCGAGCTTGTCATCTCCAATCACGGGGCCTGTCAGGACTCCATCAGCCTCACGGCTAATTGGACCAACGCTAATGAAGCAGGCAAAACAAGTTTTGTACCGAGGAGAGAAAAACCCTCTTAGACAGAGGAAGGCAAGAAAGAGAGGGAGAAGCTGAGAGTGTGTGTTGGAGAGACAATGAGAGAGAAAAGTGTGTATGTGGAGGGGAGGGGGGTAGATTTTTCATGCAAGTCTCAAGGTTGCAGTGGGCTGACTCTCCCCCTAAGTCCCTAATCAAGGCCCATCATCTGTCATCCTTTTCTTTGCTCTCTCTATCACCATGCTCTGTGCTGCAATCAATTCATCATCACCCTTTGTGTGCCACTGAACAGTTGACAACTTTATAACTTGCAGCTGCAGGGCTGACTGACAGGGGTGGAAGGGGAGCATGAAAAAAATGAAGAAATGAATGGATGAATGAATGAACAAAGAAGCGTGGTTTCAGGGAGAAAAAGTTGTTTTCTAAAAACACAAAACGATCCATATTACAGCCTTTTATTCCCTTTCGTCAACAGAGAAACGGCAGTGTAGCAGGGAGGAGAGAGGAGAGAGGAGAGGAGGAGACCAAGGGAAGAAGAAAAAAACATCCTTCTCACTGATCTGAAATCAGAAAGCTTTCAGTCATTCTTTATGTGCTCCCCGCGGCCACTCTGAGCCAGTGAGCATGTACATTAGGCTGGGGCATTTTGATGAAATAAAAGCCCAGGCCAGCTTATGGCTAAACAGAATGGGAGCACTCACTCAGCCTGTCTCTGATTGACCATTAAAGCCATTGATGAATGGGCCTGTCAGGGGAGAGACAATTAAATCAAACATGAAACAAAGCCGTTGTGACGGCCCGGTCTGACAGAGCAAACCCATTCCTCCCCTCCATTACATAGCACACGGCTCCTTTTACAACCTCTAACCCACTCCTCCCGCCTCCTCTGCCCACTCTGTGTGTGAGTGTGTGTGTTCAAAGTGAACATGTACACATGGGAGTGTGATGTTCTCTGCTGGAAGTGTGTGTGTCTGTTTGTGTATGTGATGTCTCACTGGGAAACCACTTTGTCCCCCCCTTCGTTCACTTTTTCGTGAGTCAGTTGACCATCAGAGAGAAAGAGTGAGTGTGTGTGTGTGTGTGTGTGTGTGTGTGTGTGTGTGTGTGTGTGTGTGTGTGTGTGTGTGTGTGTGTATGAGTGAGAGGGTAAAAAGTACACAGGGCCTTTCAAAGTGGTTTAAACGTGACGTCAGGGGCCTGCAGCACATGGTGGGAAGTGATTTTCTGATGCAAATCGAGAGGGATCAGATCAAAGCCGCATGACAGCCAATCAATCAACCGTCAAATCAGACATGGCAACTGTCGATTATGGCTCCTTCCAGCCCACGAAACCCCATTGTCTGCTCTCAAATTGTTTATCTTATCCCAAGAAAAGAAAAAAAAGCTCTGAGGTAGGTTTTTTTTCTTTCTCTCGCCCAGCTTGTGCAAAGAAGTTATGCGCTCGGGATCAAATGCGCACAAAGCCCTCATGTTCCCCTTATGGCACGCCTCGGGCACTCACTATTGAGAAAACACTGCTTATTTCCACAGGGTTTACACTAACAGATCACAAGGTACATGGCAGTTAGGATCGCTAAACTGTCAGGATTCAAGTTGGGAACAATAGGAAGCGAAAGTTTACAACAGGCAACTCATCCGAGGGGACTACAGTAGCTCCACAGCGTGGAAAGCGAAAACGCAATATTGTTGTATACAAAGTATACATCCGCTTTCATAAAGAGAACAGTTTCTATGAGGTCTCACAAGAGTGACAAAGCGGATCGTTAGAGAGCAAAGAAAAAAAAACACAAAGTGGAAACGGAAATGCAGTGACTGTAAAGTGAGCTCTACAAAACAAAGGTAGCATCCGCAGTTTTATGACAGTAACGCATGTCTTTTTACGCACATTGTAACAACACATACCTGCTGCGCGCTTGGGCGCTTCTTGTTTCCTCCGTGGCATTTTTATTTTCGGGGATTTCCGTGAAACTCTTCTTTTTTATTTGATATAGCCCCGTCGCCGTATCCGGGAAGATCCACCTCTACTCAAAAAAGATTCACGCCTTCGTGTAGTAGACTGCACAACATCGGAGAGTCCGATGGAAAGAAAAACTAAAAATCATCGTTACGGAATAGCAGCCTGCGGGGAGAGTCAGCGTGAAAAATAAATACACGAGGAAGTGGGGATTATTGTTTTGTTGGTGTGATCGCGTAAAGAATGTCAACGGTGATAGCCAGCGTCCACCTCGGCTGCCTGGTCTGGCAACAGGCAAAGTTGAGGGATAAGAGAGATGATCGCGTCACTCACAGCAGGAGAATGGGCAAACCCACTGCTCCGTTAACTCTTTACTCCTCACAGAGGGGCGGACACCACGCGCGAGTGTCCTCCCACCTCTGCTTTTTATGTGAATCACAGTTTATATGAGCTATTAGTGGATTATTACAACACAGCAGGCTGATAATTATCAACAAGAACCGTAAACTGTCTGGATAATATTACAACAATGTTCCCAGCTATGTGTCATTTGGATTTAACACACTGGATTTAACCTTTTACACATGTTTTGTTTTTAGTCCGTCTCGGTAATACTTCTTTAGAAATGTACGACTTAGCTTTATTTATTTAATAATTATAACTGGCGATTTAAATTTGTTATAGGTGATTATAGTCCACAGTATAATGTCTAAACGCATTTTTTAGGCTTGGCTTCAAATGCACTCTTTTTATTTTATTAAATGTTACAACCTTTTCAAAGCTTTTGTTCCTGCTTGATGAGAATAATTACATTTGACTTGTTGACTTGGGCAATGAAAAACTGTATGATAAAACGAGGACAGTTTTTTTTCTTCAGATTTTACATAAGATTTTGTCAAATGTAGAACGTTTCTATTTTTATTGATTTTTAACATTTGTTTAGATGATATTACACACATTAAGTTTAACATCTAGCATACAATGCAGACATTGTCTCATTTTAGATACATTTTTAAAACAAAACAATATGTATTATAACCAAAAAACAGCAGTGTAGTGTTAGTAAGAGAATACGTTTGGTAAACAAAATAAGATGAAAAAAATGTCAGTTATACAACTATTAAAGAACAATCAGAAACCAATTAAAGTAAATACATCAAATACGTTTTATGAATTGAGCATGCTTGTATTATGTAGCCTTAAGTGTTTAAAAAGGCAAAATGTATAGTTGAAAATGGAGTTAAATACAATCAACATGCAATGGATAAAACGACATACTTCTTCAAAAGGCAGTGAGTCATATGATGCTTATGTCTTTTTTGTACTAATATTTCTAAGAAGAAAAACAGGCTCAAATAACTGCTGCAAAATGTGTTAAGCAACCCAATCACAACTGCACCAAAATGCAAACATGCCTGAGGCCCTGTCCTCGCTAATTTAATGTGAGCAGTTAAATGTTAGCTTTCATCACAGTAAAAGCATCACTTCTCCCATATATCCACATTAGGTAGAGATCAAAGCCAGTTCAAGGAAGGAGCGTTAAGTCTTCGTGCCAGGGTAATGAGTTTTCTTCACCACTCGTCTTGCTTTTTTTCTCGAGCCAGCATTATCTCTGCAGAGTGGGACGGTCCCGGGTCTCCCCCTGTGCCTCTGATGTCTTCTGACCCCTGCCAGCACAAAGACACATACAAATAGCAAAACAAGCTGCATGAGGGGGCTCAATGCTGCACACATTTTATCCACACACAGTGCTCAGACTCAAGGATCTGCTCACTCTTTCAGATACAAATCTAAAACACTCTGCACACACAAGGGCAACATATGTACTCCTCCATTCCCTTTCTTCCTCTCACACACACAGGCAGGCTCAGAGAAGAAGAATTAAAGACCTCTCTGATCAGGACTCGCCCCCACCTCCCCGTCTCTATGACCACAGAGGCTGGGTCCCTGTCACTTTAACAACATGAAATTACAACCCAAATGGGATGTCAGGGGTTAGCAGTGTCTCTAAGAGAACTATGTGAATATATATCCTCCTATGGACTTGCCCCCATGGTGACCTCCCCCAGGAACAAGAAGTAGCCCGGTGACTGGCGTTTTTACAGCCAAATTAAACCGTCTTGCAGGCTGCTGAAGGCAGGAGGAGAAAGCAGCCGTTCCAAAATTAGTGAGCCATCATCATGACAGAAAGTACCGGGACATGGTGTCATCCAGCTACTGTATCGATTAACCCATAAATAGTATAAGGCCTCTACACCGAGGCTCTCACAGGCTTACACTGTAAATGGAAGTTATCTCAGCTGTGCATCTGTCTTGCTTTGCTGCGTGCATTAAAACCCGTATATAAAGTGAGTGAAACCTGGTTGTGTGTTTAGCACATCATGAAAAAGAGGACATTATGCATATAATTAGAGAAATGCACATTTCATCTTGGCTGCTTTTAGTGCTTTGCCATTATTGTGGTGATGAAAGTGTGAAACAGAATGTGTTTTAATTAAAGAAAACACAAAAGCATCCATTTCCTACAGAATGGGTTATTGCATTGTTTCCATTAGGAAATGCAATTTGATACAGGAATAGTGGATATTATAAATATTCAGAATAATTTTTTTGAATGTATGATTCTCTCTTATGTCAGGTAGCCCTGCTGCATTATTCCCCTCTCCTTCTCTCGACACCAGGATTATCATAAAAGAGACGCGTCTGTCAAACCCAAGTTTGCCCAATCAATCTCAAAGTTGCAATTAAAAAGCACGAGCTGCCTTTATTTTTCTATTGAAATGTTTTGGCAAAAAAGGGAGAGGCCTCTCAGTTTCATAGCCTCCAGAACACTCAAGTATTCATTGCACTCTACTTTTCGCTTTCAACCTCTCTGCGGGAGGTAGGACTCATGACATCTATGTTCGCTGCTCCTATTCACAATGCTATTCAGCCTTCAGATGTGTGCTGCGAGCGATCCCTCAATACCATCAGATCGCTCATATTGGCATGCACCCACTTATGGGCCTGTCCGGGAAGGCAGAGCGGTGTCAGAGTGCAAACAGACACCTCTGTTCTCATAAGGACGGCCATTCTCTGAAGCTTCTGCCGTGTGGCAAAGTTGTGGCTGCTGCTCTTGAAAATGCCTCCGAATGAAAGCTTAAGAGGCAGCAAAACGACTCTGAATGGGATTTCCATTTATTTCCTGCAAACACACACAAGTGTTTGTCTGTGTGCATGCTTTTTTGTCTCATCTGTGTATTCATGTGGTGTGCGTTCATGGGTGTGTGTGTGCGTAATGCATGGCCCTGTTGAGAAGAGTGATTGCTTTATTCCTGCCATGTAGGTGCTGTGGGGGCCGGGCTGTGTCTTTGGGCAGCTGTATGGATGGCTTGAGGAGGTCTCCATCATTCATAAAGCGCACTCCTACATGTAGAATTGATCTTGCAAAGAAACAGGGTGGCAATAGCAGTTCATCAGTCTTTCCCCACCACAAATCACTCGGAGGTGTCCCCCCGGGGGAGAGGTGACACCATTGTCAGTGCAGCGGTCCCCTCGGACAACAAAAGGGGTAGGGCAGGAACTTTCGCTCATACGGTGGCCCCAACGTGTCCGGTGAAATCTGGACAGCGTTTGTGTAAATATGCTCTGAGCTCAAGCAATATCCGCACCATAAATAATGTGTAGAAAAGACCATTACAAGTACTTTGGCTGACAATGCAGCTAAGCCAAGCCATAAAAATAAAGAACAGTCTTTTTCTATTATCTGTTTGAATACACATTTCCATAATGTATTGCCAGTGTTTAGGGTGTAGAATAGATATATTAGAAGCAACATATTACTCAACAAGAGGAAGAGGCCTTAACTGTAATTTTTCACGATTCAATTTGAAAATGTACCTACACGCCTGGCACTGAAGTCAAACAGGTTTTATAAAGGATGCATAATTAAAGGTACCTTTATTCGTAGTGTTTAATATATGCATCTCCTCCTATTAATAACCCAGGTCATTAATTTGTATAAATCAGCTATGTATGGCACGGAGTAATTTCCACTCCTGTAAAGAGAATTGGTGAGATGAAGCTCTTGCCTTTGGCCTTGGGTTGCGCATTACACTCATCTTACATTAGGGCATATGCTTCTCCTGTTCCTCCTCCTCCTCCTCCCCCCCCCCTCCTCCTCCTCCTCCTTACACCGTTTGGACTTTATCATTGATCTTCATTCTAAAATAATCTCTTATCATTTCTCATTGTAAGCCTGCAGAGAAACCTTTCCCAGTCCCCAATTCATTAGTTTCACCCTGAAAATAGAAAAAGCTCAGGGAAAGGTGGACAAGTGATGAAGGCTCAGAGTAAGCACCTTTAAAATATGTCCACCAATCCACCTTAAACACTCATGATCTTTCTTTAGGATTTGGACATGCTACATTTTTCTCTTTCAGGCCATTTGTGCCCTTGAGCATGAACATGTAAAAAGAATCACTTTCCTGCTGTAATGTTGTCACTCTCCTCTCGGTTCCCCCCCCCCCCCCCCCTCCGTTATCAAAGCCGTATAGTTCAGTTTTCAGCTCGTGTCTTCATTAAAAACATTAACATTCACAAACTGAATGCATCTGGAATTGAAAAGGTCTCCTTAACATTTCACACTGCTTCTCCCCAGACAGCCGACAAGCAACTCTTTCTCAATCATTGTCCACGCGGGAGAGGAGAGGCAAAATGTGAGGCGGGTTTTTTCTAATTTTGTGGCAAATTATTATGAAGAATCTGATAAGGTTCATCCTTTATGGGAGGTAGATGACTCCACGCCGTTTCAATTAGCGCACTTCTGATTGTAGAGGCAGAACTCAGACGATTGATCAAGTCTCTCTCTCTTCTTTTCTTTCCTCATTGCCCAAAAGACCCTTTTAAAATATTCAGGTAGATTATGAATGGTTACACCCCTATCTATTTATATCTCCTTTATTGACAGTATTACATTTATATGGAGTCAAGGTGAGGGATTTAATTTAAGACTCTGGGAATATTTAGAAGACTGATTAAGGAACAGTGAGTTATATGATTAACACTTTTCAGGGGGGAAAGTTTAAGAAGCAGTTGTAGCTCTATTATAGATTTGCTGGTTTGAGCAATTCTTAGAAAATTCAGAAAGATTTCAATACGTTTTTGGAGCTATGGTCTCACTGAGAGACTAATAATTGTGGCGTTACCTTGTTATGGAAATTTAAAGCTACGTCTGGCACATCGCTCCTCTGATGTCACGTCAGTCTGCTTAGTGCTGTCAGCTCGTGTTTGAGAGAGGGCTGATTTCTCTCTTTCCCCTTCCCTCTCAGGCGGGGAACATAAAAGGGAGGATGTTTATGATGGACGGGCAGCTTTTTAAAGAGAAGCATCACAGGGTGTTGGATGGGAGGGATCCGAATCAGGACGGCTGTGATGTGACGAGACAGACAGGAACATCCTTCTCCTCGTGTCGAGATGTCAAGCAGGGGGAGTCTTAGCAGAGTAGACAGTATCATCACTCTCCTGGGTGAGGCAAGAATTCGCTGGGGAAGAGAGAAGTGGAGGGACAGTGGTGCAGAGCGGGCGGCGTCTCCCCCATGTGGGCCTGACTTTTGTATCAGGTTGGGCTTTTTCTTTGTTGCCTTGCATGTTTGCTTAATCGTTGCTACTTTGCTCATATGGAGATATACGTGTTTCCATGTCAATATTAGTTTTAGGTAATTCCTCAATTTGTGTGGAGTAATTACCGTAGGCCTACAAACTGTCACGGTCTGTCTGTGTTGTGTTTTGTTTGTCTCTGGTTTCCTGTTTTATTTTTGAAAAGTGTTCACCCCCTGTCTTGTCTGTTGATTCCTGTCTCTGTGTTTGCCCTCCTGTGTCTGATTGTCTGATTGTGTTCACCTGTTGCCCTTGTGTTTCTGCCTCCCCTGCCCAGCTGTGTCTTGTCCTGTGATTACCCTTCTTTGTATTTAGTCTTGTCTTCCCCTGTGCTCCATGTCAGTTCATTGTTTGTCTTTCCTGTCTCCCTCCATGTGGATCACGGTTAGTTCTTGTGTTGTTGTTTCCTTGTGCTATGTTTCGATTCATGCCATGTTTTGTTCATCAGCTTTTAAATAAAGCTCGCTTTGGTTTCTAAACCTATTTACCTTTTTTTGTAGTCTGCTTTTGGGTCCTACATTTCCCGAATCATGACACAAACAAAGTAAGGAACCCAAAACTGACGTGTCAAACTGATACAGATATACAGATAATACATAAAGACCTCTTAAAGGAACATTTGGGGAAATACATCAGCTTTCTCTCTGAAAGAAGACAAGATTGTATAATCTACATTTGAATCTACAGCCAGGAGATGGTTAGCTTAGCCTAATTTAGCTTAGCAAAAAGAAGTGAACCGGTTAAAACAGTTCCTGGCTCTGTCCAAAGGTTAGAAAATCCACATACTCGCACCTGTAATGATAACGTACTTAAAAGTATTTTCTTTTTAGTTTAAATCTGTATAAAAAGAGTGTTAAATGTTTATGTGCAGATATATGTAGCACTTTTTCTAGGCAACTTTCTGATATCTTGTCATCTGCATGAGATTGCCATAGTATTTGTTTGCCCAATACAACAGGCAGCGGAAACACAACAACAAAAGAAAAAAGTTGTTTAGCCAAGAATGTGAATCAGTTTTTTTCCCAATTTTTAAACTATTGCTTTCTGATATATGATAACAAAATATGAGGTTGTTTCATTCGTCCCCTACAAGACATAAACCAAAGGTAAGCTCTCACATACATATTGTTAAACTGGCTTCAGTCTGCGGACGCGTTTTGTGAGGAGCCTCCTCCTCTTGAATAACGATCAAAAGACATTCCAGTCTTAGAAATAATCTGCATAAATATACACCTTTTAAAAATGTGCAGGTTCTGTCTTCCTCTTATCCTGTTTGGTAATTAGCCTTTGACCCCCCCAGGCTCACGCAGGTGTGAAGATTGAAGGACAGAGATAGTTTAAGCGATGGATTTGTCATCAAAAATTCTCATCAGCCAGAAATCTTGAGGGCAGAGCTCCCAATTTATTATATTATGCACATCTTGTAGCACTATCACTTAGGAAGGAAGTGTCAAGCGGAATCTAGCTTTGACTGTCGTGCCAACTCCATTTACCTGAGTTTTACAGCGTGCCCCTTGACTTTGCCATGTGTGGAGAATCACTAGACGCTGGTGATGGGCAGTAATTCCCTCGCCTATATGAGTGAGTGATCAGAATTCATATTAGCATCTTTACACGCTGATGGCAGCCTGTCACTCCAGGTGCCAATTGGTCTCCTTGGACTGCAGTCAGTCACTTAGGGAGGAAGCCGCATCACATTTTTATCCTGCCGGAGAGAAAAACACAGCTAGTTGTAGTAGATCCATCTGGTACAGAGAAAACTATATTTAGACGAGTTATATCTGTTTCTGGATCAGAATCAGAATACTTGTATTCGTCCCACAGAGGGGACATTTACATTTGATACAGCAGAAAAGAGCCAAAGACAGCTTCATGTTAACTAAGAAGCATGCATACAAAAAAATATTAAAGATACAAAAATTCAAAAAGAAATTACACAATTTACAAAATACTCATCTTGTAACAGTTCCGAAGATAGGAAGGTATATATGGCACAGTCATTAATGGCATATATATATATATATATATATATATAGCACATCATTTGTATTTCCCAGCAAGGGGTGCTAAGCATTGTCTTCGTTGTGGTGTGTGTGTGTGGGGGGGGAGGTTGAATAGGTGAATAAACGTTCTGCTTTGGTACTACTATTTTATGCTAAAATGTCTCGATTTGTGGTGCATATGTTATGTGCATCCTTATCTATGTTAAGGATTCCAGTAAAGCAAAAAATGTTTGCTCTATGTACATTTTCTGTTAGCAGCCTCTGATTCGGTTCTATTGGTTTATCTGTCTCTAATTTCACTAGATTAATGACACTGTCACACACTTGTGAAGCATCCTTAACTAAGATTCAGCGGCGTAATGTCCACTCCATCTTTGTTTCATTTTTCCCATTCAAACGGCATTCCAATCAGCATTAGGCCATCTTGAATCCCTCCTCGTTCTGGCGACTGCGCAGCGATGGTGCCATTGTTGGAGGGAGAATGTTTTTGCCAAACAGATGGAAAAGCATCAGCATGTTGCACACACACAGACACACATACTTCCCTCTTGGTGATTTCACGGCCTGCATTGACATTCAGTCATTCATTACAAAGTGAATTAATGTGCCAGAGTTGCAGTTTCCCCTTAAAAACAGATGTCGCCGGAACATCTAATTAAGCGACACACCAAATCATCGCCTCTCGGTCATCTCCAGCCATTTTGCTTCTGTGCTGAAATTCCCGCTCAGAAGCGCGTTCAGTAAAGCTGTATCACATCTGGATCAGAACAAGTAGGAAGGTGTTGTGGCTGCGACCTCGGTGCCCAATAACCTAAATCACCATTTAAATTATTCACACAATAACGACATCGGAGCACTCCATTATGAACATTATTGCTGAGAAATGGGCTCTGCTGAGGTGAAGGATGAGTCTTATCTTTCGCTGTCAGTCGGGGCATTAGTCATGGTAACGGGTCCCTCAGACCTGTGTTCGGAGTTTTCATTGAGCTTTACATAGCAGATTTATCACAGATCACAGGCTGATGTCAACGTCCTAACAATGTGATGAGATGACCGTCTAAAGCTGTTCGGCTTCAGTATTGTAATTTAAGGCCCGGATGATGCAGTGTGTGGATATAGGCATGTGATCTGGGAGATGGTGTAAGCTTAATCTCACCTATACGCTGTCAAAATGTACCGTTGCTTTTAGAGATAGCCAAACTTTGACGTTTACATCTACATTTACCAAGGCTTGGGAGTAAATGAAACTTCACAGACGGAAAAACTTTCCATTTCAACCAAACAAGACAGAAGAACAGAAAGTGTTTTCTCTGTCATTGCTCTTTTTTTCCCCTCCGTCAAGAAGCCAAACTCAATTTATGTCAAACAAGGTTTAAAGGACCTTGGGATTAAAGCCATAAACTGGCTGCTGTCAGACCTGAAGCCCTGCTAACAATTTAGTGCCAAACCGGCGTTGTTCAATATAATTTCATATTATATCATGTCACGACACAGTGACAGCTACACATCAGCCCAGTCACAGCTGGTTTGCCCTGAAGAACTCCTCCGATGTCGGCTCCAATCGAAGCTGACTCCGCTTTGGTCTGATCTAAAATGGGAAATCTATCTGAAGTACTCTGCGGGGAGCGGCTACAGCTTTTGGTAACGAATGCTAACAGGTCGATCAGGTAATGAGAAGAGATATTTGGGTAGGTGGGTGTGCAGTGGGGGGACTGGTTCTGTAATGGGCCTGCCAAAAGCCTTCACTGGCTCCATTATAACGGCTAGAGACAGCGCTAATGGAGTACTCACCTATAAAGAAATACAAAACAGCTACAGTGAAATCAACAGCATACACGTAAAGGTTTTTCTTCAAAGCTGCAAATGGGTTTGTGAATTCAATTAAGCTTTGTCCTATTTAAATGCACACTAATGCGGACCGTCATAAACAATGGTTAAAGTTTTCACATTGCTATCTCAAACTCTGCCATCCTCATGACATGCCAACACATCAGACACATGTTTTAATCCCTTCTGCTGGGCACATGCAGGCACCTTGAACTAAAAGCTTGAGGCAGTTTCTGCTAAACAGCTTTCCACCTGTTTAAAGTGTTGTGTAACAAGCATGGGGAGGAGTGTGCCAGCGAGACTTTCAACAACATCAAATGTCTGAATTCACTTAACAACCATGCCTAGGTCTTTTCAGATTGCAATCTATTTTCCCTATTCAAAAACACGAACACAATAACACTTGGGTTTATCAATTATCCATGTGGGATAACACTATTGTATTTCATTTTAATATAGAAAGGAGGATTGGCCAATATGATTCATGTTGCTTTATTTACTCACTATGCGGCAGAAGGATGTTATCTGCAGCCAACCCACTGGGTCTTTAAATGCTTTGTTTGGTTTAACAAGTATTAGATAAAATAAATATATTTATTTATTTAAGAAGTCCTTCATCTCAAGGGCTATCAATATTCTTATCTCAACAAAGTGACTGATATGATTTATCCCACAGAGATTGACATGAACTGTTTAAATGTGTACTATGACCTTGTCTATGTGTTTGTTGCTGCTCTTCTTTTTTTGATGTTTCTTGTCTTTGGTGAGCGGAAGAACATTTTCCACCCTGGTGAACGATGTATACATAAATGCATTACATTATCATATATATTTAGTTCATTATTGATCATTATTTTATACGGTTATAAAAAAAAGGTCATTTTAGGATAACTCGCATATCTAATGAGACATATACAGTGTAGCTGCAATATATTTTGCATACAATAAGTAGCATATACTGTATGATAATATGATGTCCCTGATATGCATTCACTTTAATGTATATGCTGCAACTTAATGGCTCTGTTGCTGTACAGTATGTCTTTACAAATACAGAAAACACTATAATGTTGGGCCATCATACATCTTAGTCTTAGGTATACTATGTTAATACACATTATATCTTTGTGTGGGTTTTGTACATGTCAGCATGTGGTCTGATATGCAACACATGTATACTTTTTGTTTGAGTTTGATAGTGATGTTGACTCAGCAGTCAGCATTGTCTCTTCATAATAAAGAGTTCCTTGTTTCAATATGGTTATTTACGTGAAACCAGACTGCAAGTATGAATGTGCTTTTCTGTCAAATGTTTTCTGTCCCATGTACTCTCAAAATATTCCTTTCCTGTCATATCCTTACGTTTCCCCCTTTCTGCAGTCCTCTCAGTCCAGGCATCCATGATGTACATTGGTTAATGAAACAATCATTGGGCCTCATTCCAACCGCATTCCTCTCACAGGACGTCACTGTCTCTGCTGCTATCTCTGTATTCCTTTAAGTCGATCCTCTTGAGCACAGAGCGATAGAAGAAGGGATGCGAGGCTGCAGGAGCAGAAGGACGATGGGACAATTTGTACAATCGGAGGAGAAGGCAGAGAAGGAGAGTGACAGAGGGAGGGTGAAACCTCCACGTGTTTGATGGTGATTGGAGACATCGCTTACACAAACAATGAGGCGGAGGATGACAACATCTTCTGCATGACGAGTGTGTTTGTGAAGGCTGTCCTCACACAACGAAATGGCACTTTGAATCATCCTCACGCCCCGGACGCGAACGCACAATGACACGCACAAACACATATAAACACACATGCACGCACAAAGACATTTCACTTCACATTTTCCAGTCCGATGTCATAAAGTATGCATCTACAAGAAGTGGGGAGGAGACACGGGGTCACTTTGTAGGAGAGGGGGATATGCCTTGTTTGTAAATCAATATGCAAGCACTCAAAGGGAGGACATGAATGCAGGTGTTGGAGTTTTAGGATTGGAAAGATGAGCACATCTGTAACTTGGATAAACATTGTTTGGAAGAACTCCGCCCAGTCCTATCTCCATCTTCGTGTACCCTTTCTGTCTATCTCACCCAAAATTAAATGGCTTTGACAAATCACTGGTCTATGGCCATTCCACAGCACTATCCTTTCATTCGCCTTCCACTTTAGGGTAATGTGATTTTACACAGTGGAAGTGGAGGCTCTCGCACATCCAGGGTGGGGGGGATCAGTGAGCTGAGCAGACAGGCCAGATGTGGCTAGAGCACATTGAGAGGTCCACAAGAAGAACAAGACAGTATCAGAACCAGAGGCGACCAAATAATACATTTCCGTATGATAAGAGTTTGCCATCATTATCAGCTTGAGATTCATTGGTTCGAAAAATTCCAGTCCATGTGAATTACTTTTGCATGTAAATACTAGGTGTATGCCAATCTGGATCATTATACTGATTCAATGATCAATCATCCACTACCATTGAAGTGAAAACGTGTTTCACCATAGCTGCCCATGCAAATCCAGATAATGTTATTCTCAAATGATATTTTAATTGCTTTTGGGACAACATATAAATGTAACTGATTGAGTTAAATGATCATATGATATCGTCCCATATCGAGCGCAGGCCCCAAGTTTTAATCAAATTCAAATCATACTGGCCAGACTTTGTGATATCAGCAATTGCGTAACCCTGTTCATAGAATCGATCAAATATTGCATTGCGATGAACCTTGTATTTAATACCCATAGTAAATATTAACCTTATCATAAAGGAAACAATGTTGGATGTGTATCAGGGTGTTGACCCTATGTTACAAGCAGCTTAAAGGTTGTAGAACATCACAACACTTGACTTGGGTTTGTTTCAAATGAAGCTTATTTCTAACCAGTCAAAAATGCACAGGGATAAAATTTCATACGAATTACCCAAACTGTTCCCTAATCAGAAATAACAATTTGTTCATGTAGCACTCCATAATTCATATTCGGAAGCTGATTGAGAATATACTCTTGGTCTCAAAGCCCTTTTTATTGCCTAATAACTCACACCTATAGTAATGCAGGAAGTAAGATATTTATCATTTCAAATACAGTGACTTAGTTGTTTCAAATGTTACAAAATATTTATTTGGTGGGTTATGTTTTTTGAATTTCCATTTTTTTTAAAAATATATTTAAATAAAAACTAATGACAAACAAAGAAAGGTTTTGGGGGATAAGGATGATTTTGTTCCAAAGGCTCTTTTGCAGGCAGTATATAAAAGTATAAAAGGACTATTCTGATATGCATTATTTTTCTGAGCATGTTATGAATATATTGTTGTCCTTTCATAATTTAATGAATAGGACAGGTATATGTGGAATAAAGGCGGAATAACCTGAGTCACTAACAAAACATTATTTACTGCATATGGTCTATGCTCATTATCCTTATCTAATGTAACCCATTACGTTCTTGTTTTCTGCTTTCTATTTTAAGGGTTACTTGCGCAGTTGTCTTTTGATTTGTGATTACTCCTCTCCACATCCATCTTATGTGACAAAGGATCATTAAAATGGGTGTGATCACTGGAGAAAAAGGTCTGCTGCTTTTTTATGCCCTTTCCACTGGGAGGTCAAAGTGCACAGTCCCACACACAACAGCACCACTGGAGGTGATCGTTTCTCAGTGCTCAGTGGAGCAGATGATCAAACATGGTGCTTGAACACCACACTGCATTGTGTTGCATGGTTATATTGATTAGGTCATAGTATGTTATTTTATATCAAAAATAATGTCATCTGGAGTAAGGTAATAACAGTATACTGCACAGACTATTAGTCATTATCACACAGAGTCTCCACACAAGCTGTCCTCTACCTCACGTCTCCTCCTCAGGTGTGGTCCTCCCAGATACAGACCATCAGCTGTGCAATACACCATATTCTGCTGCCAGGCTAATAAATGGCTTGTGTCAGAGGCAGTGTCAGTCTATTGGTTGCTCATTTTGAGTTTGTCTGGGGGTTGGAGTGGAGCTTTGCATTCTCCGCCGCTCTGCTCAGTGACTGGCAAAGTCCTGACTTTATTGATTTCTTTCTTCACTGCTCTTTGTCAAAATATCCAACTGTAGACCTTAAAGACCTCCGCCATTGCTCGACATCTGCAGCCACACACGGCTCCTCTTCTAATGGTTGACTCCTGCACTTTGTTTTTTTATTTCAAGGGGGGGGGGGGGAAGGGATGATAGGCTGTGTGAGCGGAAGATGATTGGAGAACACAATCTAAAGCCTCGGCAGCTCTCTCTCTCTTCTTCTGTTTTCCTCTGTATCTCACTCTCTCTCCCCTTTCCATTCTGACACAGAGAAAATATTGTACACTGACTGGCTCCCATTGAATCCACGTTGTGATTCATCGCCCAATTTCAAACTGCCAAGCAGCTAAATTGCACCAGGTCTGCCAAAATTCATCCCAGGAACACGCAGGAGATGTGAAAAATTAAATGTCATCGTGGCACAGTGGAAAACTTTCACCTCTCATCGAGCAGAATATGCTCGCTTCATTCTGTACTGATGGATGATGGCCCGGGGCTATACTTAACCTACTTAGTAATGTCATGTACCGCAGAATGTGTTTACTTTTGAAAAATTGGGAGAAAACATAAACTCTATCAGAGCTTGACATCTATGCATTCTTCCTCCAAATAAAGTGGCTTTTTATGTTGATGCAGGAATGAATTTTCCCCCTCATCAGACTTGTTTGCTGTACATCATGAACTGACGTTGGAGGTGTAAAATAATGAAAAGACAGATACTGTTCCTAAATATTAAGGGATATCTTTCAGACCTCCCCGCTAAAATATCTGGATAGACTGAGGGTGATTATATTTCTTTTCACATGATTACTCTTAAGGGGCAAATACGACATTTTATTAAGGAAAATGATGCCGTCCAGACATTTTGAAAGGATAAAGGTACATTATTGAGCGTGAATGAGAGAGGATGAGAGACAATGGGCTGAAAAGCAGAGAAAGGATGAGGTTGGGAGGCAGGGAGAGGGTAGGAGGGCTGAGCGATGACTGGCTACTTTAGCAATTAAAATGTGGGGCAAAGACACAGAGGCTTGGTTTGACCGAGAGACTGCACCATTCATCATCCCAGCTGCCATAAAGCAGCAGTAGATGGAATCTTTGATTTGAGCTTCACAGGAACATAAATCAAAATCCAAACCATGGCCTGTCAGGGCCATCGCCAGAATAACCCATTTGAGAGCGGGAGGAAAGAGGAAGAGAGGGGAGGTAAGGTTGTAGAGAGTAAAGGTAGTTACTTCTCCGGCTTTGCACTCACACACACACAAAGACAGATGCAGTTTAAAGACACACACCTTTGTCCCTCCATATGTATTTGAAGTTCAGACGCAGCTGCCTCAACACACCCCGGCATAATATCGAATCCAGGGATCATTGATCAAGTAGCTGGGTCCTGTCAGTGGCCAGTGGTGTGCCTGACCCGCCCCGCCCTGCCAACATCTCCCGTCCACCCCCCTCCCCTCTTCATACCCTCGAATACAAGGCAGAGAACAAGGAAGTGAGGTCATGCCGCGTGTACACCCATCCATCTAAATAGCATGACAACGACAGCTAATAAATCATTCATTCATTGTTTAATCTATTGTCTGCCCGGGCAAAAGTCATGTGGCTGATATGAAGACAGATTTACCCCATGCAGGTGGGGCCCGTTGGAGAGGGATTTTTACTGTTACTGGTTTCCTTATCAATTAGTAATGTGTTCATTATACCTCGGAGCAATTAAAACCACTAATGATTGAAATAACATGGAGGGTCTTTTATCAAGTCAACGCCAAAGTAATTTAAGCCAATTTAGTCACACATTTTATTTTCGCTTGAGGCTGAGGGTTTTCAAACATTGTGATTTACTGGTGCGCGTCAGAATTTGACTGAAAGATGAATGATCACTCATCTACACGTTATTCCAACATTAGGTTCACCTGCACATATGAGGACTGACTATAATAATATATTCATTTGGGAGGGTTGGGGGATGAGACTCTCGACTCACTAGCAAGGTCAGGGAAGGTTCACTTTAAATGCAACGCGCATTCCCAGAGGGATGAATATTTAGGTTCATCTTCTCCACTGTGAGCCATGTCTAATTCATTATAATTACAGAAAGTGTAAGTGAAGGCAGCGTGTTATGAGCAGAGGTAACAACCCTAACATAACCTTATTACAGTGAGGTTACGTTTCCCCAGTGCAGAATCAATGTAAAACACGCGACCTGAAACAGCTCAGGACAGGTTAATGAGGCTACATTTGGGATATGCATTTCATCATGGCAGCCAGAGGGAAGGTCACTAAACTCCACTGTTTACCTTAGCCCGCTGTTTTTGAGAATCATCCTTGAAAAGCAATGTGAAATCTACCAACACACCAGCAAACCATCACCCTGTATCACTGGGAAACAGAAAGCACCCAAACTCACATTCCATTTGGGAAAGGTCATCTGCGTTTGTCCCACGACGATCACGACCGCCATGTTTGACCTGTTGTTAAAGCGACGATAGCAATTGTTTTACGCCAGATGAGTCTGATACACAATATGATTTAGAAGCCATAAAAAGCGATGAGGTAGTGTTGATCTCTCAGACAGCTATCACGGCTGATGAATGATTGAGCCCGGGACGAGCTTAAAGCCGGCGATGGGAGGCCATGAGAGGGTGCGTGTTCATTTATGTGGCAGCGTATCGTAGCCAAAAGCGGTGTGTGGCACTCCTGTCTGTGCCCGCATGCGGAGCGTGGCATTAGTCAGAGTGTGTAAAGCCCTACCAGTCAGATGGGAGATGGGTTGAGGGAGATGAATGGGAGGCAGGTTCACTTTATTACTGTCACTCTGCTCTCTCCCAGTCTGCCTCAACCTCCCCACTACCACCCATCCATTAATCACATGTTACTGCCTCCTCCCTCCCTCTCTCACTGTCTATTTCTCCTCCCTCCACCTTTCTACTCCTCCTCCATCACTCCGGCTATCCATCTATCCTTCTATCGTTCACAATTGCATCACTTTTTTCCAAACTCTGACTTACTCCTCTTCCTCACACCCCCCTTTTTATCATCATATTAATTCCTAACTGTCACGAGTGTGCTACTCCCTCCCTCAGCTTGAAGCCTACACAGACTTGTGGCATTATGCTATAGGAATGTATCTCTAATAAGACATATATCAGCATAAATAAGAGAATCCTCTTCTGCTGGATTAGGTTTTTTGTAAATGCATAACCAATGTTTGTGTGTTAAAGTCTCTTTTGAGTTCTTGGTGACTAGTTGTATTCTAATTGTATTACATTAGGTTTACAATACAAACTTAGGGTTACTAATTAGTCAAGGAAACATTTGTAGCACTATCCAGTCATGAGCTGTAACACAAGTAGCTGAAATTGGTTTAGGGAATCGTGATATCAATTATATTTCAAAGCCAATTATTTTTAAATGTACGTACAATGCCTCCTTCATCTTTTTCCCCTTGTCATTATTTATTTGGATTTACTGTAATAACGTACCCTGTCGCTAGTTTGTTAAATTATTTATTTTGCATTGTGTGCCTCAGTGGCTTGGACGCCATCATCCCATGCCTCGTAAGCTTTAACAACTGTTATTGTGCCAGTTCCATTGAAGGGCAGCAAAACATATTTGTTATGATGTAACTTTGCCTGCAGAGAGAATGAGTAAACAATATAGAATCATGCTAATCTGATCAAGCCCTGGTTAATACAGAAAGTGGCCAATTTAAGGACTCATGATTATTCAAAAGAAACTTGTCAAATAAGTGTCGGATCAAATATTTTTGACCACATTTCATATTATATTATTTTCTCTTTGAGTGAAACAGATATTAGCTTATAGCTTAGATAGCACAACATATCACATTACACCTGGCAGTTACTAAAACGAATCTAAGCTCTAGGATAAATTGCATAAAGGGCTGAGACGGCTTGTTGTCCATAAACATACGGTGTGTTAAGTTGAGACACGGCAGATCATATGGAGCAGCAGTATTACCCCTGCAGTGATGCCACCAGCTCTCCCTCTGTCCCAGCAGCTATCAGCCTCTCTGCAGCTCCCCTGGGCCTCACGTCAGACAGTACTGCTGTGTTGATGCTTTTGCAACATGCCGTATATATATATATATAGCAAGCTAGCTGCCTCTCTGGGGTACCTGGATGAGCTGTGTGCTACGTGGATACCAGGGCTGAGGGGAAGGAGGGAGGGAGGGAGGGAGGAAAGAGAGGCCCCCATAGGCCGGCCATGCCGCCGCTCCCCCGGATCCGAGTGGCTAATGGGTCGGCAGGGATTTGGGGAGGGGGGTGGAGGTGGACAGAGACGGATGGCTCCTGACAAACTCACACTGACAGCCAGTGAATACAGGGCAGCCTAGCAGAAAGGTCAGAGCAGGGATGGATAAAGGACCGCTTGACTTTCAAAGTTTCACCCTGCTTGGTGCCACCGCATTCTCAGCGCGGGGAGAGAAGTGTTTACGGCTCATCGGTTGGTTTTTCTGTCAAGTTAGCCGGCAGTCTTTGTTAACTGCCTTTTTTTTCAAATAAAAAAAAAGTTTGAGAGTCTTTCAAACATTTACATCCTATGCGGCACACAAACAGATGTGTGGTTACAGGCAAAAAAGGGAGGCAATTTCCACAATGACTATGCCTTTAAAAACAAACTCCAGGTGCAGCACATATATGCAACAGCACTGACCTTCTCATTAAGTCCTTAGTAAGCTGTGTACCTTCAAGGAGGAAGAATCAAACCCTCTCTAAATGAACTAATCTGGTGTTCACCCTAGAGGCTCAGTTACTGTGTGTATGTGTTTGTGCGTAGGTGATGTGTTTATTGACTCCAGTAGAGGAGTGGATAAGAGGAGAGCTTCTGACTGAACAGCACTGATCCAGTCAGATGTCACCGGCCCTCAGAACTGCCTCTAATGGGGCCCCAGGGACTCTCTCTCTCTCTCTCTCTCTCTCTCTCTCTCTCTCTCTCTCTCTCTCTCTCTCTCTCTCTCTCTCTCTTTCACCCTCTTCCTCTTTCTCTCCCTGCCTCACTAG
This sequence comes from Notothenia rossii, assembly GCF_949606895.1. Classification (NCBI taxonomy): domain Eukaryota; kingdom Metazoa; phylum Chordata; class Actinopteri; order Perciformes; family Nototheniidae; genus Notothenia; species Notothenia rossii. The sequence continues at coordinate 24,637,880 of NC_136903.1, read as the reverse complement.
CTCTCTATAGTCGGTCTCTTTCTGTCATCTGCCCTTAGCACACTGCTCCTATTACACTTTGTGAATCTACAGATGGAAGAGTCAATTAAAAGACTGTTTCTAAATACACAAAGTCCGACAATAAATGTTTTCACTTCTGGGAAATACCATTGTTTTTTTTGCTGGTCATAAATTTGATATTATTTTTACGTTTGTAGAGTAAAAATGAAGCTTGAACTCCCATTCAGCTCAGTGGTTGAATCTGGCTCTTGTCCTGGGATTCTGTTCCTACTGCGAAGGACGCAAGTTCTAATCCAGTCTGTGGTGCTTTACGCGTGTAAGCAGAGAAGGCTTGCGTTGCTCTGTAGGTAGGTTTCAAAGTAGCCTGTTCCTAACACAAGCAAAACACATTGTGTTAATTATTTATCTTCTGAATCGGTGGTAGGCATCTTTTGTTATATTACCTTTCAAAGTTGTTTCCCTCATTAATGTTAAAATAAGATAAGCTAAGTAGCCATTTTATCGCATTAAAGAGACATATCTGAGAGTTGTTATGCTCATTTAACTCTCGAAAAATATACATAGGCTACATGAAAATAAATATATCTTGTGAATAAATACTTTCATATAATAATTTGTCTTCTCATTGTGTTGTTTTAAAAAGCTAAACATCTCATTAAGATTATAACCTGCCCCAATAGGCAGGGCAATAAAATCAATGCATAATACGTACAGTAAGTATGTTTGTATTTAATCTTCTAAAGTAATCAAACATTTTTATTTTAGCTTAGCTTGCTCGGCTAACCTTTTGCTGAAATGTCACAGGGTTGGGTAATATAATATATTTTACCCAAGTTCCAACAGTCTAATGACTCTAGAAATAAATGCAACTCTATATTTTTTATAGTCAGCACTTTATAATACATTTTAGAGTGAAGCACATGCACTTTTAAGCATCGTTTGCTAAGGTTGATCAGCAACCATGCGAATATCTAATAAACTTTTACAAGCACCGACAAGAGTCAAGCCCCCTCTGATTACGCGAGAAACTGTCCGCACTCAACCACATTTGATTTGCCTTCTTAGCGTGACTCTCATCATGTGAGATCAGCGAGGACACCACTCGTCAGCGGGCCGGAGGAACCAGAAGGGACAGCTCATGGCAGGACGTCCACTCCTCCCACCGCTCCCAGAAGGCCATGCTTCAGCCATGTGTCCATCATCACCGTCGGGAGGCGTCCGTTTTTGAGTCCTCGCGTTCTCAATCTGAGGCACCCCTGTCTCCTTGACGAGTCGTGTGACCTTTTCCCCACGTCAGGTGTCCTGCTCGGTTACGTCAGGGTGGCGGCTGAGTGTCAAAATGTGCTCCTGTTTGTGTCCGTTCACTCTGTTAATGGTTTTACCCAAAGAGCACCACTTTGGAGTGAAACAGCATCTGATGAGGGGAGACAGGGGTGACACAGAAGAGGCCGGCCTGGCTGTGTCCGATGAACTGGCCCCGGCTCGGTGGGAAGCGTCTTATCAAGATGGGACACACACTGTTCAGTATCAACGTGCTGCAGTGTGTTTACCAGGTTGAATGCCAAATAAATAATGTAGAGGTGTTACTGACACCTTAAGATTAACAGAGGGTACTGAAGAGGCAACAAGAAGGTGCAGTCACTTTAACACAAGTATCACCGACACTCACTAACATCTGGCAGTTGTCTTCAGAGGGAAAGGTTACAATTGCCATTCATTCGAAGGAAAATGTACTCTTCTGTAGCACTGGTGTTTATTGGCTCCAGAAATGGAAACATGACAGTTGGGACAACAAAATATTGTCCATTTTGCAATGTGATGCAATGACATGTTTAAGTGTACATCTAATACATTAAATCAACTGGGATTTGAACAATTATTCTACTGTATTAAAGGTCTCCTATTATACTGTTTTGCATCAATATATTATAGGTCTCAGATATATACAAACATGTCTCTCAAGCGTTTGGCTCAAAACACCAAACATATCATGCATTGTAGCATCCCATAATCCCCTCTGTTTCAGCCCTGTTTCCAAAGGGCTGATTCTCTGTCTGTTACTTTAGATGAAAATAAGGAGACACTCCCCACGCCCCTCTGAGAGATATTTGGTTACAAAAAATGGTGCTCTAGGAGGTGATTCAGCTGATAAGGTGATTGGCAAATGGTTACACAAGCCAAAACATCGTTATGACATCATAAAGTGACCAAAATCTGATCAGCTCATTTTCAGACAGGTTTTTATATAAATGGATCAGGATAAAAAGTGAGCAAATCTTTTTTCCTGACATTTTCAGAGTCTCTTTACACAGAGGGGACACATGTTTATGTATAGAAGACAGGAAAAAGTGGATTTTGCATAATAGGTGACCTTTGAGAAACAAAAAATACCTTACCTTACCTCTCCTTAAAGCCACCAGACACAATTGACAGAATCAGTAGTTTTAACTCATATCATTGTAAAACACTGTTATTATTTCCACTAGTCCAACAATAATTTACTATGCTGAGAGAATTGTATAGAAAGACTGAATAAGCAACATATATTAAAAGAGAAGTTACAATTTTCACTGTTTGCTGACCCTGCTTCTGGTACCAGCTGGGCTCGTTCCTGATGTAGAACGTGAAAGATAAAACAGAAAAGACTGCAATACAAGCATTAACTTTGGAGAAAAAGGCAATGTCTTTGTTACAGATTCTTGTGAGATGTAGATGTGCACTGAAAAAACTGAAACGTTGATTTAATTAAATGTATTTACGTTGACATTTTTTCAGTGCGTTTCATGGCCAGCTTTTAAAGAGGCTTTAACAGGGTTAAATTCAGGTTCATGTTTATGTGAGTGTTTTCAAAGCACAATGGTGTACATGCTGACCTTGCACCCCCACAAGAGGCTTCATCTAATGCCAGACAGACAGACAGTGTATGTCTCTCCACTGTGTCATAACCCCTTTTCTTCTCCCTCATTACATTTCTTAGGGTGGACAAAACACATTGTGCTCACACACCATTGCCTGATCATGTTAAAGTTGACTGGGACACCAGAGCCGGCGTCCACTAGCCTCCCCTGAGGCTTCTTCCGTGCCCCCCACTGCGACTGTACAATGACTGGAACAAGCGTCAACCAGCCAACCCCTTTGAAAACCTCTAATATGTTCCTGTACATTAGCAATACATTGCGCTGTTAAAAACCCTAACAAACACTTCAGCTACTGTAAAGACCTGTTTTGATTGATATGTGTCATTATCTCATGGTCTTGATTTCCCGAGGTGTTCATTTAAAACAGATCTGCATTTTTTTCAGCGCACAGCCATCTTTTGTATTTGACACACATTTTCCCTGGTAAAACACGTCTTAACTGATGGTTTTGTTCCAGCGTTTAAACCTGTGTAAAAAACCTGTTTGAAGCCTCGAACATTTGGTGTTAATAGGGCAGAACGGCGGGGTGTATTTGATAACCGCAGCAGCTACAGTATGACATCCACAGCCAAACGATGGCTACCAGCTTTGCAAACAACCACCACACCCTCGATCCATTTTTATTGTATTTGAGCAGCAGTGTTATATTTCCTGGCCTCCCCTTAGCACCACACACACAGGGCACTCCAAACAAAAAATCCATAGTATCGACCCGCCAATGTCACCACAATTACTCTTCCCAAACAGCCATTGAGGACAAATTACATCTGCACTGCCTTTTCACCCGGTCACTATGGCTGAGCAGTAGCCCCCTCACAACACTGCCTCCTCCTCCTTCTTCTCATTCTCATCCTCATCCTCCTCCTCCTCCTCCTCCTCCTCCTCCTCCTCCTCCTCCTCCTCCTCCTCCTCCTCCTCCTCCTCCTCCTCCTCCTCTCTCAGCCTCCCGTCTCCCTCCCTCCATTTGTCCCCTAACTGAAGTCTGGATGGAGATATGGAGGGGTCACAACAGGGGAAAGGACAGCAAAAGAGCAAAAGAAACAGCAGCTTAGACTAAGCATATTACAGAGACGTGAAATATAGCTTGAGCTTATCACTGATCACAAGTCTTCTAAGCAGCTGTCACTAAATGCGCAACAGTTATTCTGCTTGAACACTCACTTATCAAAGCAGAGATTTCTTCCCCCCTACACTAACATGATGCGTGGGCAGTCAGAAAAAATATTGCCTGATATTTGCATACGTCGTAATGGAATAGGTGATGTTCAAACAACATCTCCCTGCCGGTGGCAGACTCAAGCTGAGAGCTGCATCTTCCTCTGCACTCGGGCAAGCCTCCAGTGGTGAGAGGTAATCTCGCTCTGAGGTGTGAGGAAAACCACTTCCCATGTTTACATGAATACAGAAGCCCAACGCCACAGAAAACCCTCTGATATTGATTTCCCTGTCTGTATACACTGCCAAAATCATTTATTCACTATTGGCAGCAGTGCTAGCAACAACCAGCATTTAATGCTCTTAGCTATTAAGTTTCTTTGCAAGTAATCTCAGGAAACGTTGTCCTCCCTCCAACAGCAGACAGGGTGATTGAATTTTCCTGATGCTGCGATGGCCCAGGAGGACATTTAAATGACTTCTGGTGCAGGTGGTGTATACCTGGGTGTCGGGGTTTGATTCTGTTTCAGACGATGTGTAGGTCCCCTTTCTGAATCAGGATCATCAGTCACCGCCCACACACACTCTCTGCCTTTCACCTTCATCTTAAACAATGAAAGGGTCTACAGTCTCTTAACTGTAATAGCTCCAATGCCATCTACTCACTATTTCTCCTCATAGGAGCGCTCTTGTAGAACAATTTCTCTCTAAGGCACATCAGCAGTTTCAGAGATATTTTCTGCAATTGTAAGGCTGGAGCAGATTTTTCTTATTGATACCACATCCAGAACAACACACATGCAGAGGTGCTTCTGCTGAATTTAAACCAGTTAAAGCATATGACTTGTCGTAAGCAAGTGGGAGGGTACATCTGAAAAGAAAGAATATAAATAATTTATTTCAATTTATTGAGATGAGTCAGAAACTGACATCAGATGTCATGCTTACGGATATAAATGATACTCATAAACAAACATTTTCCCCCTCGCAGAATGAAAACAATAGAGTGAAGTTTAAAAAAAGGGAGAAAATGTGAGAGAAATACATCTTTTTTGGTGGAAAATGTTGCAGCCTCGAGTCATACATCAACCAAATCTCATATTCTTGAACTTGATGCAGAGACAGATGATATTTTACTCATATATATACGCTATGTCACTAAGAAACTAATATTTCGCTGGGGAAAAGATGAGACTTAAAATTGCATTTGCACCGGCAGCTGCTGCTGTGTTTCAGGCCTGAGACTCTAATAGCAAAGCAGCATTTTAAACAATTTTGCACCACAGAATAGCAACAAAGACGTATCCAAATAAATCTTAACTCGCACAGCAACCTATTACGCTCGCTTTTCAGATCCTGCATTAATGCACCAATCTGCATTATAACACTAAAGCTCCACCTATCAAGAGCTTATGCGTGTGTGTGTGTGTGTGTGTGTGTGTGTGTGTGTGTGTGTGTGTGTGTATGTGTGTGTGTGTGTGTGTATGTGTGTGTGTGCGAGGGAATCATTCATGCATCTGTAAGTGTGTATGTGTATGATATATGGTGATCAGTCACAGGAGGGGTTTTTACTGCGTGATTATTTCTGCTGTGACACTAACGAGCTTCGGCTGCAGATCCACTGCAGACCAATTACACCGGAGAAGAGGCTGCTTGCTTATTACACTCAGATAATCAGAGGGTTTTAGCCTCCGTGTTACAGCTCCTGCTACACACATGAACATTTGATTTTTCTGCAGGATGTGCATGACGGAATTGTGCTTTTAAATATATATTCATAGTATACATATGTGTGTGTTTGTGGGCATATTGCAGCCCTGCAGATGGACAGCAGGCTATTGTCTGTGATGCTGTCTTTATTGTGGAGCTCCAGCTTGTTGATTTATCACTCCTGCATTGTGTTGCCAGTGCTCTCCACTCGATTTTATCTTTTGGTGCACCAATATGCCACCTCTGCATGTGTCAGATTGTGGCCAGGCCCGGTATGAGGGATTTGTGACTGGAGGGGAACCGTGCAAACAGGAGACCTATGAGAGGAAGGCGAAGATGAGGAGAAAAAGAGGGGATCAAAATCTCTCTGTATCCAGTGATTGGGTTATTCTAGACAGCACTGTCAGCACTTTCCACAAAGAGTTGCAGGAAACCAGGGAGGGGCGGTACTGAGGAGAGATCTTTTGATGTATACTGTACAAGTGTGTGGATGTGTGTGCGCACGTGCACGTGACGCACTCTAATCACCTTAATTATTTCCTCTAATTACCTGCAAACAGCTAATGAATTCCTCAGGAATCCTATCATGTTGTGTATGTGCTCACATCATCATCCGTTTTGCACGGTTGCCATTAATTTGCTCATAAACAAATACAATTAGCACAAAATGTTTCATTACAGGCTCATATATCTGGTTTAGTCTCTGGTAAGGATATGAAACAGCTGAACAACACACCAAAAGAAAAAAAAGCATCATTCTGCTGGCTTTATAAACGACGTGAGGAAATGAGCGGGGTTTAGTAAAATATTTCATGGTGTGTGTGTTTGCTGTCCTCGGGGATGTTGATGTGTGCACTGGTATGCATGTTTGCGCTGCGTCTGTGTTTGTATTTGTGTGCGTTTGTTATTTTTTCGCTTTATAAATTTCCCTTTCAAGGTCGTCCGGAGAAGAGGGACAATGCACTCTGCGCTGGGCACGCTGATGATGAATGTGTACATTTCATGACAACAAAAGCATAATGACCTTATTCTATAATGAATGGATTCATCATTAAAAATCTCTGGCCTGCGGCAAAGTCTTTTTTGCATATTCTGATGTCACCTCCTCTACGAAACATCACATGCATTTGTAGTCTACGCCTCTGGTGTACGTGTGTGTGTGTGTGTCTCTGAGTGTGTTTTTCTTAGTGCACGTCTACATGTGTGTATCCTCTGTGGTGCACCAACAGTCCAGACACAGCTAACTACGCCAGCCATTTACACAGTGAGACATGCTGGTGTTCAATCACTCTTGTCACAGACATGTTTATGGAAATACTCTTGTTTATGTTACTAATGCCTCCGTGATTGCAGAGTGTATATGCAGCATCTTTCCTCAGATCATTAGAGAAGAAAACCCCCGACCCAAGTTCTCTCCTACACAATGTCACCAAACCCAACAGTGAGGAACAATGTTTATCAAATCATGAAACAATGTTGTAACTCTATTGTGAAATAACCATTGAAAGTAACAGATGATCTGGAAATTGATTTATGGTTTGGTTTTAACTTAATGATGTTTAAGGGCAACTATTTTACAACACATGGCTCTGATGTGGCATTACTTGATAACAAAAAAGACAATAACATACTGTCACGGTACGGTATTGATTATTTAAAAACTATTGACATTTAAAGGGACTTTATGCAAATATTGTACTTTTACTGAAATGCATTTGACAGATCGCTCCTGTATAGTAGACAAATGGGATATCAAAGTGCATTTTGCTTATTTAACACATTTATTCGTGCTTATTCGTAGTAGTGAAAGAAGAAATTAGCAAAACTATAGCCAAGAAACCTTTCTTACATGTAAAAGACCATCATAAAAGCATGTATAACACGAGTACATGAATAAAAGTAGAACAAGTATTAGCATTGATATATAGGTAATATAAGTACTGGCAGGAAAGCCACTCAATATCTAATATTGTCTTATATTTATTCATGCATTATATGCATCACTTTGTTGCTGGTACAGGTGGGGCTATAGTTTATATTTTATATACTGCTCAGTAGTTTTATTTACAAAAATAATTATTTTTTGTAATAATAAAATGATTCTGAAGATTGAAGATACCAACGCTTGACAATAAATGTACTGAAAACACTGAAACGTAGATTTTATTTAAATTATGTCAACAGATTTCACATTATTGTATTAGGTTGGTTGAAAGCAATGATATTAAGTTTAAATAAAACATATTAGGTTCAACTTAATATCATTTATTTCAACCAACCTAATACAGCTATGTGAAATGTGTTGACATAATACATTTAATTAAAGTCAATGTTTAGGTCAATGTGTAGGAAATAAAAGTCTGAAGTACAGTAGAGTTTGTCGAAATTGAGCTTGAGTATAGTGACGTACTAAGCACCAATGTGACATCTTCCTCTTGTAGTATTCTGATATTGCAGTATTGCTACTTCTACTTCAGTAAAGGTTCTGAATATGTCTGTCATTGTAGCTGTGAACTTAATTAGAGAGAGAAAAATCTTAACCTTTTTTTTCTTTTCTCTCACCACGCCTTCTCTACTTCCTCCTCTCACAAAGAGACGGTTAATGGCTGCACAAACACGGCGCTGATTGATTGACAGCGGTCAATTATCAGTGCCTCTCTGTGCCGTATTGATTCCCGGGGCGAGAATAGTATCTGTTCTCTAGCTCTCTGTCCTGCAGGTCATGTAACATGCTCTGACCCTGCCATGGATACAAATGGCACATACATCTCCTGAACCGCTCCAAATGTCACCTGTCAGACAGCGACACAGAGAATGGGAGGCAGAGAGTGGTTTGAAGTAAACACACACTTAAGCACACACTCCCATCAGGGTAAAGGATCAGCAGCTGTGGAGACGTGTCTTTTTAGAAAATGGCAATTATGTCATTTGACAGGTTTGCATCTCGTCCTCTTGTAGAACTTGTCTTCTTCTCTGCCCTGCAGGTGTACATTTATCGTGAGGTAACGTAAATAAAGGCCCTTGAACTGAATCACCCCTTCACAACATTCAATTGGAATATCTAATACAGGGCGACACGATTACTGAGCCAGCATCGCTTTTCACAGATAAAGAACTGAAGGTGGATGCAGTGAGGGTGGGGGGGGGGGGGAGTAGAGGAGTCTGGGTGCCAAGTTGAGAATTCAGAGCTTCCCCTCTGTCTGTAGTCAGGTGGGATGACAGGGGGGGGGGGGGGGGGGGGGGGTCGAGCGCTGCTTGGTGGCTCTCGCCGGCTCTGACAGGCTGTCACAGGGAGATCACTGCCACATGCCTGTCTCTCCACAGCGCTGACGGCTGACCCGTCCAACATGGGCCGGCCCGCTGGTCATGCCATCCCTGTCTGCTGTCCGACGTCTCTGACAGCAGACAAGACACCTGGGACACGCAGGTAGGGGCCAGAGAACTGCTACCTGTATAGACATCAGGATTTACTGCTGCCAAGGAGAAGAGAATAAAGGGAAAGGAGGAGAGCATACGCAATTTCTTCAAAAGAATCACATACTGTAGTGTAGTCGCTTAAATCTATTATTATAAACAATGGGGATTTGCCTCTAATTAGTGAGTCTTTGTCATCAGTCCTTGTCTAAACATAGATACACAATACAGCATATCCTGGCTTTTGACAAAAACATGTTTCTAAATGTGCTTTGTTTGCGTGTGTGTGTGTGTGAGCATTACATTTTTCACAGCATAACTCCCTTTAGATGTGGAGACAAAGGAGGCTGGCGGCTAGAGTCTCGGCTGCTGAAACATATGTGGCCTGTCATTTATCACGTCTGCTGGTGAAGGAATGAGAGCCCATCAGTGGCCTGGCATTGATCCCTGTATGGGCCAGCCATTGTTTCCAGCAGCACCTGGTGGAGTTCAGTCTGCAGTAATGGGGAGGAGGAGACACGCAGAAGGGGGTAGGGGGGCCGTTAAATTGGAAAGGGTGGTGTCAACATTTTCTAGGCTACCCTTTTTAAGAATTTGGAACAAAAGTTAAGGTTGAATTCTAATATAAGCTGTCTTTTTGTATAAGATTTCATCAGCAACGTCTTCTGTTAAAGTAATAATTCTAAAGAGTGCAGTCCTGGTTGATTTGAAAATACCCCGTGGTAACTGGGGGTAAGTGTGAGAGTGCTTTAATACTACAGGTCCCAGAATCCCGAGGGCAGCAAAGACTCCTTGAGCAGCTGTTTTGTCGGAAATATAACAAAAGAACAAGTGGCCATTACAGTGCAGCCACACTAACACACACAGTAGCTATGCACACATGTACTTTAAATCCAGGCTGGGAATGGCGGACTCCTCCACTAACAATGGAACAAACTCCATAGAGAGGTCCTTACAGGAATTGCAGTCAGAAATGTTTATCGGAGAGATAATGTCCTAAAAACAGGTTGTGATTTGAACTGAAATCTTAAGTATTATTTTATGTTTACAATGTCATGTTGCAGTAAATGAATAAAATGTGGTCCATCACAATAATAATGAATTCGATTTTTACACCATTTAGTCTCCCTGTGTGCATGATTATAGGTAATGTGATTTTAAGTATTTACCCCTTTAAAAGACACCAAATTATAATATCTTGCATCAGTATGATACCAGATGTTATGACATGTTATGCATTAAGATACAATTTTCTGATAAAAAATAAGCATGTTTTTAAAGAAAAAAACATTTAAAACATAAAGACCTTTTAACAGCTCCGATTTGTTAAATATGTCACATGCTTAGGAAGCATATTAAATAAATGATTACATTTTGAAGATAACAATTTAAACAAAATGTGTTATACGTATTAAAATGCTGTGCTTTATTCCCTGCTGTGTGTTCTTTTACGCCCCCATAAAGTGAAGCACGCATGACTACAGCTTGTGTTTTGATGTCTGAAGCTCTGAAAAGAAGCCGTAATATTTCCACCTGGCTTTGTTAAAAACACATTTGCTTACTCAGCATTGTTTGTCTGCAGTAATTCATCACGCAGGCTTTGAGCTATTGATGGAGCCAGCATCCGTTAGCAGGCCCCTGTCAATGATTCACTCACTAAGCCCATCTGTCAGACGCCCTCTGCTTCTCCCCTCTTCCTCTCCACCACTGCTGTTCTGCTCCACCCTCCTCTTCCTCACTGATGGATGCATAAAGTCCTCGACAGCCTCAAATGGCCACATTCAACACAAGAACACCTCACAGTTTCACTTGTTGTTATGTAATCCTGCAATCAATTATTGTCTCAAAGTCACCTGTGGCGCAGAGAACAAACCATTAACAACTTTAGAACAGAAAGGCATTGTGTGGGGGGGGGGTGAATTCTTGAGGTGATTGGTAACTATTTGAGTATTCACAGCTTAGCTGAGGACAGTGATCAATAAATCAACTGCTCACAGAATCCATCACGATTGTGCCATTAAAGGCTCCCAATACAGTCAATGATAAAGTGTGGCCAGCGCATTTCTGGGAGGCGGTGTGGTGCATCCTGCAGAGAGATGGAGCACTCAGAGGGGGGGGGGGGGGTCTATCTGTCTGAGTTTGAAAAGAAACCTGAGGATCTTGATGTGAGCACTGATCAGTGGAGTGAGTCAGAGCTCAGGTGTAGCAGAGAGTGCCATCTGTGGGCGGAGGACCAGAACTGCATTATGGGATGTTCTGAAACCAGTCCAAACTACATCTATCGCCAAGGTTTTAAATTTGCCATTGGAAACAATATTTAGGAGGTATGTTTAGCAGCTTTTCTTGAGCTTTCTATGAAATTGCATGATGGCTGTCGGGTAGTTGAGTTTGCCTAGTTGGTGATTTTTTAAACCTACATGACATCAAAAAATAAATGTGGCTTAAAAGCTGAGGTTCAAATACAAGGCAAAACATGACTTGGATGGGGTGGTCATCTCTTATGTTTTCATTCAAAAAATATTTGTATCCTGTCCCTGACTATGAAAAGAACCGTCACACTCCTTTTAAAATATAATAATGGTTTGGTACAGCTCAAAATGCTAATGAACACACACAATTTAGGATAATGCTTTCTAAATCAAACTTCATTATGGAATAATTGTTTACAATTACAACTGATTCTGTACATAGTGAACATTTTGTAATGTTTCTCTTATTAGGCTCTGCTTTATCCACTTGGCATTACAATTAGGGAACACAACCAAAGGCTTAACTTGACTAATTATATCTGGACCTAATTTAGACCACTTTAAACTTCTTGTTTGTTATGATGCATTAATGGGAAGGAATATGGATCGATACTAAAGCACCTTCATGACCCACTGCACATAAGAACAATTAATTCTTACTATTTCATTCCTTTACCCTTCGTTAACCCTGCAACGGAGAGCTGAAATGAAAATATGGGGTGGAAAAAACAATATTAACTTTTTATACTCTGCAAAAAAGACTACAATTCTGTAACCTCTCTTCTAGTGATCTTTTATCTCTAAGTAAATATCTCAGCTGATACCAAATCAGACTTCTGCTCCTTCTTCATTATAAAATCTGTTAGGCGTTTCTCATTTTATTTGTTTGTCTAAAACCATTTAGTGCTATTCTATGTAAAAATAACGACAATACACAAACACTTCTGCTTTTTTTTTTCCAAAACCAAAGTTTGAGTTGATTTTTCATTTCTCCACCATCTGTCTCTGGTGGTTTGGATTCCCATTGCACATAACACCATGAGCCTTTCTCCTGCTGTGTGCAAGAAACTATTACATCTTGCACCATAAAGCAATCCAACATTCATCCTAATATTAAATGCAGTATGGAAGCATAAAGAGCCCTGCCAATCTTCTCAGTGATTGTCTAGTTTGTTAACAACATCCCAGGATGAGTTTGGTAATGATTTATTGATGTTAACACGCTACACGTGGAGAACCATGTCTCCTGACACGAGGACAGGTTTCTCTTACATCCATTTAGGAACAAAAGACGGTAAGTGAGGTGTAGCGTAGTCACTGCGTCTCCAGCTGTGCAGGGATCACTGCAGCTTTCACTCACCCTCTGAGGGGCCAGGGCCCTCAACGGTGACCCCCTCACATCAAACTTGACTGCTCGTGTCCTGTCTGCACGCCGAGATTGTCGTGTAGGCTGTGTAGCTCTGTCACAAGGCATGTCCCACATTTGCAGCCGCCATCGTCGGCCAGCAGGATGAGAGCGTCTGTCAGGAGAGCTGACACGCATGCCACTTTACTGGGCGACTGACAGAGGGCCACGCCACACTGTCACTTCTCCTAGATCCACTGCCTGAGGGTAAGTACACACACACACACACACACACACACACACACACACACACACACACACACACACACACACACACACACACACACACACACACACACACACACACACACACACACACACAAACACACACACACACACACACACACACACACACACACACACACACACACACCCCCACACACAAACACACACACACACACACACACACACACACACACACACACACACACACACACACACACACACACACACACACACACACACACGTTAATAACACAAGAGTAAACAGAGCTGGATTCTCAGAGTGACTGACTGACAGTCTGACTGGGTGACCAGGCCGGGGCTGAGGATGCTGCAGCTCTGTGTCACCCCTCATTCTTACAATCTCCAGCTGTCACATCAAACACTCTGCTCCTGTGTTGCTCCGCCTCCAGATTCAGCCCCAGCGTCCCCCACCAACCCCCCAACCCACCCATGCCTTGTGTGCTGAGAGCTCATCAGAAATGTATCCTGTAGTGCGAGAGCATGTACCCAGGCGCAGTGTATCATCCATCCTGATAGGCACTGAGTAAACATCGCCTCATGCTGTTGTCATTCTTTGCGAGTGGTTATCTAATGATCACTCGATGTGAAGACGTTGCTCTTTTCAGGGTTTAGAGTTGCTGGGAACAACAGTTAACGGTTCAAATAAAGTTGGGGGAAAAAAAATCAAAGGTGTAAGAGGTAGGGGAGAGTGGGGTAAGATGAGCCAAATTGTGCTTATGTTGACCTCTAGGCAAGGAAACATTAGACAGAACTCCAATGAAAACAGCAACCTTTACATTGGGATGTTTCTGTCAATCAAAATGACACAAATCACAGAGGGCCTTTGAATTATCAAAAATAAATTGTCTTGTGGTTTAACTTGCCCCATCTAAGGGGTAAATTGATCCACGTCAAGGGGTAAATTGAGGCATCTGGGTTAATCAATCGATTGATAAAGGAATGTTGTTTCTGTCTGCTAATATTTCAAGACCAGTTAACAGCATTTCTTTAGCGTAAGGCCAAGGTCAGCCAGGTTGTTGAAACGGTCTGCAAGCTCCTTCTCTCTCCTGTGTGAAGACCCTCTTTACCTCTGCTGCTTCACTGTACCCTGCTGTTTTCATTTCCTTTCCTCCTTCCTTTTTATGTACTGTCTACGCAGAGTTGACCTGTCAATATCTCTGTCTTTTGCCACTGCTCTGATGGATTTCCCACTCTTGCCATCAGTGGCTTTTCTCTGTCTCTCTTTTATTATTTCTTGGCATGATAGCTTTTCTACAATGCTAAAACATAAAAAACAAATCAGTTGTGTTGTGGGGGGTTAAGTTGAACCACTGGCTCAATTTACCCCACAGCATCTTGCTCAATTTACCCCACTGCCACTTTTTGGGAAAAAACTGTCTAGCTTATTCATTTCGTGCCGATCTTCAGCTAAATGATTCACATGTTTTTACACCTTGCTAAATAACCAACATGTATGGTCTCAGACCCGGATACATTTACTATGACATAACAGTAAATATACCTGACATGTTCGAAGTTTACTTTTACAAGCAAAACATGGTTTATTTTTAAATAAAACCTCTTACCACTTTACCATGTGCTTCTCTCCATCACAGCAAAATAGAAATGATAGGTGATTCCTGAATGTATGGTCACATGACAACAAATGTGCACAGTTCCCTAGATAAAGGAGGTGGGTCAATTTACCCCCCCGGCCTATTTTACCCCATTCTCCCCTATTCAGATCGTTTACTTGATTTAAAGTATTTATGCCATATTGTGAAAAAACTTCGCTACAAGTAAAAACCTGCATTCATAACTTTACTTAAAGGTGGGGTAGGTAATTTTGGAGAAACCAGCTCGAGTGCGCTAGATTAGAATTTGAAAATACACAGCCGGGGAAAATCTGCCACTTCCTTACAGAGCCCCTCCTCCAACAAACACGAATGCGCACATGACCAATGAGGGCAAGAGATAAGTTTGTGCACAGATGGAAGGCTGACAGGCAGGTAGGCCATCCAGTTATTTTAGCCGGGCCGGTTCAGGTGATTGGTCGTGTTTTTTACAGCATTACGGCTTCCACAGATGATATATTTTTATGGATTTGTTGTCTATGATATACTATACTATTTATACTTGAATCTACAGCAATGCATCATATTTTATAATATCATCATACGGTAACAGTTAAATTACAGTCTGATAAGAACCAAATTAATAAAAAGTATATTCATCAGCTAAACACATATATATATATTCAGCTTTGTGAAGAGATATTTTGCAGCTTATCTAAATGTTTTTTGTAGATTGTAAAGTTTAAACAGAAAAGAAACACTTCGTCCTTATCCTTCGTTAGCTTATACAAATATTAAATTAAAAATCACCAAATTTGGAAATGTTTTTATTGAACAGGAAGGATTTTGTAATCTGTAACATAAACTGTCAAATAAAGGCAGTGGAGTCAATATAACAACATTTGACTCGAAACTTGAAATGTAGTGCAGTAGAACGTTGTATAGAATGGAAATACTCAAGGACAAGTTCATTCTTCGAGTCTCTGACCTCTATTTTAAGAATGAACAACATCTGCCCTTGTGAGGTGTTTAGCACTGATGGTAAGTTTTATTTCATACTTCCCCCATTAAATTCATCTGAAAAGATATTCTTTTGTTCATATCACATCATAGAAACCCACATTTTTAAATAAAAATGGTATGTGTATATCAAATAGCTTATAACTTAAGATTCCATTTCAAACCATACCAGTTTCACCTTTGATTCAGTTCATTTTTGGTGTCTTACAAATTAATATTTTACGATGCAGCATAGCTTCTTTTAAATAAATGCTAATTAAATTACATGAAATAGTATTTGGCGCCCTCTTTTATCCAAAGTGACACTTCAATACCAAAGACATGCCTTCGGGGGAAAGTTGGGGTTCTTCTTCTCGCAGTCAGCATTTCGACACTTCGACACGTTGACTTCGAGGGGTAGGATTCAACCGGTAACCTCCTGATTTCAAAATCATAAACTTGTGATAAGGAATGCATTGTCATAAATGAATAAATTAGTACGTCATTTTACTTTACACAGACAATGATAACTTATTCACTGCATGGACTGTACTGATTATACTATGAGTCCTAACATAGTAGATTGTTGAGGCGTGTACGTGAGTACAGGTATAATGTACTGATAGCCCTGTAAGTAAAACTACAACAAGTCAAAAGCATCAATAAGACACATCATTCATTATTAGTCTCTTCTTTAATGCTGATATCGATATTGGATATGAAAGCATTATGTGTATTTATGTGTGGCTATAAAGCATTACATATGCATTACTGCCTTCATAATGTATATATGTGGTGTAGTAGTGTTTATTGATGTTACATAAAAACAATCTGATGAGTTCATAAAGCAAACATCTTGTGGCATGTTCAGGTCCCTTCAAATGAATATGCTTATACGTTGTTAGGAGTTCCAAACCAATTTCTCATTTAAACTTCTTTGATGGCTTATTTTAAATACTTTTCAGAACCCAGAGAGTTAAAAGTATCCAATATTTAAAAAAAACAAGTTTAAACAAGAGATGATTGAAAACTGTAACAGAACTTTTTTTAAATGTACGCTCCCATTTATCGTCTCGCGGCACCCTAAGGTTTAGCTTGTGCCCTCTGGAGGGGCCTGACCCATAGGTTAGATTGGTATTAAAAAGTACATGTTGCAAATTATACATTTCCACACTTTATTTTTGTATTGTGTTATTAGTACTTCTATTTAAGTAACAGATCGGAGCACTTATTTCCACCACTGGTGTTTTGATGACGTCTTTGCTCTAAAATATCCCATAGTTTTGTGGGATTGAGATTTGGTGACTGTGAGAATAATAGAATATGTATCACATATGTGTGTTGTACTTACCAAACCATTCAGTGATGTTTCTCGCCTCATTATCAGGTTTTTTCTTTCTACTTGCTTCTCAGGCTCTTTTTTCAGTTTGTTCCTGTCACCATGCTGCTGCTCATGGACTTACAGTGTCCTCTAGAGGCTGAAAGTTAAATTACATCTACTGTATTGCAATTAATAAATGATGTTTTGCTCAGTTTACTTTTAACTGTGACATCTGACTTTTTTTAAATGAACAGTTCACCCTCATGTCTGTAGGTCTATTTGAGATCATTCGAGACTGAGTTTGTGTTAGTTGCAGAGTGTTGGAGATATCAGCCATTAAGTATCCTCTCAAATATAACAATATGGCGCTCAAAGCGCATACAAAATACATTTGAAAAACTCAAGAGCAATGTCTCTTTCAATATCATTACCTGGTTACTCAAGATAATCCACAAACGTAGGTGTGAGCATTGTCATGTAGGAACTTATCTTTTGAAGCATATCAGCAAATGACCGAGCACAACAGTGTCTATGAGTAAATGCCTTTACTCATAGACACTGTTGTGAGTAAATGCCTTTACTAGTAAATAGTAAATAGTCTATAGTACATGCACACTTCCTACAGGGCTGAGATAAAGTTAGTGGATGTAGTCCAGTAGAAGCAAAAATAGTTCCTGCATGAAGCTGCTCACAAGAAGGTCTGCAGATTATCTTGAGTAACTGGGTCATGATTTCAGGAAAAAAAGTTTTTCATATTTTGTTGGTATTTAGAGCACCATCCAATTCCATTCAAATTGAGAGAAAGCTGACATTTCTAAGGTTGATATCTCCAAATACTCTGCAAAACACATCAAAACTATCAAGATAGATAAACAGCCTTTCAAGTACGAGGAAAAATATGTTTTAGATTTTGAGGTGAACTGTCCCTTTAAGAACAATCACCTGGAAGCTGCCCAGTGTTCCCACAGTCTGGTCTGTTGGCTACTGAGCAGCTCCATTGGACCATTTATTGATCCAGGAATGTCTAAATGTAGCCCCTAAACATTAATGACCTGCAAACAGATGCATGCAGAACCGTAGCCCCATTTAAAATCCTGTTTTTAATTCAAATCCTGTTTTTAATTCAAATGTAGACTCTATTATGTAACTGTTTATACAGTCAATAGGTAGAAAACACAGCAGTAAGTACAATTAGCATTTTAAATGTAGCTCAATATGCATACAGTAATTGGGCAACTTTTAATAAATGTAATTAGAGCATAATTGTAATTCATGAGGCCAGAAACAACCATGAACTCATTCCTTAGATCCTGCTTTTGGGAGGAAATCCCACCAGTGTGTACCGCAGAGATAAACTGCAAATCTGAAGTAATGTGTGTGTATCAAATGTGGCGCCGGCAGCTCGCCAATAGGTGGCAGTGTGCATTCATGCAAACCAATCATGGCACAGATTATGACTGAACAAGACCACATCAGAAAGATAATTCAGTCATAATATTAATAAACATACAGAAGCAGATGTACTGTAGCATTAATGTAGTGATGATCTTTGAGCTCACACAGCGAGATCTGGTACTTTATATGTATACGCCGAGGCTCATGAATACAAAATGGATCAGTGTGAAGCTCCTTAAAAACCCAGAGGGAGTTGAAAGCATCCTCTCAGCCTGCATATATCTTATGATGTATTATGTAGATGGACCGGATACAGACATCAAGACCATCATGGGCATGCAGCCGCTCGGTGAGGGTCCCCGGCGGCTTGCTCCTGTGTCACAGCTGTTTAACTCCAGTAATGCCGGATAATTAAGTATGGTGTAGGGCGACCTGCTGGGACCCCCACACGTCTGAGTTCATGCAGGAGACTCCCAGAAGCTCAGGTCAGAAGGCTACAGGCTCTGGACATGAATGATTAATCCTGGAAATTGACTTTGCTCTTCTCATCAAAGGCTCTTGTTGCTGGTAATAGTTAGCAGAGTAGATCTGTTCCAGTTAGTCATCCTAATCACCAGGAATAAAGAAAGACAGGAAATATGTAGAAGATGAATCAAGTGCAGGTAATAAGATATTACTTCACTTTGTCTCTCCAGAAGGTCTTCATAAAAAAAAAAAACATTTATGATGAAAGTTGTCCTTGAACTTCAAAAACGAGAGATTTAACGATCACTAATGCGAACTGGTGTCGGAACAAGATCAAGCCTGAAATATTATCAAAGATAATTATTTATTTAAAAGGAAAAGGATAATACAAATGAAACAAAATCAGTTTTGCCACATAAATGATTTCATGAGTCATTAACGGCAACAAGATCCCGCTTCTCTCGCAGGAAGCTCATTTGCAGTCTTACTTGCAGACATTACTCTAGAGAGCTTTATGACATGGATACTTTTAACACAGGGCGCTTCCCGAAAAGTGCTTTCTGTGGAGTAAATACTGTACAGTGCAATGCCAAGTAAACAATACATCACATCTGATCATTCATTGGTAAACATGTTTTATATCAAATAACTTAAATATTAAAAGTTTCATCAATACAGTACATTTATAGCAGACTTCACATAGACCCTGGGCAACCTCCCAGTCTCTGAGTATTTCACATTTAATGACCTCCCTTTGGAATTCCACCAAAGCCTTCTGATTGGTGTTGCTTTTCTGCAACCTTCAGTTCGTTTTCAGCAAGTGCAGCCTCACCCGCTCTTCTCGCAGTTCAGCTGCCCCCTGCTCTCCTTCAGTTTGTCTTTCTTGCCCTCTGGAGTCTTGGAGTCTCCTCTCAAATCGCTGACCACGGCTCGGAGGGTTTTGAACCTGTCCATGCGGGCGCTCTGGGCCTGAACTCTGACCTCTGAGCCCTGAGCCACACTGAGGGAGCTGAGGGAGCGCACCGCCGCCAGGCCGTGCTCCTTTCCGTTGGGGCGGCGCGGCGTTGTCATGGTGCCCAGCTCCCCCGGGTGCTCCATGTCCCTGATGACCTCACACAGGTAGCGGGCCAAGTCCTGGCTGGAGAAGGAGAGGGTTTTGTGGGAGCGGCGGAAGATCAGAGGGGAGGGCAGGGTTTCTGTCTCTGAAGGAGGGAAGGCCAGACGCAGAGCTATAGCTGCACTGCCATTCCCATTAGACACCCCCTTCTTGTTGTTGTCCTGGGGAAGCTTAGTCTGTGGGTAGGAGATGATGCTTTGTGGGTAACTGTAGCGGAGCGACTGCGCCGGGCTGGGCTGGAGGGAGCGCTGCAGCTCCACCATATTAAAGGCGTTCTAGAAGACAACAGAGAGAAAAGCAGACGTTTTTTCCCCCCTTTGTAATCTTTTTTTTGGGGGGGGTTTAAAAGATAATGAAAAACAACATTGCCACATGACACCAATCTGTGCTCAGAGCAGTGAAACTAAGTTAATGCCTCTGCCAGCGAATGAAGCTTCAGACTACGACTAAGATCCAGCGTGTTAGAAAGAGATGTTGGCATCAACAGCTCCATTGATCAGCCAAGTAATTAATTATCTGATTGCAGAGGGGGGTGGAAACTGCTATTACCAGCACTATTAAAACAGAGGCATTAACAGCTATTGGTGTCTACTTGCTTAATTTCAGCTAATTGGCTTCCCAGATCTCCAGAGAGCTGATATTTGATTACCATTTCAGGGCAACGACAAACACCGTTCAAATGTCTCCGTTTGATTCTTTATCTTCTTCACAATGCCCTGAAACATTTCCAATAACAAGATGGAAATCATAACTTAAAAGCAGTGCAATGTTTACAAGAAGGTATGTTTCATTCCATTGGGGGGTTTTATGCAGCAATTTATGTAGGAAATGTCTTTAATTATTTAAATGAAAACACAAAATCAAGGCGCCAGGTGACCAATACAAATATAATGTAATAAAATGCATAATGGCTCTTTTGTTCAGGGGAAGCAACTTCACTTCAATAATAAAGTAACTAATTCTAATACATGTATAACCCCTTGGCTTTCAATAGCGCAAAGTGTTTTTGCAAGGTTGGCTCATTATTAAAACTTTCTGAACATTCAAAACATTATACAATATAACTGTTTTATGAGAAGCGTTTATATGTTTCAGAGAGAAAAATATAATGTAACTAGAGAATGCAATTCCTGAAGAAATTGCTAGTGGGAATGCTTAATGCTGAAAAGCTGACTCTGAATTGCTATGCTGAAATGTAATGTGTAAGAAGAAAGTGAAGAATTTAGATTGAAATGATACATGAACACTGGGGGCTTGAATGTGTGATGAGAGAAGAAAATAAAGTAAAAAGGCTTGGAAAAGCAGCAGAATATTTGAACTGCAAACTTTTGAACTAACTTGATGACGAATTATCTGTCGCCATGCCAACGGCATTTGATGACATCCCATAATACACTTAGATGCATTGATGGCTGCATTGTTATCAAACCTGTGAAGTTTTGGGCCGTTTGGAGCATTTTCACTGAAGTTATGAGAAAACCGTATTTCATGGTGAGCATTGTGTTGCCATGGCAACGGCATTTGAAGAAATCTCAAAACTGTCCCGTAGATGTCTTCACGGCTGGACTGTTAGCACACATGTGAAGTTTGAGCACTTTTTGAACATTTTCATAGGAATTATACATCACATTAGGAGGTTACATTACTCTCTCCTCTTGATCGCCCTCTCCCTCTTCTCTTGATTGCCCTCTCTCTCTTCTCTTGATCACCCTCTTTCTCTTCTCTTGATCGCCCTCTCTCTCTCATCTTGATCGCCCTCTCTCTCTTCTCTTGATCGCCCTCTCTCTTCTATTGATTGCCCTCTCTCTTTTCTCTTGATCACCCTCTTTCTCTTCTCTTGATCGCCCTCTCTCTCTCATCTTGATCGCCCTCTCTCTCTTCTCTTGATCGCCCTCTCTCTTCTATTGATCACCCTCTCTCTTCTCTTGATCACCCTCTTTCTCTTCTCTTGATCGCCCTCTCTCTCATCTTGATCGCCCTCTCTCTCTTCTCTTGATCGCCCTCTCTCTTCTATTGATCGTCCTCTCTCTCTCCTCTTGATCGCCCTCTCTTCTCTTGATCACCCTCTCTCTCTTGATCACCCTCTCACTCTTCTATCACCCTCTCTCTCTTCTCTTGACCGCCCTCTCTCTCTTCTCTTGATCACCCTCTCACTCTTCTATCACCCTCTCTCTCTTCTCTTGATCGCCCTCTCTCCTCTTGATCGCCCTCTCTCTCTCATCTTGATCTCCCTCTCACTCTTCTATCACCCTCTCTTCTCTTGATCACCCTCTTTCTCTTCTCTTGATCGCCCTCTTTCTCTCCTCTTGATCGCCCTCTCTCTCTTCTCTTGATCGCCCTCTTTCTCTTCTATTGATCGCCTTCTCTCTCCTCTTGATCACCCTCGCACTCTTCTATCACCCTCTCTCTCTTCTCTTGATCGCCCTCTCTTTTCTTTTGATCGCCCTCTCACTCTTCTATCACCCTCTCTCTCTTCTCTTGCTCACCCTCTCTCTCTTCTCTTGCTCGCCCTCTCTCTCTTCTCTTGATTGCCCTCTTGATCTTCCATGGAAACGCATCCGAGGGATGCGTTTCCATGGAAACGGCATATGATGTCACCCCATAATTGACGTAGAGCTATTGAGGGCAGGACCATTAACCATTATCTGAAGTCTGCTGCTCTGAGCATGTCAGTTGGAGTTATGACATCATCGTGTTCCATGACACAGGTGTTTATATTTGAGCTAACGAGGTGTCCAGAGATCAAAGGTTTCCATTGTTCTGAATGAGGGATAAACCTCTTACATGTGAACGTGTTGTTGAAGAACCGTAACAGATATCTGTGAAATTTCAAAACGTGAAGCAGGTCAAGGAAGTTGAGTATCTGAAGTGTAATTTTTGTGTACTTTCGGATTAATAATGTGGCCTTTTTGGCAGTTTAACTAAAGGTGTGCAGCTGCTACCCTGAGGAGATATCAGCCTGAAATTACAATGGGCTTTAATGGAGGCATGTTGAAAGTTGTTGTCACTTCATGCCCTCAAGAGGTATTTTGTTTAATTATTTTTGCTTAATTATTTGTCATTTTTCAAGCTACGAGATGTTTTCCTACGTTTGTCATGAACAATTATGTCTCAGGAATTTAGGGTTTGGGAATTATGGCAGTTTAAAAAAAAATATGAAGGCACATTTCAAACTGTCCTCCGCTCTAACTCTGACATCATGCACTCTGCCTTAACGAGCTGCGCAATGTTAAAGTTAAAATGTGATGAATTATGGGCTATATCTCTGGAATTATGAAGGTTATGAATGAAAAAAGTAATAGCCATCGATTCCCGACCGAGCTGAACGTTTTGATGTTTGAACGGAGTTTCTGCGATGTGGAATGTGGGAGAAGGAGAGGGCCAAAATAACAGGCGGAATAATAAAGAATTTCGTACGTAGAAGAACAGATAGTTGGAATGCTGTTAACAGCATTCCCACTAAATAAGAATAACAAGTTAACTGTTTGTGAAGCACATACATCGATTACACGCTGACAGACAACACTGCAAGGAACAAATAAGAAGTTGGTGGATATTCCCAATACCTTTGAATGTTTGTTTATTTACTCTCCCTCACTGTGCAGTAGTAAACACCTGTGTGTGTTTGTGTGTGTGTGTGTGTGTGTGTGTGTGTGTGTGTGTGTGTGTGTGTGTGTGTGTGTGTTTACCTGGTCCTGCTCGCCTCCCCCTTCCTCGTCGTAGTTGAGCACATTTTCTCGGATGTCCTCCCACTCGCCGTGGTGCGCGGACACATGGTACACACCTTCCTTCAGACCTTTGTGTCTCCTCCAGCAGGAGTACAGGAACAGGCCCAGCATCAACACTGAGGGGTGCCAGAGAGCAGGTTAACACAGCGGGAACACACACACACACACGCACGCACGCACGCACACACGCACGCACGCACGCACACACGCACACACACACACACACACACACACACACACACACATAATTAAAAGGAGATGCTGAGCAGAAAAACACATGTTTGGTTGTAAATGAAATTGACAACATGAGCGGGGAGAGTGATGATGCAAACACTGAAATACTTAGCACTGGCTGTAGGATGAGAATATAGATCCTTCACCAAACATCCTTTTTAAATAAATAGGTAATACATACTAAATGGATTTTCCATCACATTAATTTGTCCTGTTAGACCTATTAGATGCACTTACCATACAGTTAAGACAAACTAATGGAGCATGCATGGAAACAGAAGCAGCACCTTTTCACCTATTCCCATTGATGTTGCATCTCTGTTTCCTGTCTTATCAAAGACCGCAGCTGCTTTGGAACCTATTAACTGAACGCATACTCCTCCCAGCTTAAACTATAAGCCTTGGTGGCTCTGCTGAATGTGGAGAGGAATGCAGTGTGAGCCGAGCAGAAAAGGTCCTAAAGCATACACATCAATCACAGCTATTGTGTGCTGAATTATACAACATGGTGGACTGACCTTTAAAGTCCATTAATCTCAACCAATATTTTTCTCCCATCTGCCATCCCTCTCTTTCAGCGTCTCCCTTCTTCACTATCTGTTTTTTCCTAGTTCACCCTTTCTTTTTTGTATCTCCGTAATTCTTTTTATTTGTCTCTCAGTATTGGAGCCTCCTTCTTTCTTCTTCTCTTCCGCTCTCATTAAGTCTCTCACGGTGTCTGTTTTCCAGTCCCTCTCTGGCCCCTGTCTGGCCCCAGCTTTTATCTCTCACAGTCGATGGGATCCATTTAAACTAGAATGGTTTGTATGGTGCGTGCTAAGTAGCAGTTTAATTGGAAATCTTCTGAGAAATGCAAGGTAATCACATTAGTCTGGATTTTTTAAGTAATTGCTTCGAAATAGAAGAATGCACCGACGGCTCTTTGGGATCACACTAACAGGCAGGTATTCATAAACAAAGAGAGAAAAACAACTCCCCGGGAACTAATATTTGCTTCAGAGAAAAAAGTTATCTCAATTAAAAATCATCATCTCTATTTATTCACTGCCTGGAACATATTTACCACTTCAGCTCCTGCACTTTTATTTGTAATGCTGCTCTGAAATTATTTAAGAAAAGAGAGTGTGAGTCCCTCCTCGTTCCTGAGCTGGCCATTCTCAGTATTGTGGTGTTATTGTGCTGTGTGTGTTTGTTAGCCAATAGTAGTGAAGCCCTACGGGCACGGGTCAGTGACGACATAGGCAGGGGACGGGGGATGGTACCAGCATGTGAGCTAGGGTTGTACGAGCATGTGATCTACTAATAAAAGGACACGTATTTGTGACAGTTGAACTCACGTGTATTATTGAATAACACGAAATGGTGTCAGAAGTCCTGTCGACATTACGTGGAGTGAGACCGAAAAAAAAAGTATTGTTTGGAGCCAATAGACGGTGAAAAGGAAGAAAAGGGACATGGCAGACGAAGATGCTAACGGAGATTCAGCGCGACCCGCGGCGGGACCGAGTGCTATGTTTAGCATCCAGCCACCGGAGCCTTTCGACTTTTCAAGACCGCAGGAATGGGCCAAATGGATACGGCGGTTCGAGAGATTTCGCCTGGCAAGTAATCTGAACAGTAGTTCAGAAAAGAATCAAGTCAACACATTAATATACTGCATGGGAGATGAAGCAGATGATATTTTACGTGGATTGACTCTCACGGCGGCTCAGAGACACTTACCAAGGTGTCAGGGAGGGTTTACAAGGCTTCTTCGTTGTCAAGAAAAATGTCATATATGAGCGAGCAAAGTTTAATATGCGCAGCCAGGGAGAAGGTGAACCAGTGGACTCGTCACAGCTCTATACGCACTAGCGGAGCATTGTAGCTACGGCGTGCTACATGATGAACTCATTCGAGACAGGCTTGTTGTCGGATTGATGGATAAGCGGCTGTCTGAACGGATGCAACTGGACTCAGACCTTACCTTGGGAAAAGCCATTACCATGGCTCGGCAGAGTGAAGAGGTGAAACGGCAACAATCTTCTCTGCGAGGCGACAATAGAACTGAGGCAAGTGATGCTAAATTAGTGGACAGAGTGTTTAAGAGCAGCAGAAAATATGCTAAAAACAAAGGTCAATCTGCTAATAGCTACCAAGCCAAGCCACAATACAGCCAGGGCGATGATGCAAAGTGTAATAACTGTGGTTGTTCTCCTTCACATACAAAGACTGAGTGTCCAGCCAAGGATGTAAAATGCCATGCATGTGGGAAAATGGGACATTATATGCGTGTGTGGAAAGCAGCTAAAAGAGTGCATGAGATTAATGAAGAAGAGGAAAGCTTGCTCTTAGGCAGCATTGAGGCCGACAATGATCCGTGGATGGCAGACATTGACATTAACAACAAAAGCGTGCAGTTCAAAATTGACACTGGGGCTGATGTTACAGTCATTCCTCACTCCGTGTTTAAGGAGGTCTATCAGCACACAGATCCACCAGCACTTAAAAAGCCAAGGAAGCCACTTTGGGGTCCAGGGAAAAATCCTTTAGACGTAGTGGGCTTTGCTAGTATGCGGCTGAAGAAAGGAGAGAGAGAACTTAGGGAGGACGTGTATGCCATTCGACAATTGCAAACAGCATTGCTCGGGAGGCCTGCCAGTGTAGCGCTGAAGCTAGTGGCACGACTGGACAACGTCACTATGGACACGCTAAAAACTAATTACCCAACAGTATGCAGAGGTCTTGGAGAGGTGCGGCAGCCATATGCCATTAAGCTGAAACCAGGGGCCCAACCGTTTTCTCTGAAGACGCCTAGAAGGATTCCACTGCCACTGATGGACAAAGTCAAAGAGGAACTGTCCCGCATGGAAGACCTGGGGGTGATCAGCAGAGTGGAGGAGCCTACAGATTGGTGCGCTGGCATGGTGGTGGCGCCTAAAAAGACAGGGGCTGTTCGTATATGTGTGGATCTAACAAAACTGAACGAGTCTGTGTGTCGAGAAAAGTACATTCTACCTTCAGTGGAAGAAACACTGGGAAAGCTGGCTGGAGCCAAAAATATTCAGCAAGTTGGATGGAAACATGGGGTTTTGGCAAATACCTCTAACAAAAGGCTCAGCCAAATACACAACGTTCATCACACCCTTTGGCCGATACCACTTCAATCGGCTACCTTTCGGCATAGCCTCAGCCCATGAGCATTTCCAAAACAGGATGACAACTGAGGTAACTGAGGGACTAGAGGGGGTTGTCTGTCACATGGACGATGTACTGGTGTGGGGCCAAACACAGGAGGAGCACGACGCTCGTCTGTATGCTGTGCTGGAGAAGATCCAAAAGGCAGGAATCACCCTGAATGTGGAAAAGTGCGACATATCCAAACAGGAAGTGACATACTTGAGCCATGTGATCACTGCTAGCGGCATTAGCCCAGACCCGAGCAAGACAGAGGCTGTAAGGAAAATGGAAGAGCCGAAAAATGTGAGTGAGCTGAGGAGCTTTCTAGGCATGGTCAACCAGCTGGGGAAGTTCATACCGCAGCTAGCGGAGCGAGACAAGCCACTTCGAGACCTGCTCTCCAAAAAGAACTGCTGGCTGTGGGACATCGATCAGGCCAGAGCCTTCCAAGATCTGAAGGACTCTCTGATATCTCCACCAGTGCTAGCCATGTATGACACAAACAGAGAAACCAAAGTCTCAGCAGACGCATCATCATACGGCTTGGGGAGTGTGCTTCTGCAGAAATGGGAAGAGTATTGGAGACCGGTAGCCTATATGTCACGTTCTCTCACACAGACAGAGCAGAGATACGCACAGGTAGAAAAGGAAGCTTTAGGCTTAACCTGGGTGTGTGAAAGGTTTCGCAACTTTCTCATCGGAAGACACTTTGAGCTGGAAACAGATCATAAACCTCTTCTGAGTCTCCTGGGGTCTCAGTCATTGGATGCGCTTCCCCCTAGGATTCAACGTTTCCGGATGCGCCTGATGCGTTATTCCTACTCAATCACACATGTGCCAGGGAAAAGCCTGTGGACGGCTGATACACTGTCACGTGCACCTGTGAAAAGAGACTCCACACCAGATGAAAAAGAGTTCCTCGAGAGCATGAATATCTATTTGGACATGATTATCGACAGTTTGCCAGCAAGCACGGCTTACCTGGAAGAGCTAAAAGGGCAGTTGGCAAAGGACAGTGTGTGCGGAAGAGTGATGCAGCTGTGTGAAGAGAAATGGCCAGCACACAGCAACAGTGAACCAGCCATAAAGTTATACTGGGCGGAACAAGCGTTCATAACTGTGAAAGACGGACTACTGTTAAAGGGGGACAGACTCGTCATCCCCGCAACAATGAGAAACGATGTGCTCGCCAGACTACATGAAGGTCACCAAGGAGTGGTGAAGTGTAGGGAGCGTGCCCGACTGTCTGTATGGTGGCCAGGGCTATGTCAGCAGCTAAATGAGTTGGTTCTCAACTGCAGAACATGCAGCAAGGAGAGACAAAACCCCAAAGAGCCGCTGATGCCAACACAATACCCAGGCCGACCATGGCAGAAACTGGGTGCCGACTTGTTTATGCTGGGAAGCAAGTCATATCTGCTGGTAGTGGATTATGCATCAAGGTATGTGGAAATGGCTTCGCTGACACCCATAAGATCAACAGATGTAATCCACCATCTCAAATCCATCTTCGCACGACATGGTATACCTGAGACGCTGGTGTCAGACAACGGGCCGCAGTTCTCGGGGAGGGCATTTGAAGAGTTTGCAGAGTCGTATGGATTTAAACACGTCACCAGCAGCCCTAAATATCCACAGAGCAACGGTGAGGCAGAACGGGCTGTAAAGACTGTGAAGAGTCTCCTTAAGAAAGCAGCAGACCCATATCTGGCTCTGCTGGCTTACAGAACCACCCCACTACAGAACGGGTATAGCCCTGCGCAACTTGTCATGGGGAGGAGGCTTCGCACGACGGTGCCGACATTACCAGCGCTGCTGGATCCTGCTCTTCCCGACGCCGAGGCTGTAGTTCTGAGAGAAAGAGAGAGGAGAATAAAGGATGCACAGCGGTACAACCTGCGTCATCGAGTGAGAGGTCTTGAGAGACTTGCACCGGGAAAAGATGTTTGGGTCACGGATCAGAAAGCGAGTGGAACGGTTATTGGCAGTCACAACACGCCACGCTCCTACATTCTTGAGGGACCTCATGGGACAGTCCGGCGAAATCGCCATCATCTCATTCCCATGTACTCCTCGTCAGAGCAGAGCGGCAGAGATGCAGCGGAGCAGCATTCAGGAGGTGTGCCAGAGCAGCGTATCGCAGAACCTCCGGAGCCTAGTGCGCAAGATCTGCCACCCCTAGAACCAGGTCTGGGAGAGCCGTGGTGAGACCGGCTAGGTTGGACTTGTAAACAAACCAGCGACCTAAGGGATATATATATAGAGTCGTACAAGGGAGAAAAAAAACTGGTTATTAATAATGTTGTGCATTAATGTTGTGTATACACAAAATATTATAGGCTTACAGATAGTTCAGGAAGGTCTAGAGTTAACTGTTATTTTATATCTCTGGTTCAGATAGGAACAGACCTTCCACCCTACAGAGGCAGAATAATCCTCTAAGGTCTGTGGAGTCAATGGCAGTCTACCCATTGATTCATAAAAAGGGAGATGTGGTGTTATTGTGCTGTGTGTGTTTGTTAGCCAATTGTAGTAGACCCCACGGGTCAGTGACGTCCTAGGCAGGGGGACGGGGGATGGTACCAGCATGTGAGCTATGGGTTGTACGAACATGTGAGCTACCAATAAAAGGACACGTAATTGTGACAGTTGAACTCACGTGTATTATTGAATAACACGACAAGTATGGGGCGGAGGGGGGGATGTATTGATCAGCTGATCCGGCCCTTTCACCGCTGTGCCGGAGCGCCCTCGCAGAAAAATACCAGGATCTCGATGAGGTAGGCGCCAAGCACAGGGCGGCGCTTCTTCTCATCCCCAGAATTACCTGCTCCGAGGGCCCTGCGCTCACCTCAAACCTTAACACCGCCTCATGGGGGGGAGAAAGAGCTCGATACACAGTACAGAGGGCAGCACAAGACCTCAACAAACACACACACAATTAGACCCAGGTAAACACACCTTTGCACACACACAATAGTTACCTGCTGAAAAACATACGCCTGCAGCCTCAACTGCCCAGATGTGTGTGTGTGTGTGTGTGTGTGTGTGTGTGTGTGTGTGTGTGTGTGTGTGTGTGTGTGTGTGTGTGTGTGTGTGTGTGTGTGTGTGCATGTGTGCAGCTACATTCCAGCGAGATCAATATCACTCTGGGTGGAGAACAAACATCTCAGTCATTCATCAATCCATAATGCTGCTGCCTCTCTGCCCTCTTACCGTTGCCATGAGCAGAGTATTAAGATGTTAGCCTGGACTCCAATGTGCATTATGAATGAGCGCCAAGTAAACAACTACAACCCACTTGATCAAACACACTTAACCCCTTAACTGCTTCTCTCAGTCTGAGGTTAATGAGAAAAAATGAGCTGCGAGGTATAGGACGAACATCAATGGGAGGATAGGGGGGAAAAGAAAAAAAATGATGAACGAGCAGAAGGAAATGAGACAGATGAGAGATGGGAAAGAGTTGAGAAAATAATTTATTTATAAATCTTTCAGGGAATGAAAAGTACAGGCACTTTACATGATCGCTTAACACACGGACCATATGGACAGCTAATTTCTTCCATTCTTCAAAAGCCATAATGTCAGATTTGATGTCGGACTAATGAGTTTCGCTCAGACTTCAGATCATCTGGCGCTGTCAATAGCACACGCTCAACATTCTGGTCGGCCCTTGATGGCTTATGTTGAACTTAATAATGGATGATCATTTTAACTTTTAATGCATGTTGAGGCAGAGAAGGAATCCCCCTTTAATTTAACACCCTTACTTACTTAGTGCAGGGGGAGAGAGCATATTTATGCAGTGGATCCTGTGGTGAGGAGGGTCATCATTACACTGCTCCATATTGTATAACCACCTGTTCATCCAACCGCTGGATTCCTCTTGTTTCCACATTCAGAGCATTTTATCCTGAGGTAAAACCAGCTCTTCTTTTTGCTTTCAGTCTGAGAGAAAGAATTGTTTAGCTTGTTTTATTCACTCTTTTTTCCAAGGTGTGAAAATGTAATTAGAGTCATCAAAGACAGCTCTTTCCAATCTGAATTATATTACGGAACAGACGGTGATTCTTGGTGAGGTGAAAAGTTGGAGCTTTGAATATAAATGCCTTTGCAACAGCGGGCGAAACCTTTTCAAATGGAATGCACCTTTTTCTTTGGTTCGCATGCAAGCAATACATGAATTTTTATGAAAGTTGCCAAGGACACACTTTATCATCTTTGAATTCATTATCAAATATTGAAGACCGCTTTATGCGTTTCACTCTCAAGTGTCAAAATAACTGATGTCCCAATACTAGCCACATGCCCTGGAGGGAACGTTGAGTCAGTTATGGAGGCAGGGACAGTGTATTGAATTGCCCAAGCGTTTTATAAGCCTATCTCTGACAGAAAGACTCATAAACAGTGATGTGGCCCTATACAGACGGCAGTGAGCGCAGCAACATGCAAGCCACTTACACACATTCGTCCTTCAATCTTAGTGAGGACCAGAAAACCACATTTCCTTTACATATTCCGATATATATACACAGTATATATGTAAGGGATAATGTGCTGCGATGCGGTCATTATGGGGAAAAGAACACCGACAGGCTGATCAGGAGCCCGACGCGAAGTGGAGGGATCTAGATCGGCATCGCGCCGGTGCACATTATCCCTTACATATATATCGCTATATATGCCATATACTTATATATATAATAGCCCATAATGCCTTAAACTAACATAATTAACCCATACTTTTCCTCGGCCTTAACACTGAACTAAAGGGACAGTTCATCTTTTCTGTAGAGATATCGATGCATATACATTTAACAGGGCCCTGCTGACAGCAGATGTGGGCAGATATTGCATCTTGATCTTATTAGATCTTACCACAGCTTATTACACCATCAACTGTGCAATTGTATTAGACTATCTCTACATCTAAAGCTCACACATTAACCAAGTAATCAGCATTTAACAAGCAACCAGTCCATGCTTCATTTCAGCTTTTCTCTTTAAAAAGCCAAAACACTTTAAATGGAAAAACCTTAGACTAAGACTGTTGATCTAAAGCTCTGGAAAACGCATACATTGAGGCATTGAGAAATCAAATAGAAGACCCATCTTTGAAGAAAAATAGCCATTAGCTTAATCCAGATTCAGGTTTAGCTTTAAAACACCTTTTTCAGATTATAACATGTTTTTTCCCCCCAGAAAAATGGTATTGTGTCCCACAGGGTTTAATTTTAGGCTTTCTGTTTTTCAGTTTGTATATGCTTCCTCTTGATCACAAAATGTAAACAAATATAACATTTCTCCATAAATATTAAACAGATATTGCAGCTACCGAGCAGTGTTTCGCTTTACCTCGGATTGAATTAGCTTGTTGATGCTGGGAAAAGTAAAATAGTTGAAATGTGCTTTCTTCAACAAAGAAATGTAGCCCAAATTATTCTTTGAGTACTACAGTACATACATGTAATTTTACCCATGTATTCATACCATTTCGCCTCAAAGATATTAATGATATTAATATTAACTACTCCTCATCCATAAAGCAGTCAGAGATCGGGCTCTGGTATACATTTCTGAACTTTTGAACTCTTACACATTAGAAAGCAGCCTTAAATCATCCTTTAAGTCAAAATCTTCAAAGGGAGGCTCTTTCTATGAAGTTCTTAAAACTCACATACTGTACCCAAGGCTTGACAATCCTGTTTTTTTACTTTAAAATCATTTTTGCTCTCACCTGCTTATTTTCACACTATTATAAACTCTTTATTAATCTTAATTTGCTTTTATAATTGTCTTGTTTGGATAATGACATGACAAATCTGATTAAACATGGTTTGTTGTTGTAGTTTATCGCCATACAGAGGCTTTAATATTAATTTAATATTTTCTCCCAGTATTTTTCATTTAGAAAAGCCTGGTTATGAGTTGTGAGACTATAGTTAGTTCAACATTAAATATGTTATAAATCGTTTTATTTTTCTAAGGATTACATTCCTCAACAAACATTCAAGGGCTGTACAAAATTCAGCTTCCAACCACATGACCACCTACTTAATTTTAAAAACATATTTCTCATTCGGTAGCTAGAAATATATATGCTGAAGTAATAATTTAAATGTAAATAGCAGAAAATGGTGGAGTATCCTCAAGCTAGCATACATTTAGAAATACAAAATGGACAAACAGCTGATATGAACGGCTACAACTTTTTAGCATTTTGGCACATAAGGTTTTTGTAGGTTACCTTGATCACCCTATCCTGTGTGTCTGATAATACAATGAGACAGAACATAACACATTTCTAACCCTATCCAACCCAATTCTTACTCTAGAAATAACCTGAATAAGGTAAGAGACAATACAAAGTTTTCCCTTAGAATAGCTTCAAACAGTGTACATGTGCACAGGATTGACACATTTAGGGCGGCTTGGGAAACAGAAATGTGAAAGTAAAGGCTGGAAAAAATATATCAAGGAAGTAAAATGGGTGGATAGTGGGATATAAAATAAGTTGGACGGATAAAAAGTAAGGCGGTAAGGGAAATTGACTTCTGAAGTCAGAGCGTAACATTGGAAGAGACAGGGAACACAGAAGTGAGGAGAATATAGAAAAACACATAAAGAAACTCCACGATTCTCTGGGGACTTGTACAGCTTCCCCGTGAATCACAAATTAAGACATACAATAGAGGTTTCTCATTACTCTAATTTCCCATCCTCGACTCCTCGGTCCTCCGGTAGTGACCCGGAAATGGATTTCAGCGCGCCATGTTGAAGGACATCTCATTTCTCTAAATGCACTTCGAGGACCGAGCATCGAGGAGGCTCTCTGGAGGAGCTCTAACCGAGGATACACTGATGCATCCTCCGCGGATGCATTTCCGGGAACGGTTGAGGCGTTACGCAACGCCGGACTTATCTCAGCCAATGACAGCCCTGCATGCATCCCCTGGATGTTATTTTAGTAACTGCTTTCATCGCGACGCAATGTTTACAGTGAGAACAGCTGTGAGGTCCGTGCAGAAAGCAGAGCAGTGTGCATAATATATATCACTCAGTATAACAGGCCTACATTACTCTCAGTATTTGTATGCTGTAGTTTAGTAGATATCTACAAACAAAGAGTCAATATTTTTCTAAGGCCATTTAGTGCTTCACATAATAAAATACACAACGGCTGTAGCCTGATTTTGCTTTAGGAGCTGTAGGTGTGTGTGGTACAGTGTGTAGGTGTGTGTGTGGTACAGTGTGTAGGTGTGTGTGTGGTACAGTGTGTAGGTGTGTGTGTTGTAAAGTGCGTGGATGCGGCTGACAGACGGGTCTCAGTTGGTTTGGTGTCCTCTGTTTTTAATAGGCCTACTTGTAAATACAACTTTTGGCCCGTAATTTCAATTCCCCATTTCAGCGACCAGACAGAGAGAGGAGGGGGATATATCCAGTCTCTGATTGTGTTACGTTATTATGAGAGTGCTCTCATACTTGTTTGATTCTGAAATTGTATATATTTATATAAATATATGTGTGTGTATATGTCCGCATCTGTAGCCTGTTATTGTCTCATTATACCGCACTGTCAATTAATTAAAAGTAAATATATAAGTTGTGAACACATCTGTCCATCAGACAGTGCTGCCTCCTGTCATCATTAATGGACGTCTCTTTAAAATGACCGCTCAGAGGAGCGGAGTTCTCATTTCTCTAACCGCCTGCTGCTTCCCCTCCTCTCTCCTCAGTTCCTCTCCTCAGTCCTCCGCTCTTATCTCCTGTGGGCGGCACTAAGCCTTGAGGATAGGAGTCGAGGAGGGGAATTTAGAGTATTGAGAAACCTCTAATGTTTCCCTCCCTGCTTATCTTCCAGTTTTGTTTCATATTTCCGCCAACCACCCATGGAGAAATCACATCCTGCCACAACTCAAGAGATCAATAAGGCTAACAGATACATGTAGTAGATTTCACCGGGGTGGAAAACAAATAAAACAGGAGATGTTACAGACATGGTGCAATGATTATACCATGAAGACAAGAACACACACACATAGAAAGACAAGATGAAAATCAATGCAGTGAAGATGAAAAAGAAAGAAAACGACAAACAAAAACATACATTTAAGAAACATAAGAACAGATGAGGGAACGAGTTCCGGTTACCACAGGTAGAAGATGACATAGTCAACATAGCTACCTAGAAAGGCCAAGACACAGATGCTGATGGCGAACATGGAGCTGAGGCTGAGGCTGTTTCCGTCCACGTTGTGGAACATGGCGAGCGTCACCTCGCAGTGACGTCCCTTATAGCCTTCGCTGCAGTGGCATGAGTAGCGGGACGGAGAGTGGGCCACGCAGGTGCCATGGCGACAGGGACGGCTGGCGCACAGCGTGTAGACGCACACTTTACCAAGGGAGCTCTCTTTGGTGATGTGGCCTGGAGGGCACCTGAGCAGAGAGATGGCAGTGTAAGGCAAAGAGACAATTGGGGAAACTGTCAGATAAAAAGAGCATTGGCTTCTATCATGATGAGAGTTATGTCACCTAAGCTGTCAGTTTAAAAATAAATCCCTCAGGAGTAACACCTCTTACATGAGATTCAAGATATGCTTTTGAAGGTTCTAGCGTTGACTGTACTGAGATAAAACAAACGAGGAAAGGAACTGAGAAGCTAGGATTGGCTTTGCAGTAGAAGTCCCACTGTATATTTGTGCAAAACATTCCCTGAACATCATTCACCCCTGCTGCCCCCTGCCTCTCTCAGCGCTGTGTGACCTGAGGCTGTGCAGCAATCACAGAATATGGATATCCAACTGCAGTAGAAAGTC
This sequence comes from Notothenia rossii, assembly GCF_949606895.1. Lineage (NCBI taxonomy): Eukaryota > Metazoa > Chordata > Actinopteri > Perciformes > Nototheniidae > Notothenia > Notothenia rossii. The sequence continues at coordinate 24,601,993 of NC_136903.1, read as the reverse complement.
CCACGCTGTTTCAGAGTCCTAAATTCACAGCCAGGGGACTCAGTGGTCCTGCAGAGTTTAAAGGGGCAGCCGAGACTGTGACAGCCACTGCTGTTATACTCTGTTCTCTCAGGTTGACACGTGATTAGACACAAAGAGTAAGGGCTGAACTCAGCCAAGCTGCCACCTGGTGGACACTTCAAGGGTGCTGCAGGAGACTCACATTGTTCTATAGATGCACAAATACTCAAACCTCGTCTGCTATGTCATTATGAAATGATTCATAAAACATACAAAAATAAACATTAGTTACGGCTTACATTTTTTTCATAAATGTTATCTTATTTAAAAGCTTCACCAGACTTAATTTGAGAAAAAAGACACTATTAAATAATTTGTTGTTTGTTTTTATCATTTAGTTTATTTAAATCCCAACTCAGAACCTGGTTAGTGAGGAATCAGCTCTGCCAACACTGACACAATCTTCTGCTCCTTACCACACACTGCCTGTGTTTTATCATGTTCTTTTTAGTTTAGTTTTATTGTTTTTATTTAAGTTTTCCAGTAATGTATGTTGCATGTTTTTATTTGATTGTGTTTACTTGTTTAAAATGGAATCTGTTTTAGGTTGACTTACACAATCTGTCCAGGGACTACAGATGAAAAGTAGCCTCTTGGCTAACTCTGGCACATTTACAGAAATGTTAATTAATGTGCACTGTCCCTGTTAAATAAATGAATAAATAAAAGAATGAGTGGGTTCTTTTTTTAATCTGTTTTAGGTTATTTGTCTCAATGTAAAGCCGTTTTAGAAAATCCTCTAAAAACATGAAGTCTAATATCATAATCATTATTATGATTCATCACTAAATAGTGACATGGTTGCTGTTTCCCATTTTATCTTTGGTTCAATGACCCTGCAATCTGGTCACACATGATTTGTTTTCTTTGGGTAATTTATTTTGTTTGTCATATGATGCTTTGGAAACTCACACATATAAATGCAGAGTTTGTTTATACCTGACAAATGATAATAAATAGCATTCAACCTAACGTGACCAGTTGTTAATGTTGTGAATGGGTTACATGACATTTAAAGTTCCTCCCCGAAAGGTTATATTATTATTCTATCTACCTTCAGTAACAGTACTGTGCGAGTGTATTTGCCTTGATGTGGTTTTCTTGTTAAAATGAGCAAGCTCATTGCTGGTGTTCCTAATTTAATATAAGCGAGGCCTTGCAGTCCTTGTCTCTCGATGTATGCGTATACTAAGGCGTCATTAACACGCCGGGTTATTCATTCTGTATTTATTTACAGCACCTGCACTCGTGGTGTCTCCAGAGGTCCACGCAGACCAGGGGAGGGGAGCAGTGATGATTCCTGCAGGCGTCTGAAGAGCAGCCGGCAGAGACCCCCTGCAAGGTGACCACCTGAAGCCCATCTGAAGGCGGCTCCTCACCCAGAGGTAAGGAGCGGCTGTTGAACCTCACATCTCGCAAACATCCTGGTGGGCAGAGGGGGGAAAAAGAGAACGGGAGGGTAAGAAAAAGAGTTTACAATGCCAAAAACCACCAGTCCTCAGGCTAGATCTCTTTATGGTATTTTCACCATGGCAGGGGAGTAAACTCACACACACACACACACACACACACACACACACACACACACACACACACACACACACACACACACACACACACACACACACACACACACACACACACACACACACACACACACACACACACACACACACACACACACACACACACACACACACACACACACACACACACACACACACACACACACACACACACACACACACACACACATTGACACACATAAACAGGCTGGCTGAAACACCTGCAGACTGAGGCACACTCGCAGAAAACACACAAACAGCCCGAGGCTAAGCTGTCAGCATGGAGTTCTTTTTTCAGTTTTTTAGAAGGATATCTTCTCTGCTGGTTAGTTTGCTCACTCTGCAGGACGCATGATGTCTAACACATCTTTTAAATACAGTTCAGTCCCACTATCTCGCTTTCTATCTACTTGAAACTATGGGATCCAACAACTTTGTCTGCGGTAAGGATAAGCACTGAATTATTTATATGTTCAATAACTTTAACAGGTATGCAAGTAGCTGTGGAGTCCACTCTTTTGCCAATGAATATATTGATCGTTCACCTCATCCATTGATTTTCTCCCCTCAACATTAATTAATTTGTCCACTCATACAGTCTCATTAAACCGAAATACGTAAGTATCCATCTACCGAGGAAGCTCCTGTTGTGTCCCGAGGGAAAAGAGTTTCCGAGCATCACGGCGGAGGGGTCGATAATGATCTCGTGACTCTGCCCAGGCGAGGCTGTGACTTCTCGTCGCCCCCCGCCTCCGTCCAGTCGCAGGGTGAACTCCCTGCCGTACCGATCCAGTTCCACCTCATGCCACTCTCCATCACTGAGGCGGTGGTGGGGCAGCGTCAGGTTGTAGTCTCCATCCCCGAGGTTGTAGAAAACAGCGAGTAGACCCTGAAAAACCTGAGAAGCACAGCGAAGCTTTGCTGATTGAAATACAAGCATTAAAACAGACAAGGAAACCTATGAAATAATAAAATATGTTTTTATAGATGGGCTATGGATATAGTACTAGGCTTCATTTGGAAGACTTATGCATTGTTAAAACTAAAACAAGCTGCTATGTTTTGTCATCAATCCTTAGCGAATACAAATTGTTATATGAGGGTGTCACACATTCTAATCCAGCTGACCTGGACTCCTGCCATATTGATGATGTGCAAAACAGATCTTCAGCATAACATCATCTTAAGAAGTAGGCCAGCTCCCGTGGTGGAGTAAAAAAGGCAGCAAAGGTTGGGCAATACAGAAACATGTGAATGTATCTACTAAGAACAGACCCTCTGTGGTGAACCTGCCAGAAAAATGGCATGAAAATTTCAGTGGCAAAAATTAATTCAGGCAATTTTGCAGCTATGATGCTTTGCAGCGCCGCCGTACACATGACTGCGTGGCAGGAGCCGGAGCCATCCCGAAGGGAAGGTAAACAAGAAACAACAATTATCTTCAGCAGTTAAGGATGAGCGAACACAATGGACCCAACCAATGAGGGGCTCCCATAACTGCTGCTTGTACATGTCCAACGCTTAATTGGAAACAGTGGGGCAAGATAATTCACATTCAGCCCAACCTGCATTAACTATTGCTCCCTCAGCATGGGCATCTCAAAAGCTTCTCCCCCACTGGACACTCTCTCACAGTAAAAGCTGACTTTGCTCTCCCGTCTGCCTCATCCTGCCCTCAACAAAAAATGAACAAAGGACAAAGGACTCAATCAATACTCAGGAAAAAATCTGATTATACAAACTTTCTGCAGCGCCCCCAGAGATCTATGCAATCACCATTAGGCGCAAAAAGTGTCTTCCTGAAGTCTGTATTTCTATAGAACTTTTAAATCACATTTAAAGCCAAAAAAAGTAAATGATTGTAGAGTGTTACTGCTCTTAAGGGTCACTGGTCTTTGACAAAGCAGAGCATACTAGTCGCTCTCCCAAAAAACCCTTCACAGGGCATTTGATGATTTCTTTCTTTACAGAGACACTATATTCCTTGGAGAGCTGCATGTTGTTTATACCCAGCTGGCCCTTGCTAACCTCTGTGTGAAAGTGTGGTTATTTATTCAGTGTGCACTCTATCCCATATCTACCCTTATGAAAAAAAAAGAGACAGCCCTTTAAATTAGGGCTTGTTGTCGGCAAACACACCAGGCTTAGGCTCAAGTATTTCTAAGAGCTTTGAGACAACCGGGCTGGAAATGCTGCTGCGTGCTGCTTCTGCGGACAGACATCAGATGTTTTATACAGCTCAGCAGCTCCGCTCCAGAGAGGCTTTCACAAAAAGGCTTCACAGACAGCACACAGTGAGGGTTACAGCCTTTTCCTCTTCCCGTCACTGCAGGGACTGCAACAAGGGAAAGGGGACGACATTGTTTTTCCTCATGAAGTAAAGACCCATAGAAGAACAAGATATGAGGGCGATGCTTTTTACACAAAGCTGTCCAACGTTTAACAAGCGCAAAGACAAGAGGTTTTCAAAGACAGATCAGTGTTGTAGAATACCCTAAACGAGACAGGTGTGCCGCAAACAGCTGAACCTGTGAGTTATCCAAAACAAAAATGACAGTCCTAACAGAGCCATTTACTTCCAGGTGCTGTTTACACTCGACCTGTCACTCAATGAGACGAGAGGCCTTGACGAAACACTGGCTTCAAATCCACTCAAGAATGTGTCAGCCGTGCTATTATGGAGGTTTGGCAAAGTGAGGTAGACTTGTCTCGAAAAGAAACTCAGTGTGAGCACCACTCCACTCCGGGCTTGTGGCAAAGGGAGCAGCATGACTGCAGACATGACTTTGAGCCTGACACTCGAAACAGACTGTGTCAAAACCCTCAAGTTCAGAGCAATGGGATCTGACCTTCACTTAAGAGCACTCTCTCCTTGAATTACAGTGCACACAGTTGCATTCTTTCACTATTGAATTGTGCTTGAATCATTAACCACAGACAGAAATAACCTTGAATAAAGAAGACCTCATTTCTTAAATAGCAGCCTCTCAATAGCAGTATTCTTCAGACTCTCTGAAAGACCTCGTCGTGAACATACATATGTCAATCACCCGGCCCCCTCAGTATCCACCCATATGTCTCCAACCCTGATATTACTCACTCTCAGCCTGACAAGCGTTTTCAGAAATCATTGTCCGGGCCCTAATTATCATCTTAAGGCCTACAGAGAAAGACAATCAGAGCTGTCAAGGTGGTGTGGAGCACCAAGCCGCTACTCACCTCTAAGCGTAGGTATTCATTCTGCTCCTGGGAGAGCAGGCTGAAGATGACACCTGCGGCGGCACGCGTCCGGACCCCGACCTGGAACCTGGTCCGTCGCGCAGGCAGCGACCACAAGAGCTGGAACTGTACGTGGCTCCGGATGTCGAAGGAGAACTCTGGCGCAGCTTGTCAATCAAAAACACACAAGGCTTGTTCAATTAATTCAGCTGTCATGTGGGAAATACGCGAGGATATCGCAGCGAGGCTTTGCTGTTCTGCAGAAGCACTTCATGTAAGGCGAGGTTATCTTCACACTGCAGCAAAGTGACGTTTGGTAAGGTAGAATATTCCCCCATGAATTCACTTTGTGAGTTTTACAATCCCCAACTCCACTGAGATCTGACTGTTCTTCCCCTGAAAACTTTGTGGTCAATTAAAAAAAAACGTGTTATTCTCACCTTGATCACACTGAGGCCCTGTAAAGCCAGGTTCACACAGGCAGCTGAAGGACCCCCACTCTCCATGACAGTGGCCCCTCTGGCCGCAGGAGGACAGGGGCTCCATGTCGGTGCAGTGGTCATCAATAAGAGAGCAGCCTGGCACAGTGTTGGAGGATTCAGCCGGGGAACCAAGGTCGTATAGCTGAGTGGCAGAAGAAGAAGAAACAAATAAGACTCAGTAACCAGAGAGAAATGAAAGGATTCTGTACTTACAATAATAGTAGCCGAGTGAATGGGGATGTGATTGCAGATTGAGAAAGAAAATTGTATCTTATCATTCAATTTAGGATACCATAAACCAATGTGATTGCTGATTGCTTAATGATACATTGCATATTGATTTACCACACACAGTGAAATTGAAGTGGCGCAGCAGCAAAAATATGTAAAAAATGTACCAGAATACTAAGTACATTATGAATTTCTGCTATATTATATACAACAAGAATACAAGGAAGTATGAGACAGGAAGAACTATACACCATGCATACATACATGGTATAGCAGGGTACATAATCAACGTCACAATATAATATGTACAGTATGTAGATATGCAAGTAAGTTCTGCCATTAACTTACAGAGTAACGTAGTAGGAGTAATGTATTTGCTCCTGTCACACCACTATACTTGCTATGCCACATTTCACAACATGTTGTACTTTTGACAGCTATAGTAACTTGTCATTTTGTATAAAGATTTTACATTCACAACTAGGTTCACCTTAGAGAATGTTCTAAATCAAACTATCCAGCATTATGTAAAGTATATAAATGTAGCTCCACCAAAGCCATTTACTTAACGATATCAAAATTACATTACATGGTATTTGGCATACACTTTAATACTGTAGATGTGCCGATGGGAGTAATTTGGGGATAGTTATCTCTCCCAGGGGATTTCTTTAAAACTGCACCAAGTTAGAGGAACGCCTTGTTGACAAATATTTTTGGGAGTTTGTTCCTCCAAGGCTTATTTTGGATTTGTTACACATTTTTACTACAGCATGTTTACTACAATCACACAGAAAAAGTTATATATGACAACAATATGTGTGTGTGTGTGTGTGTGTGTGTGTGTGTGTGTGTGTATACAGTGTGCCGACATGCATGTGTTTGTGTGTGTTTGGCTGTGATGAAACCATGTGCCACTGTGTGCTTAATGTAAATTGTGTAAATGTGACGGATACATGAGACTCATCAACTGGTGTATCTCTACCAGCAAGTCTGTCTGTGACCCAATAAAACCCACCATGTTCTTTGGTGAGAAACGTTAAAACATAAACTATATTGAGAAGGACACCACAGGGCATTTTTATGCACAAACCTGGATGTAGCACTATATGTTTAGTTTGTTGTGTTCTGGTAGTGCTTAAATAAATAATCTGAATGCTTCTTTTATAACTTTCCTTTTTGTAAACTTGTTTGTAAAAGTACATATTGTACATCTGCAATAACAGGTGTAAAAACAACCACATGGATCCCCCAGCACCTTCTGTATGTGGTCAGCCATCCAGACAGGTAAACACAAATTAATAGAATTTACAATTCAATACAGAAATCTCTTTATCTACAACATATTTTATAAACAGTCCCCGGTCATTGTGTGTTTATTTAACTGCCTGCTCCACACAATACCTTGCTGTCCAGGAGCAGGTTCCTTATGCATCCAGTGTAGTGTTTGTGCTGCAGCTGGGGGTATTCATAAGATATGTTCTGGTTGACCCCTCCGAGCTGCACTACATGACTTCCATTCAGGTACCTGGGAAATAAAAGCAACTTTCAATAGACAATAAACAGAAGAACAGAAAAGAAAAAAACACCATGTAGGTTCCCAAGGTTAGAATTCATAGTGCAGCTCTCAATATATAAAGAAACGCAAGCACAGGAAAAGGAACACACTCCTTATAATCCGTCAAGGTTAACATTCATGGTTTATTTTCCTGCTGAGGGTGTCATCACTGTTACTGCTCCCAAAGAAATATGACATCTTATTCCATTTATTTTTCCCTTATTGTGAAAATAAATGCATGTATAAATTGTATTTACCTGAAACGATAAATACACATACTCTCTTGCCTTGAAGAGATAAAAAACTGAATGTATTTCAATGCTAGCTTAAATACATGTTCAATGACACAAGTGTTTATATGACCTAATAGGAAAACAAGGCATCAGGGTTAATGGTTTTCTCTTTTGTAAGTTATTCAAATGAATAGCAGTCGTAAAGCCCTGATGTACATAGTTAAACTTCATAAACTCTTAGCTTAATTACTGAAACAAAACAATCAGCACAGTGCCAGGCCCAGCCCGCGATGGGGGAAAAGAAATTGAGCTGTGACTATGTACACAAACAAAGTCAGACGGATTAATTAGCATTTTAAGAATATCATATCTGAGGATTTTATTAACAGTTTCTCCCCTCCAGAGAGGAAAGGAATTAAACACTGTGAGCTCACAACAGTCTGAGCCACTACATGACTTGAACAGATTCCATGCAGCTGGTGATTAACACCTTTTGAAACACAACTCATGCCACGAGAACTGCCTGATTATGCGTATTTCTTTAAATAAAACCAGAGGGAAGGGCATTACTATTTTATTTTGAAAGATCATAAGCAGTTAAGGTTGTAAATTATTACTTTTAAGGGATATAAGATGCTAAAGATCTAGGTTTTTCATGTTGTAAGGGGATACTTATGAGCCGAAACAACTTACAAAGTTATTTCATATTTGATAAACGGACAATTTATCTGCATCTGTTATTTATTTGCTATTTACTATTAATCAGGTAATCAATAAATATGAATCAATAATTTAAATATTAGGACCTAATCCAAATTGTATTACACATTCATCGCTACTGCGTTATCTAATCTTTCGATCCTAAAAAAATAATACTGAATGTAATAATCCATGTATTTTTTGCAGTTTTGCATGCCAGCACACCTAAATCATTACAACACTACTAGACTAATATGGTAGAATAGAGGTAATCCTTTAGTATTCCTTGTATAAAGTTAAAGCAGTCTACCTAGATGCCACATGTGTATGCAAAGATTGACCATCATTTCTAATTTTTCACTTTTAGCACCTTTCAAAGTGCTGTGCTGTGACTACTAATGCTGCTATAGGATTGTTTACCCCTGTGGGGACATCGGGCACTAAAGACACTGACCCCACGGACCAGGCATCCTTTTAGATTTATAAACAGCGAAAAAACAAATCCTTAGAAGATGAATAGTTTGCAACCACAAGAAAAACCCCAGCAGGACCTCTGGAGGATTTCTAAACCCTAATTGTTGGTTACCTCAACCCAAAAGACACATTAACATTAAACTCAGTTATTCCTACACCTATACTTGTCTGTATGTACCATGTATCTATTCTAAATGATGATACATACAGCGTGTTATGTATCCCCTGATGAAGTACTTATTGGCTAAGGATTCAGTTTTTTATATTGTACAGTGCTGGTCACATTTGATCCACTGCATCATTGATCTTACTTGTCCCTGTTGGGTGTGACCCCGCGGATTTCACAGGATGAGCGGTCTTCTGTCATTGCCCATGAGTCCACGCCTTCTGTCTCCATGATAATCGCACTGGAACATCGATCGAGAGTGAGGCGCACTTCCTTTAGTTTGGGGGAGAACGGAGAGAGGTCATCGCTGCTGCACATGTGGATATATTGTAGATAGGCGCTCTCTACAAATTACTGCATGTATCTTAATCTGACATATCCCTACACTCGGGTAGACTTGTTGAGGTGCTAATGGGAATCGCTTCTCTTACTTTGCTGTTGCTCCTCACATCGAGGCGGTGCCAGCGCCTGTCAGTCACCCCAACGTTATTGGTTAACTGGAGGACCAGCGTTCCAGAGCCGTGGTTAATCTTCAGACTGGGTGTCCCACCAATCAGCTCTGAGGGAAAGGACGTTCAGAGAAAAACAGACAAGATGTGAATGTCATATTCATGCAGGCATGTAGCAAAAAAAAACAAGGGGCTTATGGTAGCATCTTGAAGTTAGAACAGACAAACCATAGTTAATAAAAAAGAGAATTACAGCAGGGAATCTTAAATCATCTGCTCACCAGAAATAATGGAACTTATTTGCCCATGGTTGTAAAAATAGGAAATAGAAATCAATCAAGAAGAAAGGTTGGTTTGACAAAATGATTGTTCACAGGGAGCTCTGTAAACTAATTATTCAGTAATGATAACACTGTTTCCAGGTTGAGATATTACCGCAGAATGTTTTTAAATATCATTTTTAAATGATGCGAGTCCCACAAATGAAATTGAATTAACCTTTAATATATGGGGTGGAAATCTGAAAGACAGACATCTCAAAACAAAACCAAACATTTCTGTATGGCCAGACAATATGAGAGAATAAAGGAGAATGTTTTTAATTTGGGTAAACCAACATTTAAATCATCCCCAGCAAACACAAATAGATATGTTGGGAATTTAAGATTGTATGTGTGTGCATATAAAAGGGAATGGACCCCATGATAGCAATTGGTATAGATATGAAAGACTGGTTGCTATTATATTTTATATCCAAATAGATTCCCGATACATTCAAATCCCAACATGACTTTTATAGTTGTCTTTATAATGTAAATCTTTGTTTTCAGATCATCATTATCGTTATCCCGTGGCAGTAACTTCAACAACAAGCAGCAGCAGTGTGTTTAATGCACTCTGTTCAATGTACTGCTGTGTAATGAAAGATAATCTGGTGAGACACTATAATACAGGGGTTACACATCTGTATACCTTGTGATACCGTAAGCAAGGTGTTTATGGCGCAATCTTTAAAAAAAAATCACATTTTGGGAAATCTATCATAGTAAAAAAACACACCGATACATGCATTACTTATTATTACTTTTTATGCATTTAGAAAAGCGAAAACTGCAGTTGCATTTATCACAAGTCCCTGTTACCCTGAATCTTATTTGCAATCTGAGTGAAGGTACAGCCATTTGTCTATATAAAACATATATCTATCTATATATATATATATATTAAAAAAAATGCAGGATTTGTTAAGTGACAGATTAAGTTTATAAAAGTTGTAAATATAAAGATCACTTGTATTTGAGAATCGACACTTTATCACAGAACATGTTGCCATTACAATGGTATTTTCTATCTCTACAATGCATTTCTTTTACAATTCAGCTATTTAAAAAGACACCCATATGATCATTAAGTAACATGAATCATTTCAGTAATGCACTTCGGTTTACACCAAAATATTAGTGTTATGCAATCTGATGACTAACTATCAACAATATTAAGCTTTATTTATTTACTGTAGATGTTGTCCTTCATATATAGAATTGATGTTCCAGCCTTTATGTTAGCAAGAACAAGTTGAGTGAGACGCTGAATGTTTACCAGCCACACAGCGTGTTCAGGAGCTGAAGCACTGCAGTGACACTGAGGCGGGGGGTAAGCAATAATACAATTCCTCGTGGCACAGGACAGTATTATACACATAAAACAGTAAGAACGAGTCTCCTGTGTTGCAGCACATGAGGTACTGCACTATAACTCGGTAGACTGAGCGCTCAAATCCCTCAACAGCAGTACACTAACGAATAACATTTGCCTCATATATCTGATTAGCTACCGCCAAGTAATTGAACACACAAAATAAAGGTGCAAGTTTGAGCGCAGTAATGGCCCCGCAGGTCGCCCGGCATGCATCTAATTACACAGACTCCTTTATTTACCTATGGCCATGTAGTCCTCTTCCTCCCCGGGCAGCAGAGTGGCCAAAGGGCCTGCGTACAGTAACAGTCCATCGTCTTCCTCCGTCATAAACTCCAGTGAAAGATGGCTATCAAAGCAAGGCCTGATGGGGGGGAACCAGGCATAACCGTTGCCAAGGAAACTAAGCCTCGTCTGCTGACAGTCTGGCCCCTCGAGCTGCGGGGGGCAGTGACACCTGTAGCACACAGAAGGGGGAAAAAAATAAATAAGAGTGAGGACAATCAGGGTGAAAGATGGGGAAAGAAACAATCAGTGTAGTTGATGTTTGTGTGCGCTGTGAAATCTTCTCACTGTCCAATCTCAGCGCGGGGACTTTGTGTACGTGACGGCCCTGTTGATTCACACAGGAAGGGGCTTTGACTTTTCTCCAACATGCACAGCTAAGAAAGCTCTTATCAATCTATTGTTAGAATAAGCAACAAACCCCTGAATATTCAATCCTACATTAAATCACTTAATTTCTCCGGCATGTTCTTTATCTGTCACCCGGGTTGAACCCTCTGGAGACGGCTGCTGCTCAGCAGATCTCATCTCTTTTGTTCGGAGATAATTAATTATATGTCTCTCGCTTTTATAAGCACCATACTATCGCTGATTTCGTGGACTTTTTCTCACTTATCCCCACCTGCCCTCTTCTCATTCTTAAGGTATTACACACTTTGCTTGATATCTGTGCAATTGCCCCTTCTTGTAGTCATCTACTTTGATTAGAGCTTGAGTGCTGGGGATCACCGCTCTTACAGGCACTGGAAATTAAATGTTTTCCATGCCTATCTTCAACATGTAGGAGTAGAAGACCGTGATGGTTAATATTAATAATCGTACACAAAGAACGATAAAGGGAGAGATCCCAGCAGTGATTAAAAACAGTCCATTCCATCACTGCGATGCTAGGGCCCGCTTGATCTCATCCTCTCAATGTGAGACAAGCTGGCTTTGCTGATAATGTCAAAGCCATCTATTTCCACGCAGTGTCTGAGGGAGGCTGTGTGTGCTGAGACCGTTAGGGGCTGTTTCTCCCCATCTCTGTTTATTCTGCAGAGGGGCAACGCATGTCAGGAATACTGATCCATACGCAGCGAAAAAGGACGGATTAGGCGGAGCGTAGCCGTATGCATACATATGCACACGCCGTGCACGGCACCTCACTCATTCATGTGACTCATGGGAGCATTGCCGATCCAAATCAAGTGCGGAGCATGTTTTTCCCACTTCTGACTGACAATATCTGATCAGCTGCCTTCTGTAGTTGCCTGTTAAGCTCCTTCGACAGAGTATAGAATCAAACATTGGATTCTTTATAGTTCTGCCGCATTCACATGAGGGCACATATAGCACATACGGGGAGATAGCCTTGTTACGGAACAAGGGCTTCTCTCAGCAGGGAGCAGATCAACCGCTGTGGAGGAAATTTAAAAGATAAGAGTAGAAAAAAAAGAAGCTCTGTAGACTGTTATATGAACTTGCATGTTCATGTTAATGGCATTAAATGAGATTTTGAGAAGTTGTGAGCATAGAGGGGGGCCAGAGTTGTGCTAATCCTCTTGCCCTATATTTATTTAATCTGAGCATTAGTGTGTGCATGAAATGAACTGCACGCTGTTGCCTACTGAATTATTTCCACAGAGACCCTTACACTCTCAGTAATAACATAAATATTTAGGGTGAATATTCAAACTACTAGCTTATGACCTTGATACAAAAGTTCCCTTTCTTATTTATCTCCAAGTTCTGCAGCACACAGTGCACCAGAGTTTCAGATATCCGACTATAAATCTAAAGGCCTAATTTAGGTCCTAGTTCGGAATGATATGCACATTCATGCGCATTTTGCCTTTTGCAAATAGCCCTACGTCTCTTGAAAAAACTTGCTACTCTCTATTCAGCTGACAACACGGCAGAGCAGCTCAAGCAAGTTAGGTCAAGATGCAGGTGAAGGAGATTTTTCTCACGAGAGACACCTTCTTAGTAATGCTGGGCTCATTTTCCAGGATGCCACTCTTGCAGTAAGTCTCACAGGGCGAGAGAGAAGACTGCAGCACATCCCATTTAAAGTTATATCCTCTTAAACCCCCTTAGTCCTCCTGAAGAACTGCAGACGTGCCTCTCACCTGTATCCACTCTGGGTGTCGATGCAGGTTCCTCCGTTAAGGCAGGGCTTGCTGGGGTAGGAGGCGCAGGGTTGGTGGGTCATTTCCCTGGCAACGCAGCCACACACGGCGGAGGAAGTCACCTTCACTGAGACCAGGGAGAGAGCCCCCGAGTCCACCAGGGTGGGCGAGTCACTGATGCTTAACTGTGTGGAGCAGCCGCCGGACGTCCTGCAGTCCGTGCGCACACACTCATCTATCTGCACCTGGCTCACATTCACACGCAACACTGACTGCAGCTGCGGAGATTCAGAGAAGGCAAAGCAAAAATGCAAATTACAATAATTGTCAGTGAAGATAAACTGATTTGTATTTCTATTGGTATGAGTTACTCAATGATTTACACTTCAAGGGAAAAAAAGACTTCATCAGCAATACAAAGGAGTTGAAAATCAGGGCCTAATCTACATAAATGGTTTTAATATTCTATAACTGCTTGTTTATAACAAATAGCTAGACAGGAGGATTAAAAATGATGCACAACCAAAGCATGAAAAATGAAAGCCATTATAAAAGCAAAGAGAAGAAATGAATGGGAGAGACAAAGAGACATGACAGGGCCAGGCAGTTAACCGACAGGAAGTTGGTGTGAAAATAAAAGGGCAGATAAAAAGCTCTGTTATCTTTTCCCCTCAAGCTCCCAAGTGTATCACTTGATACACGAGCATTGATCTATCTATCAGACACGGCGGTATATATACCTTCTTTTTATGTGCGGCGAGGACAGCGTGCAGTTTTTCTGGGCGCAGGTAGCCGTTATCAGTTAGCACATAGAAATGAACGTCCACAGTTTTGTCCTGGCTGTCAGCGATGCTGAATATGTTGATGCTCCCTGATTTTACAGACAGGGTTTCAGACAGGAAGTCCCAGAACCTCTCCAGCCGACTCCTTCCCTCGACGTGAGAGTCGATAAAATCTCTCGCTGTTATGCCTTAGGAGACAAAGAGAGGAGTACTGACTCGTCAATGACAACTACAGGGTTGATCAAAGTCTACGAGTTCCTCATTCCATTAGCACCAGTGGTAGTCTAACATCTCCCGCTATCGATCCACTCCCTCACTGAATCATCCATAAGCTGAATGAGTCGTGATGCAGTCAAGTACAAATCTTTTATGTCTTCAGTGAAAAAAAGTTAGGGACTTGAACAAAATATTCTAATGTCCGTCAAAATAAATCACATACGTGGTGCCACCTCTCAATAACATCTGGAGAATGTGGGCAGTCATCTTTAATCTCCAGAAATGATAATGACTTGGAGTCAGAGGCATCCATAATAGCCTTCGTCGCCGTTCTCCAAACGGCTTTTTAAATGTCAAGGACTTTACCTGACACTTCCAAATTGACCTTTATAACTCCGATTTGCTCCAAGAGACTGACAGAGAAACGAACACTGGAACATAAACTTTAGAGTGTTAAAGACTACGACGAAGAAAGAGACTGTTACCAACAGGAAGTGTGAAAGGTTGCTTTAGAATGCTTAGAAATGTTAAATAATGCAAGTGTAAAAATGTCTCTTGACAGCCTATTATTTTAGCGTTAACTGGATTGACAAGCTGATAATAAGTCAATGAAAAGTACCATGCATGTGGCAGAGGCTGTCTCGTTCAACGTCAGCTTCAAAACACAATTGAACAACAACAGCAACTAGGAACACGTTTTTCTTTTGCAGAGGATGACTGAGGCAGGGAATCCAGTTGAATACACAGGGAAACGCACTGCAGTTTCAAAAACGATGCAAATGTAAAACCACAAATATGCCAAATCACATGCAAAAGGAGCAACATCTTCAGCAATGTGTCAACTCAAGAAGCTCACAACACCACGGAAACGGGGAAACTAAAAAGTGATGCACACAGTTGGGACCAGAGCGCCAACTGTCACTGTCTCAGAATTAGTCTGTTTCATGATTGTAAGGGTTTTGTCAGTATATTTGAAAATACTAGGTTAGATACGTTATCTAGCTTTCTCCAGCAGATCTGCAAAAATATCGGAAGGAATCAAGCGATCAAAATATTAAAATAAGCCAATAAAACTTCGATTTAAGGCATGGTTCCAGTGACAGTTGGCCAACTTTATAATCCCAGAACGCTCCGTTGTGTTCTGAGCTTCTTGCAGCATTTTGTGTTTGCAGCGTTTAGTTTATGCAGTGCTTTCAGTTATCAAATGTGTTGTTAAGTTGGTGAAGATGTTTCTTCATTTTCACGTGTTGTTCTTGTTTGTTTTGGCACATTTCTCGTTTTATATTTGCAAGTGCAGTGCATTTCTCATAATGGAAGTGTTGAGAAGTGTTTTTTGGGTCAGCCATCGTATGTTTGTGAGTGTTTGTGCCATAAGGGGAGTCAGTGTTTCTGCTAATGTTACCGGTCAGACGCAGCGAGGCGGACGACAGGATGGCCTTTTCCTCCAGATCCCTGACATGAACTCTGACCCCTGAGAACACGTCGGGCCACACACCATCAGACACCCCGACCCTCAACCAGTAGCTGCCTGCTGGAGTGTCTTGGCGGAGGGTCAGCACTCCTGAGCTCTGGTTCAGACTGAAGTATCTGAGGAAAGCAGAGCAGCTGTTTAGGGGGAGAAGACGGCTTCAGAGGAAGATGAAAGAGAAAGAAAAAAGACAAGTGGCCTCTTTTGTCTCTACGCTTTTGTTCAGAGGAAAGAACACCTGACAGAAAGCAGACAGACAAGAAGAGAATTGACCAGCGATAGCAGGGTTTAGTCAAGACGAAAAATTCAAATTCAAATTCAAATGAATTGTAAAAAAAAAACACATACATAAAAAGAAAAAGACGACAATTTATTTGCCGCCAAAAGAGCTACATAGTTGTCATGGTAGCTGTTAGATTTTTTTTATATGAATAAAACCAATTTGCAATTGGTATTTCTAATCTGATCTTGACGGTATGAATACTGAATAGCTGCACAAGGTCCCTGATGCAGTCAGACGGTCCTCGTACAGTTTGTTTCATCTCGGACGGGAACGTCACACAGGTAGACAGAGATGGCTTAATTTGTTTGAATCTCGTCGCATTTTCTATAATGGCTCACTGTTGACAGCTTTTATATTAGATGCCATAAAAGAGGCTTTGATAGAGAAAAACAGCCTCATAGCTGAGTCCACATCCTCTTTATTTATCCAATTCTACACAGCTGGCAGTTCTTCTTGTACCGTACTGCTTTAGCACTTGTACTGCACATTTGGAGATCAGCAGGTTTTCAGTACAAATGCTATGCATGTGACACAGAGCTCTTACTTGGCTGCGCTTGTCTCCAGAGTGTAGGTCTTGTTGTCCCAGTCATCAGGATCTGGGGCATACACCTTCCCCAGTGCCGCATTCGCCATCCTTCCTGTTCCAGGTAAACACAAAACACACACACACACACACACACACACACACACACACACACACACACACACACACACACACACACACACACACACACACACACACACACACACACACACACACACACACACACACACACACACACACACACACACACACACACACACACACACACACACACACACACACACACACACACACACACACACACACACACACACACACACACACACACACACACACACACACACACACACACACACACACACACACACACACACACACACACACACACACACTGATTCAGTCCGGACAGGATCTGCTGATGCTAACACATATCTTTCCGTCCCTCTCTTCTCCTTATCTTGCATTCCTGTGTTCTGTTCTACTTATTATGCTCATAACTGTGGAGCCCCACTGCTGGAATGAATAGGCTCTCAGTGCTCCACTTCAGAGAGCGTGGAGCTTAAGGAAGCAGGGCTATCTCAGTATGGATTATGTTATTATCGACCTGCAGTGCCAGAGTACTGCAGCTGGGTAAACAATGGCAGCCTGGATGATTCACGGCATTCCTGTTTTCAACAATTACCAAAACTGCCATGCAGCTGAGTATGCGATCAAAACACTAACAAGCCGACATACCTAACCAACTCACCTGAAGGGTAATAAACTACAAAAGGAGAAGAGGAATTATGATCCTTATCCCAATGTGATGCTCAGATGAGCTTTAGGCGTGGGGCTTGAGAAAGGATTTGACAACGGTATTACCATAACAAAACACTGTTAGAATGTAAAAAGAAGAGCACAATTATGAATTCCAGACTACACAGAGCAGGTATGGGAGTGAAAAATGTGGCCTCAGTTACCCCTCTTCATTCAAGCTCTGCCTGCAGTGAAAAGCTCTGTAGCGAAAGCAAGGGGCAGGGAGAATGAAATGAGGGGAAGCCAGAAACTCACCCTTGCGGCTATGCACATAGACATCTTTCTCTCCTGCCTGATGGGCGTTATCATTCAGGTCGCCAATGGTGATTGTGAGCGTGTTTGTGGCTGTCATTGGCAGATCACCGCTGTCAATCATAATCACAGGCAAGTGGAACTCGCTCTGCCTTTCCCTATCGAATCTCCTCAGAGCAGTGAGCGTGGCCGAGCCGTTCCCGTGATCCTGCAGATGGAAGTCAGTGGAGTAAAGTGAGGGCAGAGAGAGTCTGAAAGGAGGCCCGTGCTCTGGGGAGTCTCTGTCCACAACGTGCAGCAGAGTGGAGCCCCCGCTGAGCCGCACCACTTGAGGGGCCGGGCTGTTCTCCCACAGCACCGGAGCGTAGGCTGTCTCCAGCTCCGGCCCGTTGTCATTCAAGTCAAGCAGCGGCAAGTGGACCGTGACACTGCCAGTATGTGCAGGGGTACCCCGGTCTGTCGCCATGACAACCAGCTCATATCCCGCCACTGTCTCCCGATCCAGAGGCCTGGCAACTATGACCACGCCGTCTCGGCTGACTGTAAAGTGTCCATGCGGGTCAGACTGAGGGAGAATGCTGTACAAAACGTCCCCGTTTGGCCCCGAGTCTGAGTCAGTGGCAGTGAGCTGAATAACAGTAGTTCCCACGGTTACATCCTCGGGCAAAGGGGCGAGCCGGTGGGAGGTGGGGTTGAAAACGGGAGCGTTGTCGTTCTCATCCTGCACAAGAACCTGGCAGTGGATGAGGCTGGAGAAGTCAGAGTCCTCCACCTTGATGGTGAGGTTGAACCGCTGCTCCCCTTGCTTCTCAAAGTCCAGCTTCTTCTTCAGCCTCAGGGTGCCCGTCTGCTCCAGTCTGTGACTCACCATGTAGAACCGCTGCTCGGGGTCTCCTGCCACCACGCTGAAGGCCAGCTGTCCGTAAGTGCCAGCATCAGGATCCACGGCGCTCAATTCCAGGATAGGAGCGTCTACCTCTGTGCTCTCCGGCACACGAGCGCCACAGCGATCTTCTCTGAACTTCGGCACATGGTCGTTGATGTCCGTCACGACTATAGTGGCGGTCGCTGAACCTGTCATACCTCCGCCGTCACGGGCCTCCAATACCAGACGGTGGCTTTCAGCAACCTCCCGGTCCAGACCCTCTGCCGCCACAGATATAGTGCCGGTGCTGGAATCAATAGTAAAAAGGTCTTCCTTGTTTGCGTTTTGCACGTTCTCTGTAATCCGATACGTGAGGATTGCGTTCTGACCTACTGCTGCGTCGTCAAGGTCTAACGCCGTCATTTCCACAACAAAGGTTCCAGGAGGGGAGTTCTCCACAACGCTACTGTGGCAATTATCAGGCACACACGTGAAGGCGGGGGAATTGTCATTGATGTCCCACACGTTGATAATAACATCCGTAAAGCCAGTAAGTCCCTCGCCCTCTTCGTCCGTTGC
Organism: Notothenia rossii; assembly: GCF_949606895.1. NCBI lineage: Eukaryota > Metazoa > Chordata > Actinopteri > Perciformes > Nototheniidae > Notothenia > Notothenia rossii. Next base: position 24,582,985 of record NC_136903.1, on the reverse strand, counting down.
CATGACAACGAAGCGCCAGACGGCACGCTGCTCCCGGTCCATGGTGCGCTGGGCATACATCTCCCCCGTGAGGTCATTGATCATGAAGTGTGACTCTGCCCCTTGGCCGTGAATGGAATACCGGATGGCACCCTGGTCTGCGTCTTTGTCGGGGTCATTCGCTGTCACCTGCACAGACAAAGACAACTTCTTAAGAGAATCGACGTTCATTCATCCAGTCAGACCCAAATTAATGCTTCTTCTTATCTCTTTTCAGCCATCACCTATTCTTCTTTGCTTTTGGATTTTTAAGACAGCCCATTTAAGTGTTTGCACATTTTCCTGACCACCTAAATTAAAGCAATGAGCTCTGATCAGGCATGGCTCTTACATCTCGCCTCAGAGTGGGTCTGACAGCCTTACTGCTACATTTCCCCACACAAGATCCATCAATGCTGATTCTCCTACTTAGTGGAAAGATAATTCTGTAATGGTAAGAAGGACATACAGTATCATGCTACTTTTCAGGTTCACATTTGTATTTTGCTCTTCTAATGTGACATGTTTACATGCTTCAATGTTCAAAAAGGTATTTATTTTTCTCATACTGCCTGTGCCGCAGCACCTCTTTTCACAGTCTGTCTGAAACCAGAGCCCAGTCTGCTCTGATGTGACCGGTCAACTGCTTAGAGATGTCCCGCCCCTTAGAAAATCAAGTACAATGTGCTGGCATGCTAGCCAATAGAAACGCAAGTGTTAGTGATGTCACTATGTTACTGAAGTAAACAAAGAGTCCAATCGAGTCGGTTCTCTCTGGAGGGAACTTTGGGATTTTAGTCTTTGCAGACCATTTACATGCACAAAGACCTATATAACACATTACAATAAATGTGAAAGCCCCCCAAGAGCATAATAGGGCCTCTTAAAAAACAACAGTTGCTTATAAACACCACAAGACTAACAGAAGATGCACTTCAAGACCATGTGACCATATGAAGTTGTAAGTAATACTAAGTGGCGGCTACACTTGAGAAGCGCTTAAGATAATTATGAATTGCAGTCATTTTTATAAAAAGCAGTGGAACACCTCTAAGCAGCAATCCACTCAGCCTCTCACCTGTAGCACGAACACAGGAGACCCGTCAAGCTCCTCTGTGACGGATCCATAGTACTCATTCATGGAGAACACAGGCGCCTCGTCGTTCTTGTTAACCACGGTAACCACCACAGCGGCGTAGTCTTCCCACTTCCCATCGGAGGCGAGGACCAGTAACTTGTATCTCTTCTGCTGTTCATAGTCCAGTGGCTGTGCAATAAAGATCGTCCCCACCTCTGGCTCAATGTCAAAAACACCTCCTTTGTTGCCAGATGTAATCTGGTAGCGCAGTTTGGCATTGGCTCCTGTGGCAGGATTTACAAAAATGCATGATTGGGAATGAGTAATCACTGTCCTGATTCTGCAAAAATGAAATCTTTTATAATAGGATTACTGAAATCTAAAAGGGAAACATGAGTATAGCAACATTTTAGGAAGGTAGTATACTTTATAGCAGGTTGTTCCTGAAAATGTCAGTGTTATTCTATATGCAGTATTCTTTAAGCAGAAGCCTTATTATTCTAGCAAAAACAGAAAGGTGAACCACGAGGGGTATCACACCTCATTTCCTCTAAAACGTGAGCATTAGTAGGTTTTCATGTATCCCTTTCTTGTTTTGATTACTTAATTAAATGGAAACGTTGTACCTCGTCTCCTCGGCTTTAATCAGATACTAATTAAAAAAAGAGTGCTCGAAAAAAGTAAAAAGCAGCATACAGTAATGCACTTTGATAGTGGCCTCTAGGGAATGATTTAAAAGCCCAAGAGAGGGTGGGGGGATGTAGTTTGGTAAAAAAAGGAAGTCAATATCTTGAACTTATCTACAGTGTCTCAGAGGATACCACATGGTCTACCGGGTTAACATTGGAATAGATCAGATAATCTCCTGGAATGAACAGTCTTCCTTTTCAATCATCCTGTTGGGTTAAAGTAGCTACAATCCCATGTAAATACACTAATCTCTAATATTAACACAACCCTGGCTGACAAAGTGCTCCCAGCCTCCCACAGGGTTTTGGCAGGCTTACAGCAGGCAGACCCAGGGTGTTGGTTTTTTAAACAAGACAGATTGAGCGTAGACTCTTAGACACAAGCGCAACCCTATTGCAACTTTAATGTTGGGGGTTGGTGTTATTCCACAGCTATTCATCATTAGTGCTGCAGCCAAGCCTAAACTGCACCCCCGCTCGCCATAAATACTTGATTAACGGACCTAAACATGCCTGATAAAGGGATCTTAGACTACAGCTGTACGGAGGATGAGCAACTGCTTTATTTGTGAAATCCTGCCCACCTACTGTGTGGGAGCGTGTCACTCTTTTTGGAACATATGTGCGACCGTGCATTACCAAGCACTCAAATGACGAGTGCTAAATCTAGAACACTGCATGATTTCAGCAGAGCTCAGGCTGGATTGGGAAAGACTGCCCACAGGGTCATTTATTGCATTCTGCTATGAATGCTGGCCATTTTGAAAGAAAGTGTGGCTTTGGCACACCAATCACTGCCGGAAAACTGAAGGATTGACTGCCAAAATATTATTTCGAGACATAGTGAGAGAAATAAAAGAAGCACAATTTTGAAACTGTTATCATAAAGTGGTCCACTAAAACTTCTATAACTCTTATTTTCTGGTTCTGGTCGGCTTGCTTCGTCAACCTTTTGTGGTATCAGTAAAAATCTCCCAATCAGTCTACTGCCTCTTCATGCATACCTTCATCCTCGTCATTAGCACTAACAGTGACAACAGCCAGGCCCACATCTGCATTTTCATCGACACCGACTTCATACAGTCGCTGAGCAAAGACTGGTTTGTTGTCGTTGACGTCGCTGATGAAAACCCTGACATACGCTGTGTCTGCAAGAATGACAGAATGGCAGAAGATTAAACGGAGCAGCATGCAGACACACACACACATACAAACACACACACTTTACGTCAAACAGGGTATGTGTATATACTCGCTCCATCTGTTTATTGATTCTACAATTCATTGTCACTGTTTAGTGGGGAAGTGGCACTTAACCAAACGCAATGTGCCTCATTGACACGGAAATCATAAAAAAATCATAAATATGCGCTGAAAATCACATAAATTATTCATTTTGTTAAGAGTTGTATTGTTTTCTTTTCAGAGGGAAACTGTTTTAAAAAAGAAGAAAACACAGTAATGGAGCTTAACCCCTCCAACAAGCTGCTTTTTTGCAGAGTAGATAAAGACCCTCTCTACAGGGAGGTTAAATATTTATAAGATGACAAGTGTTTGTGTCTTATCTGTGCCCTCCTCATTACAATGTTTTTTTATTTTAGTTAGGAAGAGTAAATTATCTGCTCACTGAACACATGGGTGACATGTTCATTTGGAGCTGCTGCAGCAAGAGATGATAGTGCTGGAGGCGGCTCTTTTTTCCTAGCTTGTTTTTACATTTCCCTCCTCCTCTTGGTGTATCCCAGAGGTGACGCAGGGAGACAGGTGATGTTTGCAGAGGAGATGAGCCCCTTCTGGATATGGGAGATTCGTAGCCCAAGACGCAGCTAAGGCTCATTGCAAATGCTAAGCAGCCATGGCACTTCTGGAGAGAAGGCTTTACTTCTCCAAAACATCACCCTTTACCCCTAATACCTCCTCTGCAAACATTTGCAAAAGACCCACTTGGGAATAGAAAATGTCATATTCTGTCACTTTAGATACAGGCTAAAGTTCTATGACTGCCAAAATGTCGTAGAGAGAACATGGTAAACAAACAAAGGACACACAGGTTAAATATTGAACAAGAAAATTAAAAAAGGGTTTGTGACGAAAATAAATCTGAGCTAGTTTCACATTGTATAGAGTCGGCCTGGTCATGGCAGAAGACTAAATCAAATTAGGTTCACCTTTCAAAGTCAATCCCAAGGTGTAAATGAATGTTTTGCCAATGCAGCCTGTTTTTGAACTCAGTGCACAGAGGACAAATTCCTCATATTGTTCAGTATTGCCCTGCAGGCTTGAAGGAAAAGAACAATGCTGTTTCTTATGAATAGGACATTGCAACAGGCCATAGGTCACTTCAAAGTTAACTCCGCGGCTAACATTGTTTCTTAGAATGAAAAATAACCATTTTGTATGGCTTAAAATAGTAGGGATACACTACATCTGTTATAGCTGTAAAACAATGAATATGGGCTTAGAAATAGCTTCATCGAACAGTTTGGAAAATATATTTTCACTGTACACAGTGGAGTAGATGGATACACTCTAAAAACGAATTCAGGCGACCTTTCAACTCCACTTAATCGAATGCATGGTTGCAAGATACAAATGTGAGTTAATTGATTTAGATAGACATTTTAAGTTGCAAACATTAATTTATAAGTTGTGTTGACGTAATAATGTTGGTTATTACATCAACTTAATATTGTGTTTAATTTGAACTCTGATTTCTGCGTTAATTGACTTAAAACAAAATTCAAGTTGTAGGAAGTAATGCAATTGGTTTGATAACTTAAATGTTCTACACCTTGAGTTAAGGAATTCAAGTCCACTCCCACTTAACATGCCTGGACAAGTTCCGAAAAGTTAAGACAAATTGAAATATACAAAGGACATTTTAATGTGAGTGTCATCTTTTGTCATTCAAATACAGTAGATAGCCTTGTAGTTGCACTGTAGGCAAATTACTGTTTGACCAAAATTAGCAGCCTTTGAACTCTGAATAGTTCTGTGAGAGGGTACAAAGTAGTAGAGGCTACTGTGAGTGTAAAAATACTTTGGTTACTATTGTGATATAACTTTTTATTAAAATAAATTCTTGGTGAAACAGATCAAGGACATGCTTCTTGAGGTAGGATCGTTATTTAGAGTTGTCCTTGAAATGCAAGTTGTTAGCTGTCACCCATTCAGAATATATTAATTTAGGTAATTTCTCTTTTTTTCCTTTTTCAAAAATAGCACAATACAATTGAAGTATGCAGAGAGCTATAGCCATCCGCTGCCTTGTTGTGTACCTTGGAGAAAAGGGAGAGGACCTTTTCAAGGAGTTTAGCAACGTAATTAAAAATCTTGAAATAAAATAAAATCCATGGGCACAGTGTAAAAACACAGGACAAAAGCAATGCTCTCTGTCAGTTACATTTTGAAGCATATTGCACTTTTGGCCACACCCCAATCAATAGTATCTTAGCAACGTTCAGCATGGATAGGTGTTGACAGGAATGGCATGGGAAAAGGATTGTGTACAATTTGAAAAGTGGCTTCTGCTCTTCACTTAACCAGTTCAAATATTGTATCGAACCTGCAAAAAAGATGAGAAGATACACTAAAACTTGCACCGTTGTGATTGACAAAATCAGTGACCGCTCCACCCCAGGATTTGACCATACGATGGCAACCATCGTGGTCGAGGGAAACAAATGAATGAGCAAGCATTCTGCGTTAAATGTGTTCATACTGTTTCAAATAATGACTCTCGGCAGTGTAAACATCTTTGTTACATCTTTTGTAAAATTGGTGTGTGTGATCTGCAGATTGGTGGCCATTGAGAGTTTGTTTCTGTAGTTTTACAAAAACTTTACAGATTTTACACATTAGGCACTGGTTTTAAATATGCAAAGGCCTCTAACTTCGTTGTGATGGCAGCATTTATTTGATGTGTCCCCATTTCCCATGGTAATATGGCTAATGTGTTTATTTATTATTTGTGGAGCAATTTAAATTTGTGTTATCCATCTTTTTCTCAAGATTTAAATGAAGCTAAGTGCAAGTTCTTTCAGGAAGACATGGTGTATATACATTCACTCCGCAGCTGCTTATAATCAGCTCATCACAGGCATTCTCTTTAACCTATTACATTTCACCTCTTTCTCCAGCAGCCAATCACCTTGCTGCAACCAAACTATAAAATGGTTCTCCTCTCTCCTGCAGTCAGCTGTGATTTCAGGTGTTCATGCACCTTATCATATGGTGTCAATAAATGTTCAAACTAAATGAATTCTCTCCTGATTGAAACATCATGTGTTGAAATAAACAACTGCAGTTCAAAATAAAAAGTGAATCGCTTAATATTTTTGTTGTGGAATCAATTAATTTCTTTCTTTAAAGGTAAAAAAACATGAAAAAGCTAAGAAAAAAAATATTGAATACAATATATTTGGAGCAACTTAATTTATAAATGGTTGTCAACTTAAAAGCGTGTGTTCACAATGATGGTAATTAAGTACATACAACTTAAAATTCCTTTTAAATCATGTGGTAAAACAAGTTGGAGCAACTCGATTTTTGGAGTAATCAACTTAAAAACTTGTATCCCGAATGAGGGTAATTAAGTACATACAACTTAAAATTCCTTTTAAATCATGTGGTAAAACTAGTCGGAACAACTTAATCTTTTGAGTAATCAACTTCAAAACTTGTGTTTATGCTACCAATTATTAAGTAAGTGGTAATTAAAAACACCTCTGATTGTAGATGAAAAGCCTTCTCCCCTACCTCAAATAACTTTGTTGCTTTAAGACAATTTCATTAGAAGTTGTCTTAACTCAATAAACATCGATGCAAACTGTTGCGTTGATTTTCTTTGTTGAGCCAAGGCATTTGTTTTTAGAGTGTACCACTCTCATGGCTGTACTGTAAACATGAAGCTAGCAGCTAGCTCATGCTAAGCTTAGTGCTAATGCTGGAGTTAAGTGGCCCGACACAGTCAGTTTTCCGAATCAATTGAAAACAAAATAAAAAGTGGTTATTTGTTTTTAGAGATGCTGATGGGAGGATTTTGATGCCTTTGGAGCAGGCTGGATATTTCCTTGTGTTTCCTGTTGTTATGTTAAGCTATAGCTAGTTGTACTTGTACGAGGGTTTGCAATCTTCTTCAAATTTGGAAAACATCAATAAAAGTTGCATAGTAGCTTAAAAAAGTTTGATGCATGTTAAAACAATCCGAATATTTTCTCACCTGAGTTGGACTGTTTGTTTTTGCCAGGTCGCGCCGACTCTTGGCCGTCTTCTGACTGAACCTCCAGCAAATAGGAGCCACGGGCCTCACGATCAAACACAGCTTCTGTGTAGATGGTCCCAAGTGTTGGGTCTATGCGGAACAGATGGTGGTCCCCGCTGCTGTCAATCAGCAGGGAGTAAGTGATCTGTGGAGCACAGGGAATTTGAAAATCAAGCCACAGTATTCTTTCAAGCAAAAACCTGCAGAAATAGGACATATTAAAGGCTTTGAAGGTGAAAATGACAGGAGCCATCTGTCATATTCCCCATCTGTCTTCTTATTACAGAAAAAACTAGATCGATACTCCGTCCCTCTGATATTATCACAATCAGTTACTAATTTCCTCTGCACAGTTCCCAATAGCACCTTTACAAATCTGGAACAAAGGCTTCCGCACAGGAGGGATTAAGTTGTGACATTACAGAAAACTTCTTGTCTATTCTTTGAAGATCTCTATATTGTTTTGCTCCTTCACAATATAACAAGATATGCAAAACCACAAACCTCTCCATTCAGACCCAGGTCTTTGTCGTGAGCGGACACTTGTAGAACCGAAGTCCCTATCTGAGCTCCTTCTGTTACTGAGGCCTCGTAGATGGAGGAGGTGAAAAATGGCACGTTGTCATTGACATCTTGGGAGAGAAGAGAGATTTAGTAGCAAATTGATAATTTGTTAATTTCCAGATAGTAATTAGGTCATACATTCTCCGGCATCCAAAGGTGTAGCCTCCGTAACAGCACACATAAAATATTTTGTGTCTTAAGTGCAACACAACACATCTTATTGCAGATGACCAGGGGAACATTCTGGATGCTGAACTTGTTCACCTGCAGATGAACCCAGCATTATACTTAACAGCGGAAAGATAATCAAATTGTCATTTTAAGAGTTAACATGGTATTTTTATAAATGTTTTTTTAATTTAACAATGAATTAAATCATCCATCATTCTCTCACTGTTGACTTAATTATACAAATGTGATTAAAGTGAACATTGCCAAAAACACACTTAAATCTGAAAGTTCAAGAATATTAATAAAAACTAGCTATGGGAGTAAAGTCTGACAATTTCAATTTGACACCAAATAACAAAGATAGCTAAGTGAGAATATTACTAATCACACCTGTGATGTTGATATAAACTGTAGTGAAAGCTGCGAGAGGCACGGCAGCCACGTTCTGTGCTCGAACCCGGAGAGAGAAGACGGGTGTGGTCTCATAGTCCAGCGGCTCGGACACCAGAATGGACGCAGTGCCGTCTTCGCGGTTGGGGGAGAGGTAGAAACGGACCGGCATGTTGGTTTCAGGCACCATCCCATCCTCCAGGTTATAGGTCACCCTCGGGTCACCCAGCCGAGAGGTCGCCTTGATTGTCTGAATTAGATGACAAGTAAAATGTATAGCTGAAGGCCTGAATACAATTTAAAGTAGAGAAAGCCTGATACACATATGATGGGAAACCCACCCTTTGCTGAAAGCAGGGGCGGACTGGGGGGAAAAAGTGGCCCGGGGATTAATTGACAGACAGGCCCACTTAATGCGCGGCATGTATCGGCCGGTCGGCGACGAAAGTATGGTACTTAACAAAAAACCCTATGCATTTTATGTTATTTTGGACAATTATTCATATAGTAATCACAATACCTGAGCCCTTGAGTTGCCTAGAGGAAAATAGTTACAGCATATATTTAGTGATTTCAATGTTAACAGATCATTGATACAATAACATTTTGACCCAATTTGCCTGACTTGATACATGGAATAAAACATGGGAGTAGGAAGCATCCTCAATGTGGGTGAGACAATTTAACAGGGGGTGTGGGCAGGTGGTGGACCTCACCACCTCTAGGGGGATTTTTTTTTAAATGTTGAAGTTAAATGCATCAATCTGGTGCACTTTGATAGCAAAATTAGGGACTAAATCTATGGCAGTCAGTAGGGGCTTGGACTGTGAGCCGTAGGGTCGCCGGTTCAAAAAAGCAGAGAACACATTTCACTGTGTGTGCTGTGTGCTCTGCATGTGTGACCATTAAAGAGGGTTTCCTCCCTCCCAATTCTTCTTCTTCTTCTTCTTCTTCAACACCCATATGAAACAGAACTGTAAACAGATTTACTTTTTCTTTTTAACATTTATTTGAACAGCAAGTGGAGGCAAAAGTGACTGCAACCAAAACAATAAACCTGCTAGCTAACTAGCCTAAACTCAGTAACAGAATGTGGGCAACACGTTCTTCTCCACAGCCGCTCGACCTCTGAGTCAGATGTCACTTCCCCCCTTTTCTACCCTACGGGTACAGCCGTACAGCCGCTGCCCCTGAACCCCGGCCCACATTTGTAAGTATTCCGGCCCAGCCCAGCCCAGCTCAGTGGGCCGCACCCCACTGGGCTGGGCTGGGCCGGAACACTTACAAATGTGGGCCGGTAGGATTTAGGCAAAAAAAAAAAAAAACTCCCGGTATTCCCAATGGCCTGTCCGCCCCTGGCGGAAAGGGTTAAAAAGCCTTTAGTCCATACAGATTGTGACCGACTGTCTCAACATCTTTCCAAGTCATCCCTCTTGCTTTGAAAAATAGTTCAACATTTTTGGGGGAAATACACTTATAAACTTCACAAAGTGGGGGGAAAAGTAAGCTTAGCATAAAGACTCACAGCTAGCTCTGTTGACATTTTATAAAGATCTGTACCAGTCTTTGCCTATTCATTTTTGTGTTAATGACATCAAATTGTTAACGCTGCAGCACATGAAAGAAGAAGTATAATGTTTGTATAAGTAGTTTTCAGCTTTGACACAACCAGGTAAGCTGTTTCTCCGTTTCTCTGTTAATGCTAGGCATGCTAATCGTCTCAGAGCTCTGGTGTCATGTTAAATACTTATCTGCTTTAAGCTGCTAACCCAACAAAAGAAAGGTATTATTCTGATCATAAAGAAAAACTTTCATGCCACGAATTGGATGATACCAATTCTTATGTCAGGAGCTAGAGCTAAGAAGCGATTGGCTTAGCCTAGTGAACACAAATGGGACATCTACCTGACAAAACATGTTCATTTCTGAAAATTACACCTGGTGGTAGTATTTTTAAACCTTGGTTAGAGCCAGTCCTGATGCTGAGCCAAGCTAACCAGCCACAGGCTCTAGTTTCATAATTAACACTCATGAGAGTGGTATCAATCATCCAACTCAAGAGTTGACAAGAGAGCAAATAAGGGTATATTTTAAATGTTTTCAAGGTATACAAATTGTGTTTTCAGTACGTCAGGTATCATTTGTCTAGTGACAGGCTTGATTCAAATTAGGACAGACTGTTTTAATGGTTTATAGCTGAGGGAAGCAAAGGCTTGTCAAATACATATTACAATTGTTTTGTGATTAATTATCTGAGTCAAACATATTCTCAGAGTCCTGAAATCACCTCATATCTGGAAGTGAATCCCCTTTTTGAAAACCTTAGGCAGAAAAGGAGGATTTTGTGCTGTACAGTTTGACAGCAATATTATTTCTCACATCAAAGGAGACGTTTGGAATAGTTTTAATAAGCCTGGAGTCATAAAACTTGCTTAGCACATATGATCCAATGTCAGCTTTCTTCTAAAACATCAAACTAAAACACGTTTACAGATTTTACAGCATGCTGACAAGCTACCAAAGGTGTATGTTGAGCACAAAGAGAACACGCTGTCTGAATAACACTGTGCACTAATCCAGGAGAGTAAGCAAACAAACATTCAGCTGATTCAAGATGGAAAGAGATAGAGGATAGAGGTGCCAAATCTACAACATACAGTATGTGCTCATATACAGTGTTCCTCCAATCATAGCACAAGCATAATTCAGTTTAAAAGGATGTATAGAAACACTTTTTTGGAAAAATATGAGAATGAAGAAAGGTGATTGAAGATGAGAAATGATTGTATATGTATGTATAAATGTAAATGTATGTAGGAATAACTTGCATAATGATTTAAAGGACAATCATTGATCAAGTAAGGGGTGGGAATGAATAAGCATTTGCTTCCTCCTACTCCCTTTCGGACACATATGATTTATTATTATTATTAATATGAAGACTTTTTTTTTTTTTTTTTTTATATATACAAATGTTACCATGAATGTGGATAAATATTGTATTTAACAATACCGTATTCTGTTTTTCACATTTTTAATCTGTTCGAAATAAAGACTGAAAATGAAAAAATAGCCACACGTACCACTATATGTGTGTCCCTTGCAGAATTTTCCGGAATGACGACGCTGTAGCTGTCCGTCTCCCACTGTGGAGGCTGGTTCTTCACGTCGGTGATGGTGACCGCCAGCTCCACAGAAGTGTTACGATTCCCCCCGTCTGTAGCTATGATGTCCCGCGTGATGTAGGTTGTCTGTAACAATCAGTCACTAAAAATGATTATCATGGTATTTAGAGCTGAAAAGATAAACTGATGAACACATTGTCGACGGAAAATTAATTAGCAACTATCAAATTATACACAGCTCTAATTTCAGTAAAAATTATTGAGACACTCAGAGTGATCAGCCTTTGCATTAACTCCATTTAAAAAAAGAAATCATTTAATTAGGTGTTAATAGAACAACAGAGGAAGCAGTGTGAGCCTTACACAAAATGTATTAAGCTATAATTCAGGTTGCACAAAAGCTCCTCTACTTTTGTAATTGTGCTATAATTGAACTGCCACGGAAATAAGGGGGTACATTTGACCGAGGAACTGTTTTTCATCAAGGTGGACAATGCAGGGATAGCACATTTCCTTAACAGGTCATTAGAGTATTTCATTCTGTTTATCTATAGTGGACAATGGGTAACATCCACATTAGACTCACATCAGGGAAGAAAAGAACCTCTAACAGGGGTCTCTTTATGGCCACCCTAGGAAATTCCATTCTTCTAGTAAAAGGTAATGCAAGTCACAGTCACACCACTTTGTTAATGAAAAACTGCTCAAATAATAAATTCAACATTTCAGCCATCAGCTGCATTATTATATCAATAGAAATCCTGGCCTAGCCACTCTTTTGTTGGCTTCTGATAAAAAGGAAATCTCACTTAAGTATAGGAATTCCATTTTCTATGCCTGGGACAATCCAATTAGTGTTTGTGAACAAGTACAACTCTTTTCTCAAAGCTTGAAACCAGAGAACAAAGATTGTAATCTGTGAGGTCCAACATGGACTCAGCAGCTGCTGCTTTTACAATAAATGAATGAATGACTGTCTTTGTGGTAACATTCTAACAAGGTTTTAAATTCAATTTGTAGGAAGAGTGTCAGATCTGAACCAGAACATAACCATTACATATTCTGAATGTGGTAACAGCAACCATTCTCTGCGGAGATGTACTGTACTGTATGTTGAGGCTGGCTCTGGCTGTGCTGGAATAAGACTCACTGTTGTCTAATGCTGTTTCCTTCAGGTTCTACTGAAGTCAATGGGGAACCATACTGCACACTTGAAGTGTTGTGTGCAAATATAGCCTATAAGTATTCACTCTAATCAGAAACTGTAACGAAAAATGTAAATAGAACAATGCATCTGACTGAGACATTTAACATTTAATGAGGTGCTTTTACAATCTTAGTTGTAATCTTAGTTCAAATTTACAATGAAAGGATTGGTGGATGATTCCAATAGCTTCTGAAACTGTGTTTAAATATGCAACAGCTTTGTTGAGCAAGGTTTTGGGCTTAACATTTTTAATTTTGCATGAAGTCCACTGCAGGATTTCTAAAGGATTATAACGCTACTGCGCTAAAAAGCATGTTAAATATTGAACGGTTCTATAGTGCTTTATCAAGTTTCTAGCCAAAGAACAACTACATTTGAATAAGTGGAAGACACAAACAAGATGAAAAGTGCTGATAGGCTACAGCAAACATCAAAGTTGACAACACACCTATCAAAACGTAGAAATGGGTTACATCACTGAAGTTTTGACTCGGTAAAACACTTGCAGTACATGTATTTGTGGACAAACATCAACTAGACAAGGACAACCTGCTAATAGTTATAGCTAGTATTCATGTTGGAAATAATAATTTATACGACTTAAAGCTGGAAGGGCACTCGCTGGGTAAAGACTTCTGCCAAGGCCAAATGCCTCACAATGTTAAAATAACTAATGTCCTCGCCCATGATTCTCCTCCAAATAGCTCTTCCTTGGCCGATGCTACACCCTTTGATAAAAATCAAGCCAGTAGTTTTTCCTTCTAAGCTGACAAAGAAACCAAACTGAAAACATAACCTCTTTGGCAGAGGTAAACAATGACCTTTCAGGTATTTGTGCTTTGATCAAATGCATAATATTCAAGGTGCCAATTCGTTTCAGTTAATTCCCTTGAAATACAAGAGTCGTCTAAAGCTGCTGCACGCTGTCAGTCTTCCTATTAAAACCTCAGATGATAAACTAAAATGAAATAGCTTCGAATCTGTATATCAAAGCCAGAGTACTGAAGATGGACAACGGGTCGTACTTTGTAATAATTAGCTTCTTAAAAACCTGTGCCATACACTTTAAGATAGTCATTTTCTTCTAGGAGCTTTTGCCGATTTATGCATATTTAACGAATACTTTTTAATATCAGTGCAATGGACAGAAGTGCAGTCATCAAATATATCCACAGGAATCCCATGCAGCTCAAAAAATGTGTTTCATTTATTTGCCTAAATTAGTCTCCCTCTGTAGTCTTTTATGGTCATTCCACATGCAGCACCTCTGGGAGTACACACCCCAGATTGGGAGTAGCAGACAGAAGCAGTGGTGGCTTATTTATTAACTTTATTGACACAGAGCCAAGGGCCAGACATGTGAGACTGTGTGTGTGTGTGTGTGTGTGTGTGTGTGTGTGTGTGTGTGTGTGTGTGTGTGTGTGTGTGTGTGTGTGTGTGTGTGTGTGTGTGTGTGTGTGTGTGTGTGTGTGTGTGTGTGTGTGTGTGTGTGTGTGTGTGTGTTTGCTAGCTGACAGAGAGCCTGCTGAACACTGCTGACTGACCTGTGAGATGGGCTGATTAACGAAGACCCATCCAGTGACAGGGTTGACCCTCAGGTACTCAGGAAGCTCCAGGGACATGGAGTAAGTGATAGCTGCATTAGTTCCAAAGTCATCATCGTGAGCTGCCACGCGAAGGAAACTGGTACCGACCAAAGTGTCTTCTTTCAGAAAGTCTACAGACGACAGAAATAATGCATGTGCACTCAGTTTGCCGGACAAATAGGTAGAAACCTCACAGGGAAGGGTAAGATCCTGCATGAGGGGTGTTATGGACGTCGTTATTATGCAAAACTAATTTGGGTTATTGCCATGGTATGTTTTATGTCTATTTCCAGTTTTAACACTGAGATACTCATTAAGCAGCCGAATGGATGGTATAAATGTAGAGGCCTATTTACCGCCACACTCTAAAACACATCCTCAATTAAATGTAATTACTAAAGTAGAAGAGGAGCCCCTTTTCCATCATCCCTTTTTACCCTTTTTTTCTTTTTAAAGGAATACTTCACCTCAAATGAGGCATGGGAGATTACGAAGTATTCTTCAAGATTTAAAGGTAACACTGGAGGGGAAATTGATATACAGTATAGAAATTGTGAAGGTGAATCACTCCTTTAAGGACCTAGTAACGGCCTTGCTTAACTATACTCATTTTTATTTTACAGCTGTACCATCATCTATAATTTTGATCACTTACACTCATAGCGCAAATTCTCAAACTTGGGGCTGTTATCATTCTGGTCCACTATTTGGATGGTGAGCTGACAAATTCCGATGAGCGGCTCCTCCGCCCAATCAGTGGCCGTTACTGTAATTGAATACTCTCTCTGCCGCTCCCTGTCGAAACGCCTGGCTGTCACAATCACTCCTGTGAATACAGAAGAAAAAACCCGGTCCCCCGGCAGACAAACACACATGAAGTCTTGTATATTCATCCACCCATTCAGCAATTATCCAATCCACCAATCAATGCATGCATTCAACCATCCATCATTTCATCTTGCAACCGTAGATCTATCCATTTAACCATCCACCCATACTTCAAGAAAACAAGTACACATTTTCTTCTGAACAAGTCAATAATCTTTTTTATGTGCAGTGGTTTTCTTATTAAATCAAGAGATACAAAAAATAGGGAAGCCATTAAACAAAAATGAGTGACAGAATAACACGTGTTCAGACTTCTAAACATCTTTCCTTCGTTATGTGTTGTCAATTTCATCACGTCCATCTTGACCAAATTAACAGAATAAGGATGATATTTTGGCATTCTTGAGAATACCAAGCATACACATTTCATGTCCTGTTAGATCACAGTTCTACTTGAAGGTTAAATTAGAGTTGTCATTTGGATAAAACTCAGCTCTATCTTTTCTAAGGTAACTCTTGGCTCTAATTGAGAGCTATTTTAGCACAGACAATGCGTGACCGCTCTACCTGTGTCTTGATGAATTCTGAAGGCAGGCATGGCGCTGTCTCTGTGCATTAAGCCATATTTGACTTTTCCATTTGCTCCCTCATCTGCATCCGCCGCATGCACTTGCAACACAAAAGTCCCCGATGGCTGGTTCTCTAGCACTGTAGCCTGCTCACGATATTGCTGGCACTGAGATAGAGACAGAGAGGGGGAGAGAAAGAAGTGAAAGGAACACAGATACAAAGAACACTTATCATATGTGAGACTATGTAGTGAGAGTACATTAAAGAGACAAGAGGGATCAAAGGAAATAAATCATTATATAGAAGGTCAATACCATTACGCACACATGAAAACAATATGGGGAGTTATTGATGGACAATAATATCAATGGCAAACAACACTTGCGTTGATTTCTTTTGAAGAGCCAACATTGCACAGCTTTGTCTAAACCAGGAATTCAATCCATTCCCCCTAATGAACGTATGCCCCAGATAAAGAGCAGCTCTCTGGAGACTTTCTTTTTGAATTCACACATAGATGCTAGCTACTCTTTCAACAGGATGACCATGAAAAAAGAAAAACAATAGGCAAGGAGGAGCGTGAGCGAACCAGAGGGAGGGAGACGGATCAAAGCATGTGAGTACGGAGAATAATGAAAGGGTTCACAGGACGTGATGGCACACACAGTATGGCCTGAAGGTAGCTGTTCATAAAAATCACATAATATCAAACATAAGGTCATTTTAGAACAGATGGTTCTGAGGCGTTACTTGATATTTAAACACATCAAGTTGCCAAGACTTCAAGCCCACACGAGAAAGAAAAAACCTCCGCTGAGAATGCCTCCTGCTGAAGTTCAAGTCATTCCTAATTAAGGAGGAAGTTAATTAAACAGGTATAGTTTATTGTGATGATATTGCACTTTTTTTCATAAATTAATTGAAATCCCAATGGAGCGCCTAAAGATAGAGTGGGTGTGCGGGCTAATCAGAACTCCTGGGAAAACAGAGCGAGAGAGACGAAGGCCAGGGAAATGAGAATACATTGGCAAAAAATAAAGCTGGAGTGGGATGAGGAGAGGGAGGAAGGAGTGATCAACGGAGGAACAACTGAAGTGCTCCGAGAGGATGAGCCAGACAGGCAGAGGCGAGGAGACAATATTGTGTAGGCACATTGTTTGAATTGAGGCAAAACAACTGACTGTCAGCTATTTAGAAGAATTCAGGTTGACAGCAATGTCTACAACAACAACAACAACAACAATAACAACAACAAAAATAAGGCTTTAGAAACGTTCAAGATTTTAGAAATGTTCCTATTTGCTTTCTGTCATATCTACACGGTTTATTTGTAAATCGAGCAAACAAAAGGTTAGATGTGCTAAGATTTAAAATAGACAGAAACAGCCAGCCTGGCTCTAAAAGGTAACACAATATGTTTCCTGAGCTCACAATGGATCAGAATCCGACACAGGTTTATTGCCAAGCAGAAAAACACATACAAGGAACTGGTCTATGTGTACATGGTGCATACATGAACACAGTTAAAGAAGTAACATAAAAATTAAGAAAAACAACCAACAAATCTGGATATACCAAAAAAACAATGTGCAGCATACTATTGCAAAGTACTTTTGTACTAAGTAGTATCAAATATGTAAAGTATTGTTTTGGAAGGTTGTAGTATGTCACTTGATACTTACAACTTGGTTCTTGTTCCAAAAGGTTTAATTACTGAGATTTAGAGGTGCTGATAGGTGGATTTTATCACTTTTCGACAGAGCCGATCTAGCTGTTTTCAACTGTTTCCAGTATTTATGCTAAGCAAAGCAACTTGCTGGCAATTTTCATGAGTGGTATTGATCTTCTGAACATACTCACAACAGGAAAAAAACAGCAGTATTTCAAATATCGTCTTAAAAATAACTGAAAATGTATAAAAAGGGAAAGTCTTATTTCTTTGTTGAAATCATGCTCATCATGAATTTCTGAGAATAAGACCCAGGTTGAAAAGTATGAGGGTGTCAGTTAAAAAAACATATCCTTACCTCCCCAAAAACAGGTTTGTTGTTGTTGACATCATCAACTCCCACAATGACTCGAGCGCTTGAGAAGAGAGCGTGTGACCCGCCTGATGCATTGTCATCTGTGGCCGTTACATTCAAGACGTACTCCAGGCCTTGAAGCTTGGGCAGGGGAATGGAGCGGAGACGAATCAATCCTACAAAGAACGCAAGTCCATTAAGTTACACAGTATAAAACAGGGTCCCTCATAACATAGCCATACAACCATTCCTTTAGTCATTGGGCAGTATGTTATTGCCACTGTGGCCTTGCATGGTGACGGATGTGCTATCAATAAAAACACACAGCCTGTTTTTGTTGCAGAAATCCAGGGGTAGATAGCGAGTTGTGGAAAATCACCTCAGAAGTCCACAGAAAGGTAACAAATCGAAATGCAGACTAAATCCAAAAACCAATTTCACAGTGGTGAGTTTGTCACATTTCTAATCTAATAATTGTATGCTCTCCCCTAAAGATGCCCATCGAACTCACGCACTTGAGTGAAAACATAAAGTATTAAGTGACTCGGGTTAGAAGTTAACCAGGCTCAGCATATGCCTATTAGCTGTTCCTTTACCCCCCGCCCCACCTCCACTCTGTCTGCTTTCATGTAACAGTCAAGATATAAGGTGGGATAAAAAGAAGCAGCATCTGAGTCAACATCTTTCCTCGTCAACAGTAATACAAAAACATCACAGGTTGCAGGACCGACACGCAGCCTGTGATGTGGGGGAAACTCATTGAAGCGAGAGCATAGGGACATTTTATTTCTTTTGTTGTGTTTCTATTAATCTCTTTCAATGCGCTTGATTAAAGACAACACAGCGTGCTGTTACACACAGATGCGAGTGCCTGGCTTCCCCTCTCTCCCAATTTACTTGTGATCCCTATGAGCCCGGGGAGCAGAGAAGGGTAGCTCCTAATGACAATGCATGACGTTGACAGCACTGCACCACTACATTAAAATTAAGTGAAGTGTTGGATGTACACACGGTAATTCTCCCAGCTTAAATGTCAACCTTGTTTACAAATGCGACATGAGGTAAAGCATCTATTTCAATGAGCCAGCACTCTTCGAATATATACAGTAAGTGGGAAACCATATAGTGGTTTTTTCCCCCGCACCCTGAGGATATCAGCTTTGGCATTTCTCTTGCTCTGAGGATACACAGAAAGGGTGGAGAGGAATATAAAAAGACGGCACAAAAGAAAGAGCAGTTGACAGAGCGCAGCCTGGAGATTGTGAGCTATGATAGAGCAGTTGTTGTGAAATTGAATTGAAAGGGTTGGGTGACAAATGTCACAGTGATTGCAACTGGTTTCGGATCAAAGGGTGAATAAAAAAGATAAACTGTGCAGTCGCCAATGTTAGAAAAGCTCTGAAACATCCGAAACATTCCTTTATGTACCCGCAAAAAAAAGTGTGGAAATGTCCCGAATAATGTCATCGTTTATATTTATGTCCCGAAACGTCATTCGTATTGAAATTAACATTCAAATCAACTTTCAAATTTCTTCCTTAAATTAACTTTGAAAGACGAGTGCGTTCATTGCACAACCCAATAGCAGGAAATAATCAGCGGGAAATGAATGTGTGATTTGACAGGAAGAGTGAGAATTACAGTGAGAGCTGCAATGTATGAGGCCCGGCCGGAAAATGAAGAAGTATCACCTTTCTGGCTGTCAATGACGAAGTTTCCCTCCTCGTTTCCTGCTGTTATGGAGTAGATTATACCATCGCCATCTGGGTCTTTGGCCAGAACTGTGGCGACCAGAGTATTGGGCCCAGCGTCCTCGGAAACAAACGTTCGGTATCTGCAAAATGGAGAAAAATTTGAATCCAACCTCCTATCTTTCCCAACACAAACCAGTCACCGGACCTGGGGGGGGCAGAGCCCATCGCTGCCCCCTCCTTCTGGAACTCACTCCCACAACAAATAGGAAACTGCACTGACCTCCCGGCCTTTAAAGGTCACCTATTATGCAAAATCCACTTTTATACATCAACATGTGTCCCCTCTGTGTAAAGAGATTCTGAAAGTTTCAGGAAAAAAGATTCACTAACTTTTTGTCCTGATCCATTTATATAAAAACCTTTCTGAAAGAGAGTTGATCAGATTTTGGAAACTTTATGATTTCATAACGTTTTTTTGGCCAATAACCAATCAAGGTAACCCCCGCCACCTTATCACCTGAATCTCCTCCTAGAGCAGTGGTTCTCAACTGGTCAGGCCTCAGGACCCACTTTTTTCCTTTTTCAATAAATCGCGACCCGAAATGTTGAACCACTCAAATCTATTCAACAAAAATCGTGCTGTAATATATATACGCTTTGCAGCATACACGATTAATTAAAGTGAAGTACAGTGCATATACTGTATCCCTTCACAGAACTAAAGAATGCTTTTAAATAAGGTTTAATGAGATGATGGTATCAAAGCTGAACTGTATAACATAAAAAGGCACACATGCTGAAAACCCAACCCCAGCAGAGGGGTCTGGGGGGATTCTCCCCCAGGAGATTTTTAGAAATACTAACATATAAACTACGCATTCTGGTACACTCTGAGAAGAAAATAAATAAATATTGTATGCCATTGTTTGTTTTTCACTTTGTTCTGACAGCTGAACTTGTCTGAGTGAATTACTTCAGATTGTGGGTAGGGTAGATAGCCCCCATTGTTCTGTGATCTGTCAATCATCAAACTGGGGGTCGTACTTTATTATGTGTTCTTTTTATCTGTATTTGTACCCATGGATGTATAAAGAATAGTTCTACCGCAAAGTTATTCTCTGTGGGGACTTCCGGCAACAATCTTGATTCTGATTGGCCAGAAGATTCGAAAAAACATCAGCATTGATGTTTTATTGAGAAGATGATCACTACTGTACGTGAAAGACGTTTTCAAAAACTTTTATGGTCTCCAGTACTTCCAGTCCAACGCCTACTGCATGCACAACATTAGAAAATCGGGCCTTCAAAAAAAAGTTTGGGTCGCGGGTCGCGACCCACCAGTTGAGAACCACTGTCCTACATTACATTATTACATGTCATTTGTTAGACGCTTTTATCCAAAGCGACTTACATACTCAATACTGTGGACAATCCCCACAGGAGCAATTTGGGGTGAAGTGTGTTGCCCAGTGACACAATGACATGCTGACTGCAGTGGGGTTTGAACCTGGCTGTGACCCCCTGATCCAACGCACATCACACTGCACCACACGCCTCCCACAGTCCTAACCAAATATCTCGCAGAGGGTCGTGAGGAGTGGCTCCTTATTTTCATCTAAAGTAAAAGACAGAGAATCAGCACTTTTGAAACAGGGCTGAAACAGAGGGGATTATGGGATACTACAATGATCCGTTTGGTATTTGGAGCCAAACACTTGACATGTTTTGTATAACCGAGAACTATAATATATTGATGAAAAATAGTATAATAGGGGACCTTTAAGACACTGACCCTATCTCAACGTTTCAGACTGGCTTTTAATATGTGATTAATGTTGTCTCCTTGGGCTAAATGTTGGTTTATTAGCTCGATTTAAATTCAACTTTTTATCTTTTTTATTTCTTTTTTTTACCTCTGTAACGTGTCTTTGAGAGATAAAGCGCAAATAACATTTTTTATTTTTTTGATATACGCATAGAACACACCCAGACAAATACAAATCATTGACACGGTCCAAAGCATCAGCAGACTGATTAGACTTATGGTTGTGGCTTTTGCTTGTCACTATGATTTAACCTGTCCTCTTAACCGGCCAGACTAGAGAGGAATGATAATGTCTACCGGGATGGTGAAGCTATTGGACAAATGGTGCTTCCGCGTACCCGGGCCCACTGTGGCCCATTTGATCCAGTACCTTTTAAAATGTCAACAGTGATTTGCTTGCTTTGTGGTGCTAGGGCATCCAGATGCCCGGTGAGAAACAGGAGACTGATATAGCTCCGGTGGACAAAGATCGGAGCGATGGAGATGAACTGCATTGACTTGGAGTACGCAGGGATGAAGAGAAATAAAAATAACAGAGCAGAGGCGAGAGAGGAGCAGGTGACAAGAAAGACGGCTGACACTGAAGTGACAGGCAAAGTGATATGAGGGAGTGCGAGAGAGGAAGCCTGATAGACACGGAGCAGGATGTGAGAGGGGGCGGTGTTCTCACAGACTTTTGAGTTTGACTCGTCAGCAGAACTCATCCCCTGTGAGATTTTGTGCTGTATCCTCTCCCAATGTGTGTGTGTGAATATGTGTGTGTATGTGGGCTGGGAGTCCATGTCTGTAGTGAGGAGTCAGAGGTGATTGATGGTTTACAGAAGAACGCTGATGGGTGATTCGTCTCCGCCCGCTGCGGCAGTCTCCGTGGCAACATGAGTGACCTGTAATCTGTCACCCGGCTCAGAGGCCACCTCTCCGCGGCTCTGTGGGATGAGACGTATACACTCCCTCAGCTTGTCTTCCTGAAGCATCTCCCTTCATCTCACTGAACTGTGAAGTTGTACTCGGACGGAGGAAGCCGCCTGTCCGTCTGCCGGCCGGCCGCATGTCGGCTGTTTGCATTTTCTCTGCCTGACCATCGCTCACTGTGAGCCTCTTTGCAGATGACAACCGAGAGGTCAAGCCAGGATATTTGCATGGAAGGATCTCAATCAACCCGAGTCGAAGATAAATGAATAAAAGTCATTGGTGTAAGGTAACGAAGTGTACTCAAGTACTGTACTTATCTACAATTTTGAGATACTTGTATTTTCTTGAGTATTTTAGTGTTTTGCTACTTTGTACATTTACTCCACTACAATTCAGAGATAAATAGTGTACTTTTACTCCACTACATTCATTTAATACTTAATAATCAACACTTAAATCAGACTTTAGTTACACCGGGAGTAAATTCACAAGCTACCCTGCAGTATACTAAGTCATTAAAACTAGCTGCACCTTTACTAGCTTTGATAAACACTTCAATGCATCAATAATTATAATCAAACCATATAATATATATCATTCTGAAATAGACCAATCTGCATAATGAGTACTTTACTCCTTTCAGTATATTTAGATGCCAATACTTCTGTACTTTTACTTGAATCCCATTTCGTATGCAGGACTTTCAGTATCCCTACTTTCTGGTACTTCTACTATTACTTAAGTACAAGATTTGAGTACTTCTTCTACCTCTGAGTAATCTACATAGTATCTACCAGCCTTGTAATGCCCCCTTCCGCTCTCACAATGCTTATCTACATATCAGTTATCCACAGAGTGACCAACACACCCTGCCTGGCAACATGCCTGCGTTTCTCTCTGTCTGCTGGTCTGGCATGAGTGTTTGTCTGGCTGCCGACAGCTTTCTCCGTTTATCTGCATATCTGACTGGCTGTCTCCCGCCTCCTCGCTGTGCATGTTTTGGTATTCTCTTCTCGCTTGCCCTGCAACCGTGTTCCAGTGTGTTTTCTCCTCATTTTTATGTTTGTCTGCCCACATCTCCACCTCTCTGCCCGCCTGTTTGGCTCTGTGTCGAGCCACACACCGAGACTGACACCTGACAACGCAACACGAGCGAGGAACAGAGGTATGCAACAGCCTTCTTTGAAGGTCATTCAAACATGACTGACAGGACAAGGGTTTACTCGTTTTGGTGAATAAATGCAGCAGTGCCACAGTGACAGTTCCTGCCCACCCACTCAAACAGCTTCGCCAAAAAGGTTCTCAAGGACACACTGGATTGCATCCGGATGCCAGTATGCTGCATACTTTTGAAGAATGCCCAAAATAAACCCCAGCGATTTCACTGAACTTCTGAACAAGACACATTTCTTTTATCAAACCTGCAGGACAGACTATGAAATATATTGAGTTTGCTTAACTGGTGTGGGTTTTACTACAGCCCCATTGATGCAATTTGGCCAGCAGCAAATATTACCACGCCAAATAGCCTGAAGGAAAACGGGTCTGAGATGTGTAAAGCAACGACATATGTATCCGTGAAGCTACTACCTTGTCGGTTCAAAGAGCAAAGCAAAGATTAAATGTGATAAAATGCATTCATCTGGTGGATCCGAGATAACTCAGTGCCAGGAGCAGAAACACTCCTTAAACTGTCATCTTTGTGACAAACTTTGATCGTCATAGCTGAACTCTGGGCCCTGAGAAAAACTCACATTTTTGCTTTTATGATTTGGGCTACAGTAACAAAGCCTGCAGCAAAATAAGTGGACCTTGAGCATGCTGCTTCTTGTGTATGAGGGGGGCCTTGCAAATAAACAAATGTTTGTGTTTTCAGAAGCAACATTCACAAAGACATATTAACACTGCATACTTTTTGTAATGGCTTATTGATCCACTAGCACCTTTGAGTCCTGGACCCGCACTTTTCTTATTCTTACATACAGCCAATAGATGACAACATCAGCATCAGCTTTCTCTTAAAGTTCCTATCTCGGTCATTGTTTTATTTTTGTTTGGCAGAAAGGTAAAAATGTGAAAAGCTATGGTGTAAAAATGAACACCACAAATGACGGAGAAGGATTTATTGGAAAGAATGGACAGCTATTATGTAAGAATAAGTGGTAAAGCTGCTCACACAGGCTGGGAGAACTCGGGGGTCTCATCGTTGATGTTTGCCATCCTCACACGAACCGTAGCCGTCCCCGAGTGAGGCTCCGCCCCGCTGTCCGTCGCCATCACAACAAACTCGTACAGATGGTTGGGCCTCTCGTAATCCAGCCGCCCCGCAGGGAAAACGGTCCCGTGCGGTGAAATGCTGAAGTCCGGACTCAGGGTGTAATAGGTGAGCTCAGCGTTTAACCCCGAGTCACAGTCCGTGGCCAACACTGAGGGAAGACATCACACAAGGACCATCAATTCACAGTTAATCGAAACGAGCTGATGAGATGGCATCCGCTGATGAATATGTTGACATCTGTGTAGATCATTATCTCTTTATGGCCTTGCGGAACATGCAATAGATCATAAGCTCTGACAGCTACAATTACTAGCACATAAACTGCACTGACTGAGCCCCTTCAGAGTAATTACCATCATTTGTAAAAATGAGCTTAAAGACGGCAAAAAGACCCACTGAAATAAACAAGTTGTTTTTTCTGCAGCAAGCGTTTGGAAATGATTTAATTCCGTGGTCATTACACCGAAAAAAATATATAGATTTTGTTTCTAACGTGTGATGGAACTACGGCCACTGATATTGACAACCTCCGTTGCCGAGCTAATTTAAGTTTGCTGTTTGAATTTCACTTAAAGTCAGAGTTTCATACACAGCCCCTCTAGCTCAGAACATAAGCATATTGCAAATTCTTTTGATGTGTGTATTTCCTGTTTTTCAGGAATCAGCAGTAGCAGTCTTGCATCTCAATGCTTCTCACCTCAATGTTTTGTAATATAGTTCTTTACTGTTCTATATATAAATACTTCTTTGGAGTGTTTAATGGGAATGAATCATTCAATTTTAAAGTTTCATTTAAACCTAGTGCTTTCCCTCCAGACTATTTCTCTTTTTCACCATCAACCTCAGTGGGTAAAGTTAAAGTGAAAGCCTCATTGTTAAGTATTCATCTGTGTCTTTGCCTAGTAGAATGCAATCTGATATTGGGGTAATGGGGATTTCACTCCCTTGGTGCATGAGCACTTTTCACTAGTTTGCAGTTCAGACCGGCAGATTAACAAATTAACATTATTTACCTTTTTTATCCAGCTTTTTGGCCACCCATGGTGATAGGAGATACTTTGTTTGTTATCAGGCATTTCAATATTTAAAAGGTAGAATAAAGTATCACATAGCAAAATATTTTATAAACATAAAACTTCACCTACTTCCATGTCGCGTGAAGAAGGGAAAAGGTCTAAAGATGTCAAAACAAGTGTATAGTATAAAGAACTGCTCTATTTATCATGCTTGACTCAACTCATGCAAATATTCACCTTAGTCTAGCGTCACCTACTGTACTGCCAACAGAAAATGACTTATGTTATGCTTTGATGTACTCTTCTTATGAAGAACAATGCATTTTGGCTTGTGGCCTTTTTAGAGTTATAAATAAGATCAAAACATAACATTTAAATAGGGTCGGCATAAAGCAGAAAGGTACAAATAAATATGAAAGATGATCAATCATATTCATCCACACACATATCGGCCGCTGGCTCAACTAGAAAGGTTGGTTTTGTTCATGGCCATTTGGCTCAAGGCCAGAAATGCTGATCGTAATGCATTTCATGATGGCCAAAAGCCAAAACACCTTGGTCTCACAATTTAGTATTTTACAGGTGTTGCAGGGGCCTTTTTATTGGAACATAAAGATATATCTTTTTGGTCTGTATTTGTAGCATAGCGATATATAACTTCCCATCAGTAGGTCTCGCTGAAGACTCCCTTTGTGCAATCTCTCTACCTTTGATCTCTCCTCTGCTGAGTTCCTCCTACGCTACTGGTTGTTTTATTTTTTGTTGATGCATTGGTTTGCATTTGGTGCCATTTTTCCTTCCGCTAGCTCTGCACAGCCAACCATTTCTGCCGCTCTAGGCTGTGTATTCGAATGTTTTAAGATTAAATTAGTTCAATTTTTCCCAACGAGAATCCACTAGAATCATTCTCCCAGCCGTAGATTCTCACAAATCACTTTCGGTAGTCCATGTGGAACTGAAATCCCACAGGTGCAGAAGCATTTGACAAAACTAAACAGTCAACATGGTGAAATGCTAAAAAAGAATACTCCTGAATAATTCCTGTAGCTAGGGTTTTTTTATGCCTTGAGCCCCTTAATTTGTGAGTCAAACATAAGAGAAGTAGTTGTGGAGTGAAATATTCCAAAGAGAACCCAAAGGTAGTGTATCTAAAAATACGCGTGAAGAAGGGAAAAGGTCTAAAGATGTCAAAACAAGTGTATAGTATAAAGAACTGCTCTATTTATCATGCTTGACTCAACTCATGCAAATATTCACTATTCATCTTTTAACAAGCAGAACATGCTATTGAAAGAGGCAACACATCCTAGTTAGAAACGTATGTTATCAAACATTGTTAAACAGAAAAATCCAATTATTGAAAAAGATACACAGTATAGCACTTTTCTACTCTTGCCTCAGAGGGATTTTTCAGTGTGTATTTTTACAAACATTGCCACTCAAGTTAAGCAGCGGCAATGGCAATAGATACGCTTTCAGCCTCATAATTGATAATTATAAGGTAGCCTCATGCAGTAACAGATACATTGACATGTCATCATTCATACAGTACATAATAAATCAAAACAAATGAATGCTGTCTTTGTAGCAGCTAGCTTAGCTGAGTATAATTGAGATGATGATCACAGATGTGAAAGATGTATTAGTTTATTTCGGTTCGTGAAAAATTGATGTATTATGGGTCTATAAGCCAAACGATGAATCAAGTTCTGAATAAAGGCCTTGGCATTCTCCCAGAATACATCTGTTGTTTCCCTGCAGAAAAAGGGACTTTTTGGAGAGTTTCTCTCTCTACAAAGGAACAGATGGATGTGAAATATGGGGTCAGAGGAGTCTCACCCTGCAGCAGGGATGTTGCTGTGGTTACAGTCTCAGGGACTCCATCCACACTGTAGATGGATTGGAGGAACTCCGGGACACAATCGTTCTCATCCGTTATCAACACCTGAACCTGATTAGTGCCAGTGTGATGGGGTAAGAAGAGAGGAGAGGCGAGAGGAGAGGCGAGAGGAGAGGAGAGGAGAGAGGAGAGGAGAGGAGGAGAGGCGAGAGGAGGAGAGGAAAGGAGGAGAGAAAAACAGACAAAATCAGAATGGAAGAATATAAAATTAGCCTTTCTTTAATAGCGTTCACATCCAGTAGACAACCATACGGAATGCTCGTATACTGTACCTGTACATCCTCCCAGTCCTTAATCTAAATGGCATTTTATAGTTCTTCGACAGTTCACCACATCCTTTATCTTCCATTTCATGATTTGTCCGAGTCAAAAATAGAAATGTTCTAAGCATGTGTGTTTTTTTTCAACAAAAGCCCCCCTTCCCCTGTCCTACAAGCTCCCTGTCACCACTGTGTGTAAAGTGTGAAGTGACAGCTGAGTAATAGTCCTAAAATAACTGGGATAGGTTTCCCCAGTCTCCATTTCCTATACTGAGACATGTGGCTGAGCAGAAGGAGATTTTTGTCTGCTGAATCTGCAGTGATAAGCGAGTGCCTGACATGATAATTGAGAAACAAAATCTTTAAATTAATAATTTAAATGATCCTGAATTCATGAATAGTTTATCTAGAAATATTCGCTGTGAATTAAGTTTTTCGGATGAGAAGTTCTTATGCGACGTGCCTCAGAGTGTGTGCTATATTTTACACAGTTCATCTCAGTATCACACTCTCAACAACACGCACTTACTGAGATTAGAAAAAAAAAAAGGGCTGAAAAACAAACGGAAGAAAAAAATAATCACTTAGTCCCCCGGGTGACTTGTTAACATTTCAGAACCATTCAGCCATGCCTTTTCTGTAGACAGCCAAAAACTCGGCTGCATCTTCTCTGTTGCTATCACTGTTGATGTCAACAGGTCAGCGCTGACATCAGATCATTGCCTTTGATGCAGACTTGTCAGACACATAATATTTAGGTGAAAACTGGTGACTCTGAAAGCTTTATGGATGTCCAGTGGGAGAGCACAGTGCAGCAACAACAACATCATATTTTCTTCTTCAGTTTAATTCAGCAGTCAGAGTAAATGCTTGTGTGACAGATTTCAGAATAAAGCATCACAGAGGACCTCAGTTTTGGACTTGTTTAAACTGAGTGTATGAACTCCTCTATGACTCATGTTGCTGGCTGTATCTCTCTCTAATTAAACTAACCTCTGTGGCAGTACTGAGGCTGCCGTGCTCTTCGCTGCTTCGCACCATTAGCAGGTAGCGACGCTGGTCACTCTCGTAATCTAGCGTCCTGGTCAGACTGATCTCCCCTGTGTCCTGCTTGATGCTGAAAAGGCTACTGGGATTGATCAGCAGGCTGTAGATGATAGGCTGGTTCTGGAAAGAAATGGCAAACACAGCCAGGAAGCTGCGGAAACAAAGAGAAAACAGATAAAAAAAATTAAGGAACAACTTTACTGTTCAATATCAGTTGCACACATGTTGGATTAAAATTGAAATCCTCTTTTCCCACATGAGCACAGCGCTGTAATGAAATCAATTCCTATATGGCCCATTGACTATGTGCTATAAACACAGTCAATCTGTACTCGTCAGTCCTTTGTTATAATGTAATACTATTATGCATATATCAATGTTTATTTTTACGGTTAAGAGAGTTTGCGTTCCCCTAATGGTGTGTGATGATGATATGTCAATTTACGCTCGAGCGCACTGGTGTGACCAAATGAATATTCATCAGCATAAGTTTTAACAGGTAGCGTTTGGGAATCCACATCTTAGACAAGGGTGCCTTTATGCATGTCTGAATTAGTTAATGTAGGAGTTGTTTTTTGCACAGACATGCCTGCATGCATTTCAGTTTTAATTAATTTTACAACTGTTCTGGTGTCGATTAATCAGTTTGCTTTCATGCAGGCATCCATCCTAGTGTTTAGAAATTTACAGATAAGAGGTACACTGACAATACAACTTTAATAGTGCTCATCCTTTTTTTTATTCCTTAGTATCAGGCAATTATAACTTTTGAGGCAACAAAAGAATCCGACAAAGAGTGTTTGGTGATAAACCACACGGGAATAGACCATATTTGAATAAAAGCTCCCGTTTAACTACAAGAAAATACTTCAAAGAGATGTCACAATATCATAATTAGATAGAAAATGTGAGAAATTACAAAACTAAACAAATATTTTCTCATGATGTTTTGCCTGTATCATCCCTGCCTATGAATGTCTGAGTGAATGGTAGAATATCGGGTACTCACGGCTGTCCTTCAGGTGTGTTCTCTGGTATGGATATGGCGTAGCTGGTGTTGGTGAACTCTGGTGCTCTGGCTCCTGCCACCACAGAGAGCATGGCGGGGGGGCTGCGGCTGCCCAGGCCATCGAGAGCTACCACGCTTAACAAGTACTCTCTGTCCCTCTGAAGCACCAGCCCTGTGGTCACCACCTGGCCTGTCTGCTTGTCCACTGCAAAGCAGCCGTCACCACCTACAGGGGAAACACAATGTCTATATTTTCCAGCACTGGATCCAAACCAATCCAATACTGTGGGCTAGAAAACTAAATGTTTCGCTGATGGCAATTTGAAATAGGTGATTCTGACTGGCCGAGTTATGGACCAAGATCCATGTGGGTTTTCTTATTTTTATTATATGATACAAATTAAATTACCATTTAATGCAGTGTTGCTGTGCAATAATGTATGTATCAAAACAAGTTCACAGTGTGGACTGACAAACAAACTCGCTACGTTTAAAATAAATCTTCTGTTTTGTACAACACTATGATAGGCAACACTATGATATAACACCCAATGGATTAAGAGATTGAAAGCAGCCTTATTAAAAGGACTCTGTAATTGCTACTTTGTATTCAGGCAGTATGGTGGACATTCAGCAGTGTTTCAAAGCTGAATTTTCAATTACATTCATTCATTTGTCAGGCACTTTTGTCGAAAGCGATGTAAGAATAAGGTACATAATAGTTCTCAAAGAAGTCTTTGAGAAAAAGTGCAAGTGACAGTAGGACTACAGTCGTCATTGTAGATCGTAGCGAATGAAAGGCTAATATACCTGAAGGAGCAGGTCAGGTAGGTGTTAGTTGCCACTGCGTAGACGAGCATTGGTAACTTAAAGTTAATGTGAGCAGTAACTGGCAGCTATTGAAAAATTATAAAGGTTGTATAAGATTGTACATGTGAGCTTCTGCATTTTTCTGAACAGACCCTTAAGAGAGATATTGAGTTTAAGGTTTGATGTTATAATCTTTCTTGAGATACCATTGAGGCATGCTGAGAGCAGCACAGATAGAGCCTAGACCAGGGGTTTCCAAAGTGTTGGAAGGTGAGCCTCCCCTCAGAGAACATAAGAACAGCTGCGCCCCTCCTCCCAATTATCATAGCTATTATTATTATTATTGTTGTTGTTGCTTTAATGTAGGGGTATTCAATTGTATTTCAAAGAGGTCCAGAAAATGTCATTAAATGCTCTGTTTTCGCTGTCTACCTTTCTCTTTTTTGAGCACGCCATTTGAAATGACTCCGACTGTTTCTCTCTTCTTGTCTCGTCTCAGTGTGTGTGTTTGAATCTATCGTGCTGACTCACTGACTGCACCAATTTGATTGGCTGAGTAGCGTCACCTCCTTAAAACATTAACCTGTTAGGCCCCAAGCTTGTTTTTCAGGTTTCAGGCTCGAAAATGACATTCCCAGAACAAATGACCATATATTCCCTTCTAAAAGGGTTAAATTAATAATATTTTTTCTAAAAGTAATGATAAACCTGTGAGTTGGATGTAGAAAAGTCAGAATCAATATATATTTTTTTTATTTTAAAGAAAATTCAGATTGAACATGGTAAAAAACTGTAAATATATAGTGTCCGTCCAAAATATGTTGTACTTATAGTGAAAACTAACCTTGGATGGTGGGTTAGTAGACTAAAAGCTTTAGGAATCCAAAGTAAAACAGATAATAAGTACTCTGTATAAAGATTGATGCAAAACAAGTGATATTTGACCTTTTTAGACAGATTTAGCTAAATAAACCTCTTCTGGGGCCATTTGGGTGGATTTTCCATATCTCTGGGCCCCCTTGCTCGATTTTGACATGTGACATCTCTTCCTGACCGTTAGAGCCAATAGAATCGAATGGAAAGCGTCCCATAGACTCTCATGCTACGCTGAGCGTAGGCATATCCCTGCTCTGATATCTGGAAACGGAAAAGCAGTTTTATTGCTTATGGATTATCAGAACATTTCAAAGGGAACACAGACACATTGGATTAACTACACCATCGTTTTTATCGTTTTAATGCCATTGAAGACCAGTTTTGACCAGAAAAAGGCCAATGTAAGCCATGTTAGCGTTTTTGGCTACCTAGCGCCACATGTTTTGATGTAGGTTTTTGTTATTTTCTCCGCGAATGTGTAATCTTTGAGTGTAGATTCTGTGTCTCCTTACGATCACAAACGATGTGTTGGATGTGCAGCTAGGATAAGTAATAAGGGTGCTAGGAGTGATTTTCGGTGCAGTAATAGGTTAGCATTTTTCAAGTCAATTTTGCCTCCTCATTACACTCACTCACCCCTACTTTAGTGGGGACAATGAGTCTGCGTCTTTGATGCGCACAGGCAGATGATGTGGGGGATGCAATGTAGACAGGAATAAACGCAGAGCATCCTCTGGCTGCAGCCTTGATCGGTACTTATAAAGGGCGGTTCGCTGACGACCGGCCGTTCTGTGATTCTCCAGAACACACAGATGGGCAGTCCGCCCCTAACAGGACCGGTCCATGAAAATCCTAGCTTCAACTAATCATACTTCCTCCGTTTTCTGCCAGACGCTGTCTCCTCTCTCCCTTTAGGTAACTTCACAAAAAATGTATCCATGTTGCCGCAAGCATAAAGTTAGCTGAAGTTAACTAGCTAGATTTCACTGTTTCTCGTTATTTTTTTCTCGCGCTGCGCCTCCCCTGAAGCTCTCTGGCGCCCCCCTGGGGAGTCGCGCCTCACATTTTGAAAACCGCTGGCCTAGACAAATAAGCTACAGCAGTGATAAGAAAACCATTAGAGCGAATAATCAGACCAGGTGCAGTTAGAAGAGACGAGGAACCAAACACCAATCCCTGTGGTACACCAGTCGGTTGAATGAACTTCCTTCCTCATGAGCATTTGCAATGCCCATTTCAAGACATGTTTTAAATATTTGTAAATATAATGAAGAGCACTGTCATGGACTAAATGTTGCAATTTCGAAGGCTTTCTATAAGAGTTATGATTTTTTAGATGGTTTAATTCAAGCCGTTTCTCTATTGCAATATGTCTTGAACCTTTTCTCTACATAATCTTAAACTTTAAAATATTCCATATAATGGTACCAAAATGAAAGTGTATCAGTCTCCAAAGAATTTGGTGAGATAGCAGTATTACTCCTAAACCTCAGGTGAAAACATTGTACAGAACAGAAGATACTGTAGAAAGCAATTTACCTAACTGACACATTTATTCCAACATAAACAAATTGATGTAGTTTGGCACTGTGCCTAATATTTCATTACAGGAGATTTTTGTTTCCATCACTATACACTTTATAAATAGGTAAGCTAGTCCTCAAAAGCAACAGCAAGATAAATACACGCTATTATTTTTAGAGATGTGTCTCATTGAATCTGATACTGCTTTGATGTGATGGTTCATGACTTGCTGTTTTTGTTTTTCAAATATTCCCTTTGTGACTGGTGACCAATAACAAGGCATTATTTCAAAGCTTCATTTATTCAACGTTGATTAATACAATTTCTTATGATAATGATATTCAAAATGTCCAGTTAAATCAAATCTGCTTGTTTTGGCATTCAAGGACAGATGTTTTTTAATGACACAACACAGAATAATAATCAACATTAATATTCAGAAAGGACAATAAGCCTACATTTAAATTAATGGGGGCAGTTATTTATGCACAATCTAGAGTTTTTTTTATTTTTTATTTTATTAGTATTCATCAATGTGGCGGCTGAGGCTGAAAAGGTAGACCAGAAGATCGGCTATTTGATCACCAGCTCCTTCAGTCTGAATGTCGAAATGCCCTTGGGCAAGAAACGGCTCCTCTAATTGCTCCCGAAGGCTGTGCCATTGGTGTGTGTATGTCAATGAACATAGATGATTAGCAGTTATGACCCTTGTAAGGCAGCCCTGCCATGAGTGTATAAATGTGTGTTAATTGGTGAATGTTGACATTGACGTTTGGTGATACAATTCTGTAGTTGCAGGAAAGCAGAACCTTAATTTGTAACACATCCTCCACCCTGTGGAGTTTCTGACCATAAGTAGTGCTCTGGTTTTAAATAGTGGCTTCACCGTTTTGTTTGCATCATGCAGAGATTCACATTTGTTTACAAGAAAGCTCCACGGGGCACCTTTAAATAAAATATCTACTTTTCCTACTACTGTTAAATACAAAAAATTGGATCAGACAGATTGACCTCACTCTGGCCAGCTACTCTCATCCTCTTGAGGTCTTAAAAGTTAAGCACTGCATAAGAGGGTTAAATAAATACATTTGAAATGTTGAAATCAGGGCTCAGCAGTAGCGAAACAACTCAGTTTGCTTAAAAATGGTTCAAGCATGTTATTATAGCAGCCTGTCCTCCTACAAAAAACGACCATATAGGCCGATTGTTCATGCCCTTATTACGACCCAGAGACACGTTTTAAAGTGTATGTTGTTTCTTACATGACCACTAGAGGTGCTCTAGTGGTCGTGTAAGAAACAACATGCTCCCGGCCCGTTCATTGCGAACACTCCGGAGGGACGTTTATTCACAAATAACCCTCTCTGGAAAATCCTAAATTGTGGAATAGTTTGGCCATTAAAATGCTTTTTGATTCGATTTCTGGCGAGAAGTGTATATTGTACTCTTAGAATCCACGTCCAGTTCATGTGTAGGATCTATAGTTGGATAGATATTATGAAGATGATTTGATGTCTCGCCAGGATAACGTGTATGCAGCTTCCATGTAAAGTTAGCGTGGGTGAAAACTGTTTTTCCGGTCTCGAAGTTTTCATAATAAAACCCGATATATACCCCTCACTGTCAAATGATTACACAGTGATATCTGCATTACTCATCCACTAAAAAACATCAGTTTATCCTTGTTAATTACACAATATTGATTGGTTTAAATTGTGTACAATGCTTTTGTGTTTTTAACCTTCGATTCAGAGAAACAAATAGTTTTTTAGGAGTTTAGACACTACAGTTTCCGAAGGCACTACACTACCCAGAATCCCCAGCTATCGTTTGGGACTACAACATTCGCCTTGCTATACAAACCCCATGATTAGTCATCAAGCCCTGTGATTGGATGTTGGAGGGTCAGTGCGACAAGGTTACACTGAGCCTCAACAGCCCCCCCCCCCCAGAACTACACAATGCTGGCTGTTGTGTGTATCGCAACATTATGGCACGTCTCTTTATAAGACGTTTTCGTATTTCCCACAATTAGAAGTTGCCAGTATTAAACTGTGTACACCCTGGAGGTTTAGGGGATACAAAACACAGTGGTGTTATCACATTTAAAACATATAATTAATAAATGGGTGAATTAATACCCACATGACACCTAAGGTCTTAAGCCCCACGGACCCGGTTCCGGGGCCAAAATCGCGTCATTTGCAGGAAACAACGTCTAAGGAATCTTAATATGTAATAAACTATGAATATTTTGTATCCATATAACGGGAAAAAACTCATTTTTTCAACAAAAAAACACAATGCTAACAGTCACCCTCTGAATTAGCACCGAGCGTAAAATGCTAACCTATTACTGCACCGAAAAATCACTCCTAGATCCCTTATTACTTATCCTAGCTGCACATCCAACACATCGTTTATGATCGTAAAGACACAGAATCTAACGGTGCCCACCTCAACATTGAAAGATACAAACTTGCGACATTATCAACAACAACATACATCAAAACATGTGGCGCTAGGTAGCCTAAAACGCTAACATGGCTTACCTTGGTTTTGTCTGGTCAAAACTGGTCTTCAATGGCTTTAAAACGATAAAAACGATGCTGTAGTTCAGGGGTCCCCAAACTTTTTTCTCTGGGGGCCACATTATCGTTCCTGACTGTGATGAGGGGCCGGGATCGATCATGTGGGCTGTATACTAGGCCACTGCCTGTTATAGCCATAATTTCTAGCACAAAATAGTTCATCATTACAAGTGATTTGCAAAAGAAGTGAGTACTTCACATGTTTTTCAATTTGAAATACCACAGGTATTCCTTTTATTTTCTAATAACAACCATGTAAAAATAGCAAGGAAAGGTTAGAAAAACATGGTGATTGACAGTTTATGAGTGATACAATAGAAATGGTAGGCCTATATTACAGTGAGATGAGAAATCATCAAGACAAGAAACTTGGTGAACAATATATCAACTAACCAACTCTTATTTGTATATTCAGGTGAGATTTTTTTTGTTCAAGGTGAAAAGGCAATGAGCCAAACACTTTTACAGCACAATTATCATCCCTTTGAAATAGGAGATTGAGATGAGGGGCAGTGCATAAAGAGGAGAAAGAGGAGAGAGAGGAGAGAGAGGAGAGAGAGGGAGAGAGAGAGACAACGATGGAGAGGCAGATGCTGAGAGAAGAGATTGGGAGGAGAGACTGAGCAGTAAACCCTCGGCAGGTTAAACTAGAAGAGAGTAACAGAATGGGAAGTCAGCAATATGTGCAGTAGGTGAACTGAATTGGTACTTGTAGCCAGGGCGGAAGGAAGAATGGATGGGCAGTGATCTTTGAGGTCAGCAGTTGCAGTCCCCTCTCTTGCTGCCTGGAAACCTGGCATAAAGGGATGACATTGGACACATTCAGTAAATTACATAAATATGCTGCCTGTTGTTCCTTGTGATGTGATTTTACAAATACAGTGTAGCATTATTCATTAAAATTCATTAAAAACATTAATCATATTTCATCAAAAAATCATAGTTCATGTTTACAGCCATATAAAATTGTAATAGTTAAAATCAGTATATTTACCATATCAGTGTGAACTGTGTGCTTGCTTCTGGCTGGTGAGAAGTCCGATGTCTGGGTGTAGCCTAGTGGTTGCCAGTCTCAAAGTTTGATGCAAATGTTCATCTGAGAGTCTGTTCCTCGTTGGATTTTTTATTTGCTTCAGGCGGGAAAACATCTGCTCGCAGGTGTAGGTGCTGCCAAGAACGGTACACATCTTCAGAGCATGTTGTTTAATGTTTGGGTAAGTGCCCTCTGGTAGCTCAGCATAGAACTCAAGGAGGTGGTCAGGCTTGAATGCGTCTTTAAGGACATCACAATTCTGCAGCTCGGCTAGTTCAAACTGAAGAGAGGGAAGTGCGTCGTCAATGTCAGCAGCAAAGGGGTTCTGGAACAGACTTATGTCTTTGTTGTTGACATGAAGCTCGCGGAAGCGCACACTGAACTCTCGCTGCAGCATCTCCAGGGCATCTTTGCACTTCGCGACTGGGAAAGGGGCGGCTGGTTTCTCGGCGCAGTAGCTTTGGGTGGCAGGGAGATGTGTGAAGTCCAGCTTTTGGACCTGTCGCACAAGGAGCTGCAGTTTGACCTCGAATGCTTTTATGTGGGAATACATGTCGCTGATGAGATTCCCTTTGCCTTGGAGCTGTAGGTTGAGGTGGTTCAACAGTTCAGTCACATCAGTTAAAAACGCGAGGTCCCATTTCCACTCCGGGTCGGTCAGCTCCCGTACCGTTTCACCTTTAGACTGGAGGAAGGTGTTGATTTCGGGCAGTAGGTCGTAGACACGGCGCAATACTTTGCCTCGACTTAACCACCGGATTTCGGTGTAGTACAGCACATCCTGGTGAGCAGACCCCAGCTCGGAGAGAAAGGCCTGGAACTGCCTGTGTTTCAGCCCATTTTTCCGGATGTAGTTGACACAGTGCACAACCACCTTCATCACAGACGCCCACTTCAAAACTTTGCAGCACAGCGCTTGCTGGTGAATCAGGCAGTGGACTTGAATCGGTGGGGCGAGACCTCGTTCCTCGAACTCGCCGTTCAAGCGCCCTACTAGACCCCTCGTAGATCCGACCATGCTAGGCGCACCATCTGTAGTGACACTGGCAAAATTAGCCCATTGCAGACCAAGTTCGCCCATTGTTTTGCACACTTCGACAAAAAGGTCTTCTCCAGTTGTTGTGCCTTTTAGGCTTCTCAGTGATGCCAGCTCCTCTGACACTTCAAAACGTGTGTTGACTCCACGAATAAAAATCAACAGTTGTGCCGTGTCCTGTACGTCATTACTTTCATCCATGGCTAAAGCAAAAGACTTGAATTCTGCGGCTCTCTCTCTCAGTTGGTCAAACACGTTTCCCCCCCATCTCCTCAATTCGTCTCGTCATCGTTTGTGCTGAGAGACTCACCCCACGGAAGGCATCTGTCTTCTCGGGACACACCTCCTCGGCCACAGCCAGCATCATGGCCTTCCCGAATTCTCCGTCTGTGAACGGCTTGCCGTGGGTAGCCAGTAGGTTAGCTACTTTGTAGCTAGCTCGGACAGCAGCCAGGTTGACCCGGAATTGACGAAGGAAGGCATCCTGTTGAACAGCTAGTCCGCCTTTCAGACGCCGAACCTTATCATCTCTCGCTAGCCCGCTCAAGCTAGCATACTCTCTGTGCCGGGTTTCGTGATGGCGGCGAAGGTTGAATTCTTTAAACACGGCCACATTTTCTTTACATATAATACAAATGGCACGGTCCTTCCATGGAACAAAAAAATAATCCTTGGTCCATTGTTCTTTAAAAACCCGACACTCTCTGTCAATTTTCCTCACTTTACTGCACGCCATTACACTGCTGTTCAACTGTAGCATAATATTTTCTGCGCATGACTTCGATCATCTTGTAAGGTGGCGGAAATTCGGTCATAAACATACGTCATATAAATAATACAGACACACATATTAAATTATATAAAATATAAATGGTTAATAAAAAAATATTTTAGTGTTAAAAAAACAAGATGCAAATGTAACAGATGTCAACCAGAACGTTACATAACGTTGCTTTTAAAGCGGGATAGAGGCGCTGGCGATCTGATTGACAGTTCCACTGTTTGGCTCATGACCACTACCAGAGCCGCTCTGGCCACTACATACTGACGGCCTCGAGTTCTAATCTCAGGTGACGGAATGAACAGCGATTACCGCCCTCGTTTGGAGATTTATGTTATTATTTCACAAAACAAGTTGGACAACTAAAATAAATTATTTTAAAAAATATTTTATAATTTTTTTTTTTTTTTTTTTCTTCTTTGGGCCAGTTCAAATGGTGAGGTGCAGAGAGGTGGAGGGCCGGTCAAAGGGGCGTGGCGGGCCGTATGCGGCCCGCGGGCCGTAGTCTGGGGAACCCTGCTGTAGTTAATCCATAGGTTAATATCCAATGTGACTGTGTCACCTTTGAAATGTTCTGATAATCTAAAAGCAATAAAACTGCAATTCCGTTTTCAAATATCAGGGCAGGGATATAGAGAACCGCAGTGACGCGTCGTAAAACCCAGAAGTAAACTTCTTCCGGTTCCTTCGCGAAAAACCAATGCAAATTCTCCATAGGATTTTGGAAAATAGCTCGAAATAAGGTCTGTGGTTGACACACATTTAAGAGAGGGATCACGTTTTGTTCAGCCGGATAATCTCCACATGTCAACCCTACTTTTATAATTTTTGAATCATAAATCTAGTCGCCAAAAGCGAAATGCTAACGTTATGCTATAAACGAACTACAAGCCAGTACAGCAGCAGGCTCGCACGACTTCAACGTCACGCCAACTTAAGATCGTTTCAACTGACTTGCACTGAAACTGCACTTTGAACACTTTAAATATATTAACATTTTAAACTGTATACCCCGGTTATCTAGGCCCATTTTGTTTAATGTATACCACGTTTATCTAGGCCCTTTTTGTTTTATGTATACATGTCACACTGTGGGAAACGATATTTCAATATTTCTGGATGTATAACACATGTAGAATTTTTGACAATAAAGCTGAATTTGACTTTCGCGTGCTTGCATATTTTAACAAAGCTTTTCATTTTAGCCACACTGAATTTAACTAGAAGTCATGGCTGTGTCAATTACCAGTCTGATATCGTTTTACAAAGATGACAAGAAGAGTGTAGATAGAGGAGAGAACCACTACAAGTCAGGACACGTTACAGTGCAGCCTAGATGAAGGTGTGCTTACCGGTGTTGTCAGGGCTAGCATGAGGGACAAGGTTTATAGTGTCGGTGAGTAGTGATAGCAAGAGTACCGTTAACCTTTTAAGACCGAGTTAATTTATTCACATTAATTCCCATCAACAAATCAATTGTATGTGTCACATGAAATCTTTATTAGGCAAGGCAAGGCAAGTTTATTTATATAGCACTTTTCAACACAAGGCAATTCAAAGTGCTTTACAAAAAATGAAAGACATTAAGAAAATGGCATTTAAAATCAGTCATTAAAAAGAAAAGCTAATAAAATAAACATTAAAAGAAGAAATACATGGATAAAAGTTACAGTGCAGTCTAAGATATTAATAGTTCAATTAAAAGCAGCGACAAAAAGAAAAGTCTTCAGCCTGGATTTAAAAGTAGTAAGAGTTGCAGCGGACCTGCAGGTTCCTGGGAGTTTGTTCCAGATATTTGGAGCATAATAACTGTACGCTGCTTTACCATGTTTAGTTCTGACTCTGGGGACAGAAAGCTGACCAGTCCCTGAAGACCTGAGAGATCTGGATGGTTCATCATTTAGCAGGAGGTCAGAAATGCATTTTGGTCCTAAACCATTCAGTGCTTTATAAACAGCAGCAGTATTTTTGAAATATATTCTTTGACACACAGGAAGCCAGTGTAAAGACTTCAGAACAGGAGTGATGTGATCCACTTTCTTAGTGTTAGTGAGGACTCGAGTAGCGGTGTTCTGAATCAGCTGCAGCTTTCTAATAGATTTTTTAGTGAGACCTGTGAAGACACCATTGCAGTAGTCCAGTCTACTGAAGATAAAAGCATGGACACGTTTTTCCAAATCCTGCTGTGACATTAGTCTTTTAATCCTAGATATGTTCTTTAGGTGATAGTAAGCTGATTTAGTAACTGTTTTAATGTGACTGTTGAAACCAATAACTAATTTAACCCGCTGACAAGAGAGCCCACCTCCGAAGATCGTGACTGGCTGAGGGACAGACTCGGGGGCAGGTTCTCAGGAATTTCTTGGCTTCTCTCCCCCAAGCCAGAAGAGGAACACTACAGCTTGGAAACCCTTACTGTTCCTGAAATTATCAAATCTGTGGGGCATCAGGGACCTGAGGCAATTGTGGCAAGCATGGCATTGTCTGAAGAGCAACAGAGGGCAATTCAGGTGGCTACCACTGGTCAGCGAACCAACCCAAACTGGCATTTGTTCAGGAAAGGAAGGTTGACTGCCAGCAACTTTGGAGCTGTCCTGAGGTCAAAGCGTGTGACTGCTTCCTTTATTGCCAGGGTGCTAGGGCAACAACAGGCCCTTGATGGTGTTTTGTCTGTACAGTGGGGGACTATGAATGAATGTGAGGGCGTCAGGGCATTCACCACTGCAACTCAGATGCAGGTCCATGAGTCAGATTTGTGGCTCTCCCTATCAGGATTGTTGGGGGCATCTCCAGATGGTCTGGTAGGGTCTTCCGCTGTGCTGGAGGTAAAGTGTCCCTACGGAGCCAGGGAAATAACAATTAGTGAAGCATTGCAAATCAAAGGCTTCTTTGTCAGTAAGGAAGGAGAAACATTCAGCCTGCGTGAGGAACATCCTTACTGGCACCAAGTGTAACGTCAGCTTCACCTCACTGCAAGGAAGAAGAAATACAAAAATTGTGAATTGTTTTTAATTTACATTTACTCGCCTTTGCAATGTTGTGGTTGTTAGAGTGTTAGGTTTCCTGTCAGCTCGTCTGTTGGGAAGATATAAAATATAGTTTCATGGAAGTCACACCGTCACATATACTGTAAGAGCATTAAGACATACAGTACATAGGCTAAAACAAAACATCTAAAGATATAACCTTGCACTTTGATAAGTCTCGTGAACATTTTCACTATTTTGACATTTTTATAGATGAAAATTGAACTAAAGAAATAAATGGTAGATTAATCCATGTTGAAAATAGGTGTCAGCTGCTACACTAATTATAATAGTTATATTTCTTAATTAATTAAGATAAGATATTACTGTATTGATCCCAATTTGGGAAATGTTTCTGTTGCAGCAGCATAACAAGAAAAACAAAATATAAGTTATTATATATACAAAAGTATGTGAGGGATGGAATATTAAATTGAATATAAATGTAAAATGTACATGTGATTTTACGTCCAAGAGAAGCTATGGAGCAGAGAGTTCTCTGCCAGCCTGAGGTGATTTGTTATTAGTTCAATATGTCAAACTGATTTCCCTGACTACAATCTTTAGTTACATGGTGAAACGTTATGCTGCTTGTACTAATAAGACTTATCATATAAGCCACACAGGTTTTAATAGGATGTATTCATTATCTTTACTTATGTTGCGGTCTTTTCAGCAGCGCCATCTCTATAACGGCGATACAGTCACTACCCATTATTTACATTTCACCGTGACATGGACAAAAATGTAACGTCAGCTTACCTCATGGCACGAATCCAGACTCTCCTTTGGAAAACATTGGCCGGGAAACGACAGAACAAGCACGTTTCATGCGAAGACCTGTGGCTGCAACCCGGAGCAAAGCAACAAACCATTGCGTAGCTAACTAGTAGCGCTAGCTTTAGCTAACGTTAGCCAACGAAACGAACTGCCGAGTAAAATTGGAAAACACTGGTAATTAATTATTCTATAATTTGTAAAACTACGGTGTTAAAAACGACAATTTCAAAAATACAGATTCTAATGGTCAGATATAGATATACAGATACTAAAGATAGGCAGGTATTTGCTTTCAAGCAGAACACAGGGGAAAACAAACTTAGCGGGAGTGTTTACGTGTTCGGCGTAATGACGTACAACGGCCTCGACAATTTCTGTAGTCCTATTCAGCCATTCGGTAACAACCATCGTTTTTCAGACACGTAAACTCTTCAAAAATCCCCAGTGGGGTCACTGCTGATGTATTTAATGTCGTAGAACAAAACGTCAATTACCTCTTAAATTTGTGTCAACCACAGACCTTATTTCGAGCTATTTTCCAAAACCCTATGGAAAAAATGCATCGCTTTTTGAGGAAGGAACCGGAAGTGCTAAAAATGCTAACTTACTTCCGGGTTTTACGACGCGTCACTGCGGTTCTCTATTCCTATGCTCTGTAGCAAGCTTGCATGCGCAAAGACGCCACCTTTTTTTTTTAACATGAGTGTGTGCGGGACGACTTCCCTTCGATTATATTGACTCTAACGGTCAGGAAGAGATGTCAGATGTCAAAATCGAGCAAGGAGGGCCAGAGATAAGGAAAATCCACCCAAATGGCCCCAGAAGAGTTTTTATTTTGCTAAATCTGTCTAAAAAATTCAAATATCACTTGTTTTGCATCAATCTTGACACAGGGTACTTATTATATGTTGTACTTTGGATTCCTAAAGCTTTTAGTCTACTAACCCACCATCCAAGGTTAGTTTTCACTATAAGTACAACATATCTTTTGGACGGACACTATCATTTACAGTTTTTTACCATGGTCAATCTGAATTTTCTTTAAAATAAAAAACATCTATATTGATTCTGACTTTTCTTCATCCAACTTACAGGTTTATCATTACTTTGAGAAAAAAGATTATTAATTTAACCCTTTTAGAAGGGAAGATATGGTCATTTGTTCTGGGAATGTCATTTTCGAGCCTGAAACCTGAAAAACAGGCTTGGGGCTTAACAGGTCAGCTGGTCTTATGTTTGTGACCCCTCGCTGTTGTTTCAATGTTTTCAAAATGCAATAACGTGCTTTAACCACTAGGCGGTGCATGTTAAAAAACCAGTGGTGTAGTTAATAAAACATAATAATATCAAACATAATATGACAGACAGAACGGTAAAGGAAAATACAGTTTCAGTCTCTCGACTTGAAGCTTATGCATTGTACCATGAACCTGTATAGACCTGTAACAGTCAACTGCATGAGGAGTCGGAAAGGTAGTAAATAATATTTTCAAAAACTACAAAAAAATCCCATTCTATCAGCTGTGCACCATTATGGTGTAAATATAACCTATATACCAATTGGATCAAATATAAAAGTCAGCCGAATTAGTGTTTATACTGTAAGGAGACGTATTCTGTGAAAAGAAATGGAAGATGTTGTTTAGTTGCTGATATATTTATGATCCACGTCACGTATTCAGTTTTGGCGCATACCTCAAATCATCTTCGTAATATCTATCAAAGTATAGATCCTACATATCGGCTGGACGTGGATTCTAAAAGTAAAATATACACTTCTCGCTAGAAATCTAATCAAAAAGCTTTTTAATGGCCAAACTATCATACAATTTAGGATTTTACAGAGAGGGTTATTTGTGAATAAACGACCATCTGTAACGTTTGCATTCAACGGGAGCACTCAAGGGCAAAAACTTTAAAACGTAATTATAGGATGTATTAAGCGCTTGAACAAACAACATATTTGGTCGTAATAAGGGCCTGAACAATCGGCCTATTTGGTCGTATGAGTTGGAGGACTTGTTGTATTATAGACCATAGCTACCTTTTGGTAATTGTGGTTAAACACACATAAGTAGATATGTGTGATGGACTTATGTTAGTGAAAGGGAAATCGGTAGTGTTTTGTAAAGCCCCACTGGCAAGATTAGCCCCCCCCCCCCCCCCCCCATCTCTGACATGCTAAAAAATCTCTATCCCCTCAACCACCAGGGGGTCTACTTCTCTGGCAGCATTCCAACAACCCACTGTGTGCGTTTGTGTTAGTGAGTGCATGTGTGCATGCTTCTTTGTATGAAACAGAGAGAAGCAGACAGATAGACAAGAGTGCATGATAAGTGCATAAGCAAATGTGTGAGGGCCTGTGGCTGTGTGTGCATATGTGGGAGAGAGAGAAAGAGAGAGAGGGACGGAGATACAGAGGTGGATAGAGGCAGGGTGACAGAGAGACAGAGAAACTAATGGACACCTAAAGAGTGCATGAATGCATGAATGAATGTGTGAATGCCTCAGGCTGTCTTTCTGAGCCACTGTGCTGGTGTTTGCTGGTTGTATTTATTTCCAAGGGTCCATAGCTGGCCAGCATATTAACAGCCTGTTTGAATGCATCCTATACATCTCATTGGTGTGTGAGTGTTTGTGTGTAAAGTAGAAACTTACCATCCGACAAAAAGTATTCCACCTCTCCGCTTTTGCCCTCATCCCCATCGAGAGCCTGGAGCTGATAGACAAACGTTCCCGCGGGGGCCTCTGGAGACACCACGGCCAGGTATGGGTACGGCTTCATATTCCACTCAGGGACGTTGTCGTTGACATCAGTGATCTTCAGCTTCACCTTGTTCAGGTACCAGTCTGGGCCTGGGGGATAGTGGAGAGATAGTGACGGAGCTGTGGTTACTGAAAGTGACAGCTGTCATGTAACTGTTTGTGTAGAGTGGAAAAAAGCAGCCAGGGGAATCCGAGGAACCGACTAGCAGCGAGTCAACTGAGGGTAAAGGTATGCCAGTTATAAATGATTCCCAGTAGATGGCAAAAC
Organism: Notothenia rossii; assembly: GCF_949606895.1. Classification (NCBI taxonomy): domain Eukaryota; kingdom Metazoa; phylum Chordata; class Actinopteri; order Perciformes; family Nototheniidae; genus Notothenia; species Notothenia rossii. The sequence goes on along the minus strand of NC_136903.1, from coordinate 24,538,040 downwards.
ATAATGCCGAAGGATTAGAATATCTCTCAGTCATTCTTGTAACTGCAATGTGGAACTGATACCTGTACCGTCTCGATTCAGTTCAGAGTTTTTGGTCAATTACCAAACTATCTTTGCACTGCATGTAGGCAGGGGTAGACTTGGACTAAAAATCATCCCGGGAATCTCGACCGGCCCAGTACTAATTTGTCAATGGAGGGGAGGGTGGGGGGTTCTAGTGACTTTTGTCAATATGTTTCAGTTTTTGTAGTGTATTGGTCTTTTTCAAGATTTTTCATTTATTCATTATATATTCTATTGTGTATTGCTTGGAGGGGGGGGGGGGGGGGGCACCAAATCATAATCTCGCCTAGGGCACCAAAATGTCTAGGACCGGCCCTGGCCCAGGGACACAACAACATGCTGACTGCAGTGGGATTTGAACCTGTGCTCCCCTGATCGAAAAACCAACGCACCAGTCCACAGCGCCACACACATCTACAGCATACTTGTCAACCCTCCCGATTTTCGCGGGAGACTCCCGATTTCATTGCCCTCTCCCGGTTCCCTCCCGGGGTCATATTTCTCCCGCATTTCTCACGATTTCTGACAAAATCAGATTTACTCAGTAATGTTTCCACTCTGACTTTAATACAGCTACACCATTGTTTGGTTTCCATGGTAGCACGTCTCTTTAGTAGCGCGCGCAACTGAAAGTCTGAGAGGGTGAGGCAGAAAACAGAACAACAATCGACAACTACTCTACTCTCTGCTCAATCCTTTCCTGCCCACACATATGCTCCATCAAGGATGGTGCTACAGGCCGCAAGGCATTGCACTTAGAACTACAATATAAGCATGTTAATGTTAATCTAACAGCTACGGCGAAATGCTTGATAGGAAACGACTCGCTGGTATCTCGAGCTGAGTGCTCATTGGTGGTTTTTACCCCGTGCTGCTGATGAAGCTCTCCATTAGCTCGGCAAAAGTTTGTTGTTGTTTTGTGTCAGTTTTATGTCGCCACTTCCATTCACATTTTTCATCATTGTTCCACAATGTTTATCCTCATGAAATTAATATCTATATATGTTATACTATACTTGCACTGCTTACCGTTTTCATACTTTATATATCTTAGCATATTCATACACACTATTCATACTGCTCACAGGCTGCTGTGTATATCTAGTGTATTCATACCCCTCACTGTTTATTCATCATTCAATTCATTCTTTATTTTATCCTGTAGATTGTGTACTGTGGTGACCACCTATTTAACCACTGGGACACAATTCAAACTAGGAACTACAGTTGCGGTTATTGTTCCCACACGGACATGTTATGGGTTACCTATATATAGTGTGTGCCCTCTTGGCTCTCTCTCTTGTCGACCCGGGCTGCGACCCGACAACATGTCCCTTGCAGCTTGTTAATAAATTACTATTTCTGCACCTTCCTTGCACCGCCTCTGACTCCATATCCTCGGCACTACAGTACATTACTTTTCACTTTACTGCTTGTTGCACTCCTGTTTGGAAGCTAAACTGCATTTCGTTGTCTCAGTACCTGTAATATGTGCAATAACAATAAAGTTGAATCTAATCTTGAGCAGGAACAAATGTATTTACTTAGTACATATCTGACATTAACGATTAAACGTTAACGTGTGCATTCTTTATAAATGCAAACCGAGTCAAGCCAACTCCGGAGGTGGCGGTATGCACCTTAAAGTGGTTTGCGATCCGCCAAAAAACCGAGAGAAGAAGAAGGCGAAGTAGAAGAAGAAGAAGCCGACTCGGAGGGTTATGTCCAGAAAGGATCCGTCTAGTGTAAATATGACGTCTCGTAACTCTCGTTGTAATCGGAGCGGCTCGGAAACACATCTACAGCAGTAACATGATGCAACATACACATTAATGAAGCAGCAATATTAATAGAGAAACATCAGACATAATAAAACACTGCAAGGGAACATTTTATTGCACCAGGAGCTATCTTGGGACTTTTACTGCGACAACGTTGACTTGCCTGTGAATACAAAATAAACCATAGTGTTGGTGATCTACAGTGTTGTCATTCTTCTTTGAACACCAGCAAGACCGCTTTTCAACAATCACACTCCCTGTCATTGACATAAATAGATAGTTTAGCTTCTCACGATCATTTGCTGTGGCCAACTGATGTTAACGATCCTAACTGAAAGGCTGCCTGCCAAACGTAAACATTCAGCCACGTGACATTCAGCCAAACTCTCGCGAGAGTTTTACACAAGACGGATCCTTTCTAGCCATAACCGACTCGGAGCTGTCCGACTTCAGGCGAGCATTTTGAGACCTCCCCCGGCTGCGATCGGCTATTCTCGTCTACTTTCGAGGCGAGCCGCAACGCGTCTCAAACAAGCTTAATAGCAGCAAGCTTTGGGACGGCCTCCCCTCTCTCTGGCAGAAACAGGAAATGCCGTAACTGTATCTAACAACGGTTTCAAATCAGCATCTCTTTGACAAAAAATGTAAATTAATAACTCAAATAAAACTCCAAACATCTTTAATTGTGCTGTTTTAGTTTTAAACCTGATGTTTATAAGCTTAGCATAGTTTTTGCAACAGTCTGTAAATATATACAACTTTATAATAAAATACACACATTTACCTTGTTCTAGACTAAACACAGGTATGATCCTAAGTTAAAAACATATGAGGTTATCATGAGGTTGTTAACATCGCAGTTTATCAGTGGATGTTTACTGGAACTACTTGTAAATAGCGTGTTTCCTGACCGGACACACACAGCGTGACTCCGGTCAGGTAGAGACCGGTCTCAAGTCAGCACCGCTGCAGACTCGTTGTTTGAGGGCTTGATAGCCCACTCCCCCTCCACACCGCTCCACACTCGTTGCTTTGGAACAGCCCTCAATATGGCGGACCCTCCGCGTGAACGCGCAAACAGATGGGTAGGGTGTAGGGGTCGGTTTGGGAATGGGCCAAAGCTTCCCAAACCTTTCAGCGATTCATGCCGGATATGTACAGCGTAGGGCACTGAAGAACGATGCTGTTCCTACTTTGTTTGGACCAGTGGGAGATTCGGGTACAAAACCTGCAAGTATTCATTGTTGTTTGTGTATTTATGATGTTTAAAACAAACAAGGTATCTCCCACGACTGTTTAAATGGGTAAACGTTTTTCGGGCTACTAAGTTGAGAAATGCTCTCCGCAGACCCATTCTCACAGCGTTATAAACCTTTTTCTTACTCAATATCAAGCCACACTTATTGTTTTTCCTTCGGCTGTGAGTGTTTGCTCAGGATGAATTTCGCTTGTTCTCGCTGTATCGCCGAGAGGCTCGTTGTTGCGATCTGCTGCGAGGAGTGGACAGGTTTCCGCTCCTCGCAGCAGATCGCAACAACGAGCCTCTTGACGTCCCGACAAATCAGAGCATACTGGGCTCACAGGGAGGGGGGGGGGGCAGGAGCTCTAACAAGCCGTTTAGGACAGAGAGTGAATACACATACTTTACAGAGATGCTGTATGAGAAACCAATGTGAGTTTGGAAACTTTCACAATATAAATCTATTCTAGTAGACCTCAACAATGTAATTCTGATCAGTAGAAATGGCCATGACATGGGACCTTTAAGCAAAACATTCTTAAGATAATTTGACTTTTTAGATGAAAAATAAGAATTGTTGTTAAAATTCCTTTTTTGCAGTGCTGGGCTCCCACTCAGCCATCCACACATTCAGGATCCCATGGGAGAGAGACTCAGCCACAGTCTCATCTACAGAGTCTGTGTAAAGCTACCTTGATCTTCCCACAGGGGCCTAGGGATGATGCCTCGTGGCTGCAGGCATTTTGTCGCCTGCACACTGCCTCACTGGAGTGAATAAGAAGATTCCAGGAATCTAATTACCAACTCGCTCACTCTGAGTCAGGGCAGACAGCAAGACTGCACAGCAGCGCCCAAAGAGAAGCGGTATAATACTGCGTTGCAGCCTCTGACATTAGCTTAGCATGCCTTTTTCTGGAGCTCAGGCTAGGGGATCATTATCTGCATTAGGTACAGTGACAAAATATGGAAACAATGTGCACCAAAAACTCTCCTGACTGTGACACAGGCCAGATCTAGGGCACTTTCTGCATAGACTCTATTCTTGCAAAGTAGAGCATGCCACAGGATTGTGAGCTACAGTAAGACACCATTTTTTGCAAATATTGGCTGTGATCTGGTGTCAGCGTGGCATGAAGGAATGTCAGAAGAGCTGCCAACCAGTTCAGTAGGCTGCGATCCACATAGGCCACCTGCCTTACCCAGAGGAGGAGAGGCCCCTGCCAGGACAAACACACGTATATGAACACAATCGCAAAGATTTGACATGTAGGCAAGTCGTCTTGTCACAACCAGACACATGCTTGCACCCTTGACGAAGCTGACATATGTAAGTGTCTTTCTTTCCCCTCCCTTTCTCCAACTAACAAACACCCGTGCACACTTACGCACAGAGGTGAGCTACCTAAGGGCTGAAAGTAACTATGGATTTGAAATCCCATTATGTAAAAGCTCTCCTGTGTGTGACCACAGGCTATATATGCACTTTGTAATCCAGAGCAAAAGCAGCAGGAGTTTACTGTGCCTAGTTAGGGCGGACACGCAGCAGATGTGTTGTTGTTGTTGTAGTAAACAGTTCAACTTTACTTGTTTTCCGATTATTATGTAACATAGTGTCTCTTCGAAGTCAATTATAGTAAGCATTGGCAATGAGCGGTACATGCAAGCTGAAAAATGATATAAAGTCTTTAAACTGTATGAATTGCTATAATAAATCTTTTACAGCACCTACGGTATGCGCTCACATGAGTTGGAAAGTATAAAACAGATGCTGAGATCCCAATTCCCATTTCCTTTTTTAACTAGCTTACAGTTGAAGATGCATTTTCATGGGAAATACAATGTGTTGCACTCCAGACTAGCTCTGGAGTGTTCACAACTGAAACACAATAGCTATAAAGTGTGTGACAGCTCCTAAAAGGATTGTTAGAGGGATAATAACGGAGGGAGGAAGAAGCTAGAGGAGAGAATTAATCTAGCTTTCTGCTCAGGCTTTAAAGTTGCTCTGCGCAGAGAAAACTTCTGACTCGGATCTGACGACGCTTGGTTGTGGATAAATAGCCAACTGTATAGTGGGGGCACGGAAACTAATCAATGTTTAGATGCTATCTCCTAAAATGTCGACAGCGGCAGTTTATGCAATTTAAGCCAGATCATCCTGCCCTGTAAGAGGGAACAATCCTCCCGTGATGAATAATGAGAAAGGATAAAGATTCTTTAGGCACTTAATCAAAAAAGAAATCAGCTCTAGCACTTAATATTTAGTTGACGATCAAGTCTTTGCGGGGAGCAGTGCCAGACACATTCCTTGCCTCCTGCTTGTTGGTGTCTTTCCCATCCATGTCTCTGTGGTAATGGTGGTGATGATTTTACAAGACTCCATCTAATTAGCTTGTTACAGAGAGACTAATCAGAGCCAAGGCAGATAATTAGAGCCTATCAGCTCTGGAATGATAATGAAGAATGTACTATGTGTGTAAGTGTGTGCGCGTGTGTTTGTGCGGCAAAACACGGGCAAGTGGGAGTGCACGCTGCACTGCAAACGTGTGTGATTTCTCTCTGATCTGGTGAGTAAAGTGCGGGCCCGTCTGAGAGCGATGCCCCATGAGCAGCAAGTCGACACAAACTGCCCCACCTTGGCAAGACAAAACATTTGATCAAATAACCGAGGCAAAAGGCTCACGGGCTGCACTGGATTTTATTCAGTCAAATTTGCTTTCTCCTCGCTCAGTATGATGAAAAGCAGGCCTATAAAGTATCCCAAAATCCCATAAGGATAATAGCACCATAACAAAAACACAAAAAAAAGTGGATGACAGGGTTGCACCAAAGCTAAGTTACTACAATGAAGTGTGTGTGTGTGTGTGTGTGTGTGTGTGTGTGTGTGTGTGTGTGTGTGTGTGTGTGTGTGTGTGTGTGTGTGTGTGTGTGTGTGTGTGTGTGTGTGTGTGTGTGTGTGTGTGTGTGTGTGTGTGTGTGTGTGTGTGTGTGTGTGTGTGTGTGTGTGTGTGTGTGTGTGTGTGTGTGTGTGTGTGACTGTGTGTGACTGTGTGTGACTGTGTGTGCAAGCCTGCCTGTTGATGTTTCTTGCCGTTAATCCTCTCCTTGGGAAGTTGCTATATAAAGCAGCTAAGTGGCTTGCCGGTTTGAGAGAAAAAAATGAAAAGTTGTCTCAAGTGCTTCAATGCACATGTACACTGCCCACAGTACAAGGACAGTGAGTATGTGTGGGAAGGGGATGAGAGGGAAAAGAGTGAAGGAGGGAGGCGCAGATACAGAAACACAAATATCTACAGGGGAAGAGGCAGGCGGCGTGGAGGATGGAGTATTGTGTGATGCTTAGCAGAGAACGTAAAATAACATGCCAAAGACGAGAGCATAAGGAAGCAAACAAAAAGATGCATCCATGTTGGGAGAGAAATCTCCCAGTAGCAGACAAAAGGAGAAGAAAATTAAGATATAGAACAAACGGTGTAATTAATGTCAGAGGGTCTTCTAATGGACCCCTGGATCCTCCTACGTCTAATGAGGGAAGAAATTAGGATACAAATATTTCTGTGTGGAATAAAAAAAAACTGCGTCTGCAAGCATAATTATCAATGGCCCGTGCGAGACGTGGAATTTCAGAGGCGCTTCCCTGGCAGCGAATGAATGGAAAGTGAATATCAGCTCAATAGGGGAGTAATAAGGTACATTAACCAAATGTTTGCAGTGTTAAGGAGGCTCTATTCTAAGCCGCCCACCCCCCAGCTCTGTGCTTAAAGCAGAGTGTGAAGCCGTCAGCAGGAGATCAACACGCTAAAAGCACCAGGGACAGAAATCTATTAACTCTGGGATCCCGACACCACACACTGGACTCTGCGGCTCAGAATAGCTGACACACTTGGAGACACACATTCAGGCTTTTTCAACACAGAACAATCGCAAATGGTAGACGTCTTTAAATTCGGCACATTGCTTACTCCAAATCCGCGTCTATGCAGAAAACCCCCATAACAATGTTTGATAAAGCAGCCAGTGAGCGTCTTTTGTTAACTGCAAACAATTTGCAACAATATTCCTTTGTGGTACACATTACATCTGTAGTTAATTAAAAAAGGTCCTGTGTATATATGTAAAACAAAAACATCGCTTCAGTTTACTAATGGAGTGTTTAGAGGCTACTAAACAGGCCCTGTTACACAACATCAACAATCATTTTCAAAATGGCCACCAAGACATCTAAGAAGAAGCAAATTGGATGTTGGTACTGACTTTTTCTAGAGTACTTCTACATTTACTTGAATACAATTGGAGCTTACAGGTAACCTTCAGAGCTTAATCAGAAATATTTATTTTAAATTAACACGTCACCATGCAGTTTTGTAATTCGTGCCACTTATCTCTACAGCATTTCCCTGTATTGTTTTTAATATCTTTCTCTGTTTTAGTGAGTTGTTGTTTCGTTCGGCTCATTTGATGTGCTTCTTTTTGTTATATATTTCACAAAATTATGTTAGCTTAGTTTCATTTCCTATTTGTTATTGTTTGGGGAGCTACATATTTGCGTTTCCTCAATTTGAATCCAGTTCCTCTTCACAAATACGTGTAAATATTGTCTGTGTAATTGATGTATTGTCCTTGCACACAGGCATTCACACTGGTGGAGTCCCATGGACTTTAGTCTAAACTGAGGACCCCCACCCCCACACTGTACTAGTGACTCGCCAGCTGTTGTACAGCAACAGCAGGGAGAAAGCAACGGATGGTAAAATAGAACAATGCATGTACAGGTAAATGCATGACTCACCAAAACAATAGATAGCAAAGCCCTAAATTGGCTCTAGAGAGTCAAGTAGAAAACAGAAAAGACCCACACAGCAGTAATTATTCCAGGAGTACAGCTAGGGCCTAAACTGTAATATTAATAATAATGTTAGAGGTTACTTCAGTGAAGATGTTCAGTTTCTCTTAAAATCAGAGATGTATGCTGCAGTCCCCCTGCATGACCCTGAACAGGATAAGTGGTTGGATGTACAAGATAGTGCCGACAGCTGTAGTCTCTTTTCTGGTGGGTTCATGTTTTTGTAGTTCTGCCAAAATAAGTACAAAAGTTATTCAATCCCTTTTGTTTAATTGCTTTGAGCAGAGGAACATGTGCCCTATTCACTCGCATAAAAGAGGAGGATTTAGAGCGAAGCAAGTGTTCAATGGAGATATACTGGCACTGCCCTTCAGGGAGACGGAATATGAGTTAGCTGAAATGTTTTAAAGTCGATTTTAAACAACTATGGCGAATGATTTATTTGTATGGCATATGCATTTGGCTTCACATGTTCAAAATGACTTAATCTGACAAATGATCATATATGTTTTATTCCGTCGACTCCTTTACATGCACAGTGATACATATAATGGAACAATGAAAGTAGCTTGAAAAAAACGACAAAAAAGGTAAAGAAAATGGAAAAATCAATGACTGATTCCCATCCCCACTACAAAATTGTTGTTTTTTAAACAAGAGAAAATAAATATTGAGCCACAATTCCCTAGTGATACTTAATGCGTGCTGCTTTCCATAGCCACCGACAAGGACAGATAACCAGACGCACATTATCAACGAGAGCCTGCATTATACTCTTATTTTCTTTGGGTTCCTCCACCCAAGGCTTTAAACCCCGTAAGACTGCAGACAATGCCTTCACACAGTCACTCTGATTCATAAAAGACCCCACATGCCAAAGCATTCAGTCGGAAAAAAGAAACTCAGGCAAAAACTGAAAAATCACACTGTTACTTATTTTATACCGGAGTTTTGTATAAAATATGCAGCCGTAGACTGTAGTTATTAAAGTGAGAACATGCTGTTGTCCAGCCTGGTTAGGGTTTGGCTATGAAGAACATGGTAGAACATGGTTTTATATTTTTAAGGCTTTCAGTACTTCAATAATATGTGTTATTTAATTATGTATCACGCAGTGAACTCTAAAACAGGAGTAAACACTGTAACCACTGCCGTAATGTTTGATTGAATGAAGACAAACTCTGAGGCAACAGATACTGTCTCATTAAGTGAGAGTGAAGTCTATTTTTTCAGGAATGCAGGTTTTATTCATTGGCCAATTGTAACCTTCACTGAACATTTGCAGCCACTAGACGACTTTACTGCTACACCTTTGTAACTGCCCGATCGCCTTCACCTGTCTAAAACAAGTTGGGAATTACCTCAAGGTTCTCCAACATAAGTTATAAATGTGGAACAAAAGATTATGGGCAGATGGATTCCTTACAATTCAACCTTAGCCGTGAACAGACAGACACATTTTTTGTATATTTTGACTTGAGCAGGAAAACCACAGGTATTACAACAACAAGCATAACATCAATGTCAACATCCATTAAGCGAAACTGGCTCACATAAATGGGATGCGGCCATCATTAACGTTACTGTGCTTTTCCTGCTTTGAAAAATCACAATGGCAGCATTGAAAAAGCCTTTTTTTTTAAAGAACACATAAAGGTAGGGTGCATCTCCTCTGACTTTGAGATTGGGCCATATAAAGCTTGTAAATTAGGTAAATTGCTGAAGCAAAATGCCGACCAGAAATCATTTCAACGTGAAGTGACGGAAAAGCAGAGAGCGAAAATACACCCATGACAGGAACCTAGTCACTTTCAAAATGACTCATCAAACCCCTGCTGGCCATAAAGATGAGCCCATCCGAAGTAATCAAAATGTCATGTCTGTACTGAAAATCAGGCCTTCTTCCTTTTTTCTCTGTGGGGCCAGCAATTTTTCTATGTCTGTTATGTACCAAAATGTGTGTATTTTTAAAACTGTATTCTCTCTGAATTTTTTTATTTCCACTAAGGGAAGTTTAGTTTTTTGTTAAAATTCAAATTGTGCATGTATCAAATGATCAAATGAAACAGACTAAAATCAAAACATAAACTTTCTTTTAAGCATTTAACTCCCTGTTACATTTAAGTGCTATTAAAATGTCATTGACACACACACACACACACACACACACACACATCCATATGTTTGTTCTACATAACACTTCTATTCACCGTTCTGTATGGATGTTGCTCTACAGTATGGTATACAAACAGGGGATGATCCGCTATTATGCCCACATTGTATGGTATGCAAAGTAATATATTCACTGGTGTCAGTCTGAGCCTTCATGGAGCCCTGTGGGATGTCTGATCAATTAGCAGACAGGGTCGTTGAATGGTGCAGCACGAAAGGGAGTTTTGAGAGCCAAAAATATCTGGAAGCAATAACTGAGTCATAAGGATTGATCAGGAACCACACCGCCCCTCTTCACATATTTATTTACGTTTATTTTGTGATATGACAGAGAAGAAATCTTTTAAGCCTTTGAGATAAAGTTTTAAAACATGTACTCAGTGTTTCTTATGTACACTTTTCACATATGCGATTAACACATAAGAGAGGAGAGAATTACTTTTAAGTCAATAGCTGTCAATGGAGCCAATTTTCCATCTCCAAATAAAACATTTGGCTTGCTCTTAAAAGGAATGTGATTCATGCTTAAATGGATCTTTTTAGTCATGTTGTTATAATCGTCATGCAGCAAAGTCAACGCATAAAGGACTCAGCGTCATGAGAAGAGTCATGGTTACGTTCATTGTCATGGTTCTTTAAGTTGTCCTACATATAAAAAGGAAACCTTGATATTTCTATTTGACACTGAATACATGTGTTGTGTCTGAAGGCATTTGCTGTTTTCTCAGAAACACTTTGAAGAGCTGTATGGAAGACAAACTCTGTGAAACTTTTACATAAGCTACCACACAAGGTTCTGTAGATGAGTATGAAAAACATTCCTAGCTTTGCTTTCACACAAGGGATAACATTAACTTTGACAAATTGGCCTCAAGGTACAAGCTTTATGTATTTGTGATCACCTTACTGTCGTGACATCTGGCTTTGTAGCACCTCGCCCCACATTAACCTTGGCTACAGTATGTCGCAATAAAGAGAAGTGATAATTACACACTCCAGGCTCAAAAATAACATTTGTAAATATGGATGAGCAAAGGAATTATATAAAATGTTTTAAATAAAAAACAATTTCATATTTGACTGAATAATAAAACAGAACAGTACTTAACATGGCCTGCCAAATACGTGTGCCAGCAGTATCTTCCTACTATCTTGTTCGCAAAAATAATTGAAAAATGGCATCGTTTGCATCCATGGCGAAATGTCAAGAATGGTGATCGACCGAGCGTATATATTGAGTTTTACATCCAACACTAATTAGAATATGTGGATGAGTATAGATGAAGGAAAGAAGACTTGTCCTGCCAACAATGGAGACGGATCAGAAAGCCCTTCACTGATCTGACTGCCAATACATACAATTAATACAAACAACTCCTTATAGAAATATGTTTTTTCTTTTGTATTAAACAAACAAAAAATATGTGTATCTAATATAACTGTGTTTTAAATGTGTAACTTAAGGGAACATTTAAAAAATAATATGTTGGCAACCACCTGTATTAATGTATCAGATTCTATGATCATTGCATGTTAAAGAGCTCCTGATCTGCTTGAAGGGGTGCTCCCTCTCCTGTAGTGTGTTCTATAGGTTTCTGTGCATGTAAATGGTCTGCAAAAGGCTAAAATCCCAAAGTTCTAACAGAAGTAGTTTCTCTCTCCCCGCCTGAAACGCCTCGATTGGACCTCCGTAACATAGTGACAGTCACGCTGCTATTGGCTAGCAATCCAACACAAAATACTGAAAACCTGAAAATGAGCATGATATGTCCTCTTTAAATCTTCTAGCATTAGCTACAGCAGTAAAACAGGATCAATGTAATTGAGTAAAATGTCAAAAATATTTATGTAAATGAAATACTAAAGTAAAATACAAGTATTTCAATGTTCAGTAAATATTTTTGGTTACTTTCTGCCAGGTTACAGAGTCTTGACAAGATTTTTGGCATCCAGGGCTGATTCTGAGGATCTCATATGACACTGAACCAAATTGTCCCAGTTTAATCATAAGCACAAACTGAAAGGATTTGAACTGAACAGATGGATTCAAGTCAAATGTCTCTTCTTTGTAGAGAAAAAATAAACCTATTGTCGAACACCACCATAGAGAATCCACAATGATTGAGTTTAACATAAACAAGAAAAACCTCTAGAGGGTAAAAATGACACGCACTATTATAATAGAGGGTATGCATTGACGTCAGTTTTTCCAGTAATTCAACTGACTCACCCCCTTAGAAGGCCAAAGTTATAAGTGGAATAAAGTGCGTTACTGGAAGTAATACAAAATAAACATTTAGTTGTATCGCTTGGCTCTTTTCTGTCTGCCAGGAGAGAGGGAACCAACAGGACGTCAAACTTGTAACAGGCAGGGCCGAGGTCTCACTGTTTGTTGGGTGGAAGGTAGACAGGACAGGTCTTAATACTTCCATCAGTAGGCTAACATTTATTTGGCCAGGCTAACGTTTTTTCCCAATCTTTGCGCTAAGCTAACACTGTTTTAAACACAACTCCGACCTTCAGCATGCCTGCAAAGAGATCATGTTGATATTGATATTCTTATCTGGCTTTGTCTCCAGGCAGCATCGCATACTAATTCCCCACCAACTGTCACAGTGTTCATCTAATTGTGTCAAGTTGGACAATACCAATGTAAACAAACTATCAGCAAGACCAACAGTAGAGCGTACACTTCCCTATTAAGACCCACACAACAGGAGTATCAGTAACACATAAAACAGGACTAATAGTCCATTCACCGTTTCAGCTAATGCTAAATACACCATCAAAGCCAACAGGCCCAGTGCTCCCAACAAATCAATATTAGTCCTGCGGCATAATGAGGGCAGTAACAGGTTGACTGTTCAAAGATAATTAGGTTTTTCAGTTGGGTCCTAAAAGAAGACTCAATGCTGCAGTATACATTTTTTATAAGGTAAATGTTTTCCAATCCCTGCTTTAAAATGCTTGGTTGTCTTTTATCTCTTATCTAGACTTTTAAACTGTACATTTGTTGTAACATAGTGAGATTGAGAGTTAAAAGCTTGCTAACAGCGGGTGCAAACAGCCCATTTGTTGGGGGAGAAGAAAGGATCTTCAGGCTAAAATTGATTGGAAGGCAACATAAGAAGCTTAAATATGCGTTCCTTAAATGCCACAGAGGTTGGTTTTCTTTGAGCTTTTGATAGGCAGGGGAAGGCAAATAAACAAATGATTACTTTTATTTTTTAGTACAGGTGATTGACATTGTGTGGGATTTCTTGCTTCTGCTCAAATAAAACTAGGGAGAAATCACCATCCACAGGTATAAGGCTACATTTGCATAAGCACTACATTAGTAGTCAAGTGTTGTATCTTCACGACTATCTGTGATATCACACATAATTAGATCGGGCTCTGAAGTATGCTCTCTATTCTCAAATCTGTGATGGAACAATGTCGCTGCTATCCAAACAGACACTTAGTGTAGTAATAATATGCACTCAAGCATACGTACTGTACAATACATTGCACACAGCCAGCGTTCCTCCCATTGACCCACTGAAAATAACATGGATGTGCCACAGCCCGTATGCCCACCCTGTTGCACACTGTAAAGCACAGACCGGTCATTTGGAAAGGTGGCACGAAGAGAGAAAATAACATATCATTCCAGTGCTCACCTCTCTGCACTGCCTGTATCCCATAGGACAGCAACATTTTAAAGTTATTTTATTGATTTAAAAGCTCTAAATGAAATGGCCCCCTCACAAATAGCAGAATATCTGTCATACTACACTCTAGTGCTGACCGATAAGCATATTTTCACGGCCATCGTGATATGAACATGTGTGATAAACACATTGCTGCCTGAAACGAATAAGAACAATATTTTTATTTTTGGGATGGTAAGCGAAACCGGATTTTGAAATGGCTCCAGGGCTAAAGAGCATGATATTTATTACCAAGCCGCATCCCTGCTCTGTGTGATGCTCCTCCACCTACACAAATACTCAAACACAGACACACATACACAGAAGCAGCAGAGCAGAGCAGTTAAGGTGACTCAACTTGACAAACAACTTTGTTCACTACTGTAAGCAACTGCAATAAAGCCTTTGTAAGTATTAAGTCAATAACTACTATCACAACTAAACTAACTTGAAGCTAATGGGGGATTGTGACAAGCTAACAATAGATTTCTATGCTGTGTAACTTAGTTTTACACTTAGAGTTTGGCCAATTTCTCGCACACTTGTATGAAGTACTGGCTTGAACAAAGCAGCCCCCCCTCCCTGTGATTCAGTGCTTGCAGCGGTACCTGCAGGCACTGAATCACATCAGAGGAGGACAGAGGACCAGACAAATTTCTGATACTGACTGATGTCTGTGTTCCTCCTTCTTTCTAAACTTCTCTCGGGATAATAAATTACTTTATTGACATTTTTAGATTGTTTCCACTGAGATATTAATGAGTCTGTATAGTGACTTTGCTGTTGTGAAACATTGCTGTCGCTGCTCCAGAAACAACATTTAGGCAAGTTATTTAGGAAGTGTTCGACATGAACAAAGGAAATGCATATTGAGTATGCAAACTTTAATGTTGTTATTTATCCCAAGTCATTGTCATCCCAATATTGAACAATGTTGTCACACATCAGAGATCTTTCTCATGTGATTCAGACCTACAGAATCTGGGCCAAAGGTTCTTTACTTTAGGGACACCAAAGAAGTTCCCTGGGGATTGCCAGTTGGATGTGAAACAAATACCAACCTTGTGGCTTTTATATTACTATTGTCTTTACTTTTCCTTAGAATAGATTTGTTTAATAAATTAGTGATACATCTATGATCCAAGAGGGGGGTAGTCACAAACAGCAACCTGATTATTTTAAGGGTGTCGTGACTGGAAAAGATTGAGAACTGCTGCTCTGGACTATTAACACATCCAAGGAATAAAAGCTAAATTGCTGAAGCAGCGTTTAGCGCCTTTACCCCAAAACTATGGAAAACACTACCACTGCATATCTGACAATCAGAGTCTGTAAGTGACTTCAAGAAAAGCACATTCTTTAACTTCTCTCAGATCAAGAACCTGGTCTATGATCAGACTCCTTACCTAGCTTATTTATGCTCTGCTCGTTTTGATCCTGACTTTATGTTCGTACATCGGTTTCATCCTCTTATTGTTTTTGTCATGTTTTATTGCTTTCCATTATGTATGTTTTTCTTTGTTATTGTTTTGTTTTCCCCTGTGAAGCAACATGATCTGCATGTTATGAAAGGTGTTATATAAATACTATTTATTAATATTATTGTATCGTTTCAAAATGCAATATTCAAGTGTAGTCTCTCAGAAAGAGGTATACAAGGTTTGTGCCATGTGAGCTTTCATTTGTTCCTGCCTGTAGCAGGGAACATGTAGAGGTGTGTTTTCTACAATTGAACACATCACATGGGTGCATTTTAAGTGTTACATGTATGTACTCTCTGCACAAGGATTTGTTCGGAGACATCAGAGCAGGGCCGGCTCTAGCCAATTTGCTGCCCTAGGCCAGATTTTAGCTTTTTGTTTACATAAATTGTGACCAAAACGTTTGAGACCCACTGAGATAAGTTAGACTAAAGTGAACTATCTAAACACTCAGAGAGTCCTTTACCTCACTGAGCCTCTCAGTCTGACAGGAGAGCTCTCCTCCACCCTGGTTGTAGAAACATCTACTTCTTATATCCGTTAGAGCAGCTAGCACCAGATTCTAATAACAACAGCACCGGTACCGGTGCGCCCTCTCTCTTGCTCGCTCACACGCTCAATTCGCACTTTGGCTGTGAACTGCGGGCGCCTAACAAGCCAACATCCCCCACTTTCCTCACTTACAGCGCCCATTGTACAGGAGAAATTAAACGTGTAACCGGGGTGAAAAGGGTGTTACATTTACTTAATTATGAATGTTGTTACATCAAGGCCGAAAATTAGGATAAGCACCAACGGTCAAAAATGTTTTTTTCCCTCCCAGAGCTACCAGCGCAGCGCCCCCCAGATCTGGAGCCCTAGGCGACCGCCTATGTCGGCTATGCCAAAAATCGGTCCTGCGTCAGAGTATTGAAGTATCACCAAATTTCGTCTTGTTTGTGTATTCATGTGTGCTTCGTGTGTGAAATTGTCTGTGCATGTGTTGATGTGAAGTCCCGATATGTGTGCGTGTTGTTCAGTATGTGTACTGATGTGTAAAAGTAGGGATGCACACGTGTTTCCAGGAGAAACAGCAGGATGCTCATACAGTATGCACCCCTCAGCTCACACCTGCTTTGGTGGAAAGTAGTAGGAGTTCCAAGAATGCCAAAGTAGCTCCAAAAAACTATATTTCCTCAAGGAATGGTGAGCAGGGTTGGGTGTTAGTGTTGGGGAAGGTCGGGGGCAGAGAAAAGAGGAGAGGAAATGGCGATTGATATCATGTTGCTACCTCCATTCCAGCCAGAAAAGTGCACTGCTCATATAGAGGCTTTCATTTTGTCATTTGTCTCTATCAGCGGCCGTCTGTTAGTGTTACTGTGTGTCAGAGAGCTATCTTTCTCCCTCTCCCTGGTTTGATGATGGAGAGGTAATTTGAGCTTTATGACAGTACGACTCTAATGATGAGGATGGGAGAGCTGAGAGCATGTGAGGGTGGGGAACGGTGAAAAATACTTTGTGTGTGTGTACATAGGAAAAGCACACATCTGTGCCTTTACGTGTGTGTGTGTGTGTGTGTGTGTGTGTGTGTGTGTGTGTGTGTGTGTGTGTGTGTGTGTGTGTGTGTGTGTGTGTGTGTGTGTGTGTGTGTGTGTGTGTGTGTGTGTGTGTGTGTGTGTGTGTGTGTGTGTGTGTGTGTGTGTGTGTGTGTGTGTGTGTGTGGACACAAGTGGGATAGGGTCCAACTTCTACTGCTGTAGCCATCACTGAATGGGCTGTTAATGGAGAGTAATGAGGGAGTACTTCCATGGCAGATGTGCCCTCCCTGCAACTCTTTTTCACCCCGAGACTGTAAAGCTGACCCAAGCGAGACATCAGCAGGCAAGCAGCCGCTCCCTCGCTCTGATTAAAGCTATGCATGTGTTGCCGGAATTTCGACCGGGTTTGTTCGCTTTAAGTTTGCCCCGTGTCGGCGTACCCCAGGAAGTAAGAGTGAGTATCATTTCGACATAGCACCTACAGTCACATTAAATGACAAAAGCCCTTGCGGTGTCACCAAAAATCAGTTTGAGGGTCATCTTCTTCACTGGAGTGTGAAATTATTTTAGCTCTCGGCTCATTATAGGATTTTAAAATGCATTATAGTTAGGGCTTTTATGGTGTGCCGCGGCATTAATTCAATTTGCCCCATTCACGCTTTCTTATTATCACGCTCAGTTCAAGCTACAGGGGGAGGAAGCTGCTGAGCATTGCTCCCCGGTCTTATCTTTAAAGGATATAAACTACACTACCCAGCTCAATCAGAGGCAGCCCGGACTGCTCCATCCCTTCATACAGTTTTCTGCTGTCTCCCCCTCTCCTTTTCTCCAAATGCTGCTTCCTGTGACGACCTCCATCTCTCTTTCCACCCTCCATCCCTCTCACCATTTCCCTCTGAGTTGGTGATTGATGGCAGTTGTCCTGGGAGCCCTTTCAATATCTATCCATAGAAGAACATGCTATATAGGCAAGGGAACACAAACACACGCACGGTCAGGGACGCCAACACACACAGACACACACACACACACAAAAAGTTAGACCAGGGCCAAGGAGAAGCAACAAGGGGAATCGCACAGGTTTAATGGGAAAACAGGCCACAGTGTGTGGGTAAGACAGCATTAATCTATCACTGAAACCAGAACCTGGGTCTGTGTTTGTTTAGCACATCAGAGGAGGGGAGCAGAGTCTTGGAACACCCTATCACTGTCTGTTATTGTGCATAGGTATGTGTGGCATTATTGCAAATGTATTTCTGCAGAAGTACAGCAGATTAGTATGGAGCAGCAGACTCTGACAGTGTTTCTCCAATGTAAATGCTGCAGGCTTGCACAAATGCACAGAAAAACATTATCCATTGTCTGCTTACACACACATGTGCACACAACAGGCTACACACTGCACTCCTCACATGCATTAAACTGTAACTCAGCATGTGACTGCCGCCTGGCTTATTGGTAATGGGGGAAGAGGAAGAGAGGATGAGGATAAAGTCCTCATTTAGATATCTAATCCAGTGAGCTGTCTGTCCTGTGTGCACCATCATCTCCCGTCATTAGCAGCAGGCCAGCAAGATTAAACAAGATCAATGTTTATCACCCACTGTGCACAAGAGAAACCAAGTGTTAAAGCTCCCCCACCTCATCACAATAAATCACAATATCTGCTATCAGAGCCACGTTCACAACATAAATCTATGATTATGTCTAACATATGTAGAAAAGACCAATATTAATCAACTTTAATGCCCCAAATCTGTGTTAATATTCACACATTCCCATTGGATAATCTCCTACTAATATTATTTTTTAAGAGCAATGCTCCATCAGTAGGATTTACTGTAAATATATGTTGGTCTCGCATTCAATCCAAATATTAAGTCAGGCTGAGTGACTCATTTGTAACTTTGAGCGAACGATTATTCACGGGGCTAACCGAACATTTAGGGGCAGATCCTCAATTTAGCGTTTGTCGCACGCAGCCATTTCTCCATCAGAGATATCCATCAAAACCAAGTAAACGCACATTTGAACAATTTATTTTTCAAATGACTGATTAAATAGCAGCTGTGTTGTCAGGGCAGAAAGGGCAGGCTTAATTATGAGCCGATAACTTGTGAAAAATGGCATGACCTTAGCTCAGAGTCTAAAAACGCTCATTATTTGTATTTGAGTAAAATGGGGTTACGATGGCTGCTGCAAACCCTGTGCACTCAGCTTCCAGATCTTGATCTTTAATGTGTGGCAGTGCCTCGTGCCAATCTTTGTGTTGCCGTGGTGAGGCTGGCACTACTCACGACACTACGACATCCCTATCCCATCCTCCTCTGCACATCATCAGACTGTAGAGACCATATGGCCTGATTAGAACACAGAATTAAGCCATTCACTGTCGAGGCAGATCGAAAGAAAAGCCATGCACATTCACTGGTTCCGCTGACACTAATTGTTAGCCTGAAACAAAAAGTGAGAAACCCCCTCACACACGCTCCACCCACACTCACAAGTTTGGAACAGACATAACAGAAATGTAAAAATACAGATGACAAGAACATAACAAAAGCGTAGAATAAATAGTCAAAGCCAGATCATACAGCAGGCAGGAAGAAAAAAGGTATTTTGTATGTCCTCCTTTGTGGTGTCTGGCTGCTGTTTGCATGTCTACCTACCTATATATCTCACTCTCACACACGAGTCAAATTGGAAAATATCCATATAACAGCCAATGTATGCTCTCTCCTGAATTCTCATCAGCCCTGAGAGGCACTAACATTTTTCTCCGCATCAAAAACACCTGCTCCTGTAATCAGCCGTCCTCTGGCTGTGATGGAGTTGTAGTGTGTCTCCCTGTTTCCCGGAATTTATTAAATAACTGAACCATGAGATGGACGCCATCTTCAAACACATTTTCTCATTTGAGCAGTAGTTCCCTCGCCTTCTACATATTCTTTCTGATCGCTAGTCAGACCAAAAAATCTCTTCTGTTCTTTTTTTTCCTTCTGTATGGCAGTCATTTTCATCTTTTCAACAAAAGCCCCACTCACACTGTGCAAATTGGTGTCGCGCAATTACGGCAATTTCTGCCATTTGTGCACTTCCATGCAAAGCAAAGTTCATGGCATGTCAAAACATCTCACTAGGCAACTTGGCCGTCCATGTGATCTTTCCTTTTTTCTGGATTAAAAATCTCCTTGTTCACAGTTCACCCGGCAAAGCTTTGAAAGTTGTCTGTGTCCTGCGTGTTTATCAGTGCCTTTTTGGCCCACCGAGAGCGGAGCTGCAGCCATTGTTATGCTCAGTTAATTGGACCTTTGGGTACAAAAGGTTGAGAAATTCAACACCAAATAGACAAATAAGCACAAGCATTGAAATCCCATGGCATGTCCCCGCGCTAGCTCCAATGTTCCCCTGCTCATTCCAGCGGTCTTGTCTGAAAGGCTGATTCATTAGAGTGCTTCAAGATGGTTCTATCAGCCCTTGGACTCAATCACACACCTACCTCTGTGCGAGTTTGTAAACTATCAGCAACAGTCTGTCACAGTGTGTTCTGCGACAAATAAATTGTAGTTTAAAGTGATGTTTTGTGACTGGGAGCAAAACAGCTCCTGGTTAATCAATAGCACAAAATCAATTCAGCTCTTCGGGGGAAAGTCACAAAGAGGCTATCCAGCATGCAAAAGGTGGAGCTGCGACAAAAGTTATAAATGGACACGGAGAATGGCAGGCGTTGAGGGGAGAGCCAACTGCTACACTGTGCTCATTAACAAATCCTAATTTAGCAGGAGGCAAAATTCCTGTCATCAAACTCCTCAAACCTTAACAAATCATTATTATTAGATAAAACCAAAACTTCTCAGCTGTTGATTGGTAAATGTGCAAATGGTCTTCATTTATCCCACAGGCAGGCATTCTGGGGATCTCTGCAGCTTGAGGTCAGCAAGACATTTACCTGACAGCGGCTGACTCTGTGCAGTGTCTGGGGTTGACAATGTCTGGTAATGGGCATCAATAATGCAGACCCTCGGCCAGATAAAAACTCCCTGCCGCCATGACTGTCCTCACAACACTGCAGCACTCAAAACTCCCACCGCACACACCGCGCTGGTCTAATTTATGTGGGTCGACTGTTTTCATTGCAGGCTTCTGCTGCAATGAGATATATGCACTGCTTGTGTAAACAGTATGACAGACATATTCACACCTCTTGGGCTCTATAATTATGTTTTTTCACAACTTAAGTCAACGCATGATGCCCTGACATAAGCATATATGCATAAATAACTTCTTCACTGTTGCAGTTGCTCTGCTAGTCTTTGCCAATTGGATCTGTCGCGGCGTCGATGCTGACCTTAAGCAGCCATCTCTGTCTTTGTCATTATGTCATGATAAAATGTGGTGCTCATGCTATTAGTTATATTCATTAAGGCATGGCAGGTCTTCAAACCAAACAAAAGTTTTAGTGCCACATATCTCCCTGCCAAGTGTCCTTCAAAGAAAGAGAACAGCATCAGTCAGCAAATGCCCCGCAATGACACGTTTAAGTGGAAGTGACCTCTAGGAATAATGACTCCTGTCAGTCAGAAAGGTATTCTGGAGCCGCAACATCCGAAAAAGGTAGGGGGTCAGGGTGTGGGAAGAGTCATCAACATCTTGCTTTTGTATTACCCTTCGTTTACTTTCGGGGTTTTTTGTAGTTGCTATCATTTTAATCCTAATGTCATCACAGCCAAGTCATGTGTGTGTCTTCACCTAACAAACTGTTAACCACACCCTTGTCATATCATAACAATTATTTCTTTTTCAACATTGATTTTAAATAGTTTTATGAGGCACAGAAATAGTGCATCTTTATTTGATGTGTTCATCTTGATATTTCGGAAGTTCTCATATTATGGAAGTCTATACAACAATTGTTTGAGTAGCATTCATAGCGTAATCTAGGTTGACTATGGTTATCTTACGGTTCGTTGTCTGTCTGTCATAAAGTGATACAAGATAAGATGTTAAATATATAAATAAAGATTATAAAGACATAAGATATACCTAAGGAAATAGTTCCTGAAAAGAGTGCATGGCCCAAACAGGTCTGGGAAGTGATGAAGCAGCTTATAAGTTTACAGGTTTGAATTAGAACTTTTTTTTTTGACACTGTGTTATATTTAAGTGTTGGATGTCGCCGGATCATCAACTGCCTTGATGCTGTCATTTATTCTAATATCAACCAGAGACTGTATATATAAATAGAATTAGATATATATAGATATTAACCCTTCTTCAGTTCCCCCTGCCTCCTTTGAGTACACCGGGTCTTCATATGATATTAATTGGCCCACAAGGTACGTTGCAGACTAAGTGGCCTTAGGAAAACCACCATTAAAGGAAATAACAAACAACATATGTTGCCGGTTATTTAAAAGCCTTGTTAAAGAGTCCCTGGCCCCTTGTTACCTATCATAACAGTGTTCCGGGTTGAGAAAACACAATATTCTGTCTTTCTATGTCTCTATCTTCTGCTTTCTCTGTCCACGTCATTCCAAAGGTCAGGTCGTATTTTTCTCCACATCCTCCCTCCATTTGCCCCCGAACAATCTTCAGACAAACACCCGCACACCCTGCCCTTTTCACCACTGTACAGTAGTGTATTTTCTCCCACCCCTTCTGTGCCCAGTAGCCTTCCTCTCCATACAGACTGGAGTACATGCGCACCTCATTCCCCTGCTGCCACCCCAATAGCTTCTCACACCTGCCCTCTAACCATCTGACAATTATGTTGCGCTAGGCTGACCTCTCATCAGCGGTACACAACTCCCAGCCTCTGATCTGGCTGCCCTTTACTTATCTTCAGTAAAGCTTATAGGCACAGGGGGAAAACAATCTCGCACAGACATGCTTTTATACACCCCTCTCATCGTATTCTGCCTACATCTTTTCCCCCGTCTTTCTCATTCCTCTACTGGTTTCTCACCTTTGCCTCGGTTAACCTTTGTGATCTTAAAGTCACGCTCTGTGGCGGTGCCCCCAGCATTACAGCTTGTCCTGACCTTTCTCTGCCCGTGATAGAAGTGCCTTGTTCCCACTTTAAATATCTCTCCACACATGGAAACTACTTTTCCTTCCTCCCCTCCTGGCTTGCTCTTGTTCTCTGCACTTAATCCCATCTTTTTTTGTTTAAACTGTGACACACACTAGGGCTGCACGACATATCGTGTCGTGACGATAATCGCGATATTCACTTTGCGTGGACGTATGATTAACTTACTTTTAAAAAAAAAAGGACTTGCAATATTAAGTAGGCAAATTAACTCAAACACGTCATGTTACAATTATTTTGCTGCTTGCTACAAAAGGAAAACTTCCGCGGCTCTCCTGTCAGGGGTACTTGAGTGAGGGACATGCAGGCTCTGCATGCACAGCAAACCACCAATCACAATCAAATCTCCAAAGCAAACGGACCGGGAGGTTAAAGGTAAAAACACTGAATAAAGTAGTTTAATGTGTTTCTCCAGGGCAGTTTGGCGCTGCTAACCGAGCTAGCTCAGCTTTTTGCTCTGATAACTTAAGATTCAGACGTCTGTGACTAAAATCCTTCATCCGGTTAAATATAGTTTTAAAAAAAAAAACATTGTATAGCATTAAAGTTCAAGAAAGGATGGTTTGCGGGGGAAAAAACTGTCTTTTCTTCAATTCTTGTATGTTTTCATATCGCAATACATATCGCAGGGGGAAAACAAATCGCAATGTCAGTTTTTTCCAATATCGTGCAGCCCTAACACACACACACACACACACTCCTATTCATTCCTATCTGGCATCAGATACATGCAAGGACTATAGAGAAGAGAGGACTGCAGGGATGTTGCTGAGACACATCCGTTTATCTGAGAGACCAGTGAGCAGAAATCAAATGCTGCCGGCATGTTACAGCTTCACAGCATGTTGTGAGGCAACAAATCTGAGGATCTCTGCTGCGAGGTATGAGGATACTGAAAGGACAATCATAACAGTTAACAGGCTGAAACACAAACCCATTTACACGCTTAGATTTGTACATGGTGGGGACGAAATGCTCACGTATATGCACAGCCACCACACACGCTTACAATCACACACACACACATTATAAAGCATAATCATCACGGGCAATTTTTACTAAATTGAATAAATGCAGGCAGCTTTTTGTGAAATTGTTTTTCTACTTAAACAAACAGCCTCACAGTCACAAATTACAAACAAAAATGAGATCGGGTCTATTCTCAATTCATTTCACATCGCAAGGGGAATATGCAAATATAGTGTTGGGGGGGCGGTGTAGTAAGGAAAGGGAAATTGGATTAAAGACAGCATGAGGCAAGATGTTGACTATGAGACGCAGACAGTAAAAGAAGGAGCATGGAGAGAGAGCAGAATAAGGTTGCCTGGTGAATCAGACCTAGAAGCGGTGATTACCACAGGCTGAATGCCACCCTGCCCACGGACACCTAAAGGAGAGAAAGAAACCACTCCACTAGCCCCCACTCCACCTCACAAAGGACTGCAACGCTGGTTCAATACTCCTCTTAAACCGTCAAATACCATTAACAGATTCCTACTCAGGTGTGGAGAAAAGGATTCTTAGGGTGGGACAAACCAAAAGCAAAGGAAGAGATAAAAAACTCCACCAATACAAATCTAAACTGACATCCTCTGTGGGCAAACAGAAATCCTTTACAGGAAGAGCTGCAGAGGTCCCTCACTCTCTCTCCTCAAAACAACACCACATAACCAGTTTCTGTGAGTCATGGCCTACTTCCATTACTGTTACCTCTTCTGTTCTTCTTACACTGCTGGTTTGATACACTGGAGCTATGAAGAAAATCTCAATTCATTGTTTTCTCCGGGGATTATTGGTGCACTGAATATAGTTTAGAAGGTAAATATTTCTCCGACATTAGCAGGGGACCTAGTCAAGGAGAAAGGAGGAATATCAAGGGGCCCTGAGAAAGAACAGACTCCTCAGGAAAACAAGGTGAAGCTACTGTATGCTAAATCTGATGCATCGGGAGGGCTGATTCAGATTTACACAGCACAGTTATCCTGGCGTAATAATTCACAATAAGAATAGTATTGCATGCTATAGAGCATTTTGAAACCAAATAACAAATAGCCTATCAATCAAATTCATCTTTGTATTTGTTCATCGTGTTTTGTCTCTTTTTATGAAAATGAATAACTTTCATTAATGAGTCTCTTATTATGCTAGCGATCAAATATATTGTACGTGATAAGGGGGCCGGACATCTCTAAGAGGTTGACCAATCACAATAGAGCCGTCCAGCTAACCAATCACAGCAGACTGGGCTCTGGTTTCAGACAGAGGGTGAAAAGAGGTGCTGCAGTACAGGCAGTATGAGAAAGGTAAAGACCTCTTTGGACATTAAAGCATGTCACTGTACAGGAACTAAATACAAATATGAAACAGAAAATAAGCATAATAGGGCCCCTTTAACTTGATATCCTTTCCTTCGATAGGAAGGTGATTTAAATATCACAATTACTGTCAATATATATTTCAACATCCATAAATCAGAGTGACAGGAACAGCGTGATAACTTTTCAGGTGATCCTTCAATACTGTCAATGCATGCAGACTTTCACCATATCTGCTGCCTAAAAATAATGGTTTATACATAAACTCTGACCATAAGTTACAAAACATAATTGTTCTTATTTCATTTATTCATTGGAGTGTGGTAATTATTAAAAGAAAAGAAATGAACTGAAAATGTTATTTTTTCCTTTTGCAAAGGAGAAGTCATTCCTTACTTTGCGGGTGTAATTAAAAAGTGGCGTAATGGATCACAGCGTGGTGAATATGTAATATAAGAACTATTACTCCAGAAATTAGAATAATCCTAAACTGGTTAGGCAATGTCACTGTTCACACTGATCGGGCATATGTGATTTATGTTGCATGATCACATTAAGAGGGTTGATTTCTGCAGAATATGGCAATCAAGACCATGATTAATTAAATCAGATATGAGCAGATATATTAAATTGTCTTAATTAAATCCATGACTATGAGAAGCAACCGCATGTTGGTGCATGTAGGCCTATCTGTCTTTTTAAAAATGGATGGAAATTCTTCAAAGCTGTCATGACAGTAAATTGGCGTACTTAGCACATAACAACCTCATTATTCAAAATGTATTCCAAAAAAACCTTTTGAAATTGGTTTTGATTAACACAACAGAGTTCAAACAAGTCACTTCTTAGAGCCCCGGGGGGGGGGGGTAAGCAAGGGGAGTTTTTGGTAAGCACATTTTCTTTTAGGTAAGTATGTCAACACGGGTGGACTCATACTGAGAGTAATCCAGTACAGCTGTTCCATCTCCCCCTTATCTGCAGCGTGTCAGAATAATTTATCCGAGATATCTAAGTGTCAAACTAGACTTTTTAATCTCCATTTGAACAGCACAAATAACCGCTCTTCTGATGGCTCTCCTCATAACACTGTACGCACTGGAAAGTTATTAACATAAGAAAGCCTTGCACTAGTCTGATTAGCATTTCATTCTCACATTAACCAGCTAATGAATACACACATTTAGCCAAGCTACATTCACCAGTTAATACCCACATGTGCTCTTTCCCCCCAACAGACTGCAACAAACATGTTTGCATTCTTGGAATGATCCAAGGCACTAAACATTAAGCAGTGAACCCTGTTAGAAGATAATAAATAAAGTCAACGTCTACATACAAAGCAGGAAGATATAGCTTTGTGGCAATTGTGGTAGTTGTAATAGAAATGTTGCTCAATAGATGGAAGATCAATAATCAGGGGTGCACATAAGTGGTACGCAGGTACGCATGCGCTGAGTACCTCACTGAGAAAGTTGTGTGCACCCCTGTCAATAATGCAATATGCGCATGCAATTAACTCAAACATGTCATGCTACAACTTTGTTGCTGCTTCACATAAAGATGTATTTTCAAGATAAGTCTATCAGAGAGAACATATTTTACTATAATTGATGGGTTTTTGGATACACTGAGTGTGTGGCTAGTGAGTGACATGCACAGCAAACGGCCTACAGCAATTATTCCTGATCAAACAACCAAAGCATGCCTTCCAGTCGTCCAACAATAACTGAAAATGGGTGAGGAACAGCAGAAAGACACCAAAGATATTTCTTTGGGTAATATATATGGATATTTTTCTCTTATACAGGAAATATGTTGTCCAAAAACAGGTACTTTGTCATTATCGTGTGAGATTTCCTGTATTTATACATATCCAAATATATATGGGAAAAAAATGCTTTGCAATGTCAGTTGTTTCCATTTAGGCTTTTGCAGCCCTTAACACAAGTATGGGAAGCTGCAATTTTAGTGTTGAAAAAGAGGAGGATCAGAAGTAAGATTTTTAGAAAGTTAGAAAGCAATCGACGGTATGCACAAGGTGTTGTAAAAATGAAAGGCAACAATTCAGTAGAATACCTACAATGATGATGCAATAAAAATAAAAACCTGAACCTGTCTCTGGGCTCTGGGACGTTTATTTGATCTCTACTGGTTTTCGCGGCCAAGTTATTCATGCTGTGGCTCTGGATTGTGGAGGGTGCCCATTATTTTGTCCAGCTCTATATACATACGTACTGTTATGGTGGGCACTGAATGCTGCTGAATTGAATGTTCTTTGAACTGCTGGCAGACTGCTTTCTGTTTGACATTCAGCAGGTGACTGTCAGCAGCACGGACAGCTCTGTGCTACGGTGAGTCCACAAAAGGGGAAATAAGTTGAGGCGATGCAACACATGGGGCATTATTAAAACTGTTGTTATTGTACCTGGGATGAATTTGAGTATGGCAGTCTCATACTTGCATACAAACAAACCTTCAACAAATGACAAAAAGCATATTTTTCTCTTTCTGTCTACGCCTTTATCTGTGAGACAGACAATTGCAATGCCAAGGCCAAATCACATCCAAAGGTAAGAAGCAAATTCACTTGGGAGATTAGGTCCAATCTCCAGAAATGTAAAATAAAGAACCCGAGCTAAAATGGACTCCTTTGCTCAGAGAGGTGTATGCGGGAATTGGGTATGAGACAAGAAGAAGAAAGGCCTGTCCTCTCGCACTCCCAGATGTAAGGATTCTGTCAGAAAAGCGGTAGTCACAGGATAAAGGACATGCCATGCCTTTGATCAGGAGAGGAGAGCTACGCACGCAGGTGAGTGAGGTAAAATGGAGGGAGGTATCTAAATATCTATCAGACTCGAGCAGCTTATTAAAGGTACCCAACTGTGCATTAAAGGAAAAACCCGACAGAATTCGGACTATTTTTGCTCCCTCTAAAAAAAACTCCACACGTCCCATCGCAAGAATGTGGCCCAATCAGGCGTGCAATTACAATCTAGAACATGCTGTGCAATGTAACAGCAGCAGGCAATTCAATTGAAAACTGCACACACTGTTTCCCACACACCGTGCAGCTCAATTACAAAGCAAATCATTTCGATTCCTTGTTTTTGTTTTCCTGGTTGTTCTTTTTTTGGGAGTCTAACTTTTCGGAGGGAGAACAACAAAACTTGAGCAACTGAAACAACACTGGTTTCATCTCTCCTGCAAGAATTGGAGAGGTTGTCTGACTGTGGCAGTGCTACACATCAAATCCCTGGGACTAGAGCGTGAATGAGAGGAGGATTAGAGGGGTAATGCTGGCAGATGAGAGGGAGCGAGGGTCGCAGTGGTTTGCCACTCTGCAAGGATTAGCAAGGACTGAGTTCACAGTCACAAACTCTGTCAATCAAGGATACCTAACCAGTTCACAAAGGCCCTCCAACGTAAACAGAGGGAAAACAATCTCCCCCTGCTACAAATGAGCTTGTAATGTCTGATCACAAGAAATATGTCATGCATATCATAATAAATTGGTAGAATATTTCGAAATGTAAAAAAAAAAAATCATCATTGTTGGTATGTGTCTGGATGTATGATAATAAGGCACACCTGTGGAATGAGCTGCAGCTACACTGAGCCCTGTATGGATATGATGGAGGCCTGTAAAGGGCCACTGATGAAGGGCCAGATGGCAGCACAAACACAGCAGGGCCATTTAAAATAGGGCATCATCCTCACAATGCAAATAATTCCTGGGGGGGAAGGAACGTGAGGGGGAGGGGGGGGGGGGGGGTGTTGCACAGCATCACTTAAGTGCGGATTAATGTAGGAATATTCTACACACCTCGTTTGTCCTGAATCTTAACAGTGAGCTCCAGAACAGGCTCTGTCTCCCTATCCAGCCTGCTGCTGATCGTGATATCTCCACTGTCTCGCCCCACGGCCACCGGGGAGCTCTCTGACTCCGGGAAAACCAACTCGTAGGCGGCTGACGGAAACCTGCTGGGGCTCAGGCTCGTTATGACCGAGCCGACGCTGGCGTCTTCCGACACGTTGAGGGAAACCACCGTGCCCGGGTCAAGCAAAGCCCTCGGCCACCGCGCCCCCCTTCCTGACCCCGTTAATTCAGCAGGACGCGTGGCCCACCTATGTGGAGATATAGTAACCAAAACACCTTTACTGGTCAGAGGAGGCCACCCGTGGTCTCTGGCGAAAACATAGAATTTGACTTTAGAGGGGAGCCCCAGGATTGAGTCAACCAGCAAAACTTCCCCTGTTTTCGGGACAACATAGAAACTGCCATTGTTGGGCACGGACATGTATGTTAACTCTGCGTTGTTGCCGCTGTCTGCGTCCACAGCCTGGAGCCTGTAAACCACACTACGGAGAGCAGTGGTGTCGTCTAAAGTTATGTGCACGGTGTCTGCACTGCGAAAAGTCGGTTCGTGATCGTTTGTGTCCAAAACGTCCACTTTTACCGTGGCAACCGGGGAGACGACAGACTCCGAGACGCACGTCTGGCAACAAACCCCGACGCTCAGCAGGTATTCTGAGCGAGCCTCTCTGTCTAAAACCCGGGAAGTTTTTAGCAATATATTCCCCCGCTTGTGGTGGGCAAAGGCGCGGAAATCTTCGCTGCCGTTGCCGTACAGTTTGAAGTGCATCCCGGAGACTGGGCACCATTTTTGCGCGTTGATGCGCCTCACCGGAATGCTCAGTCCGTTCACTTTGGAAGCAGTCGGGGAGTTCTCAAAAACATGCCCGTGAAAGAAAGGCAGCCGCTCCTGCGTTTGAAATCCAGCAGCCGGTTTTAGAAGGCAGCATAAAAAAATACCCCAAATCATGTTGGTGGCAAGTTATGTACCTCCAAGCGACAGAGAGGGGTTAACAAAGAAAGCATTACAAAAGATAAGAGAAACACTTGAGAAACATATCCGTCATAGTTATCCTCATTATGATCCTTTCCGGATAGCCCTCTCAACTTAGAGCCCTTTCATTCTGAGAGATCCGTCTCTGGGCTCCATGCAGCTCGGCCGCGTGCAGGCAGTCCTCGCGCTGCAGGCAGTGGGGCTTGTGTTCGGATCCAGCGATCAGCACCAGAGCACCGGACAGCGCCAAGCGCGGGGGCGTGGCGGCGCACAGTGGACGGAGCTCCTCGGTGAACCCCACCCTGTGAGCTGGTCAGGAGGGTCCCTGCCTCAAAGCTGTTCGCGCCCGGTTGAGCCTGCAGTGCACGCACGCAGCAGGAGCATCCCCAGCTGTATGACACAAATCCGCTCTCAGCTTGGAGTGTTGATAGAGTGAAAATCACTCATCCTTCCTGTCAGGGAAAGCCGAGTAAACACACATCCCTCCTTTTAACACTGTCCAAAAACTAATACTGGCTCCAGTGAAGCAGTTGGGGCTGCCTTGCTCAAGAACACTTTGACAGCTGTTGTTGAAAGAGGAATCACTCATGCACTGCACTCATCTTCCTCCTGTCTGTCTGACAAACTGATTCCATGACCTGAATTCCCCTTTGAACTGGAGGATGAAGCTTCTTCAATGCACTGCATTCCTGCAAAACAGATCTGCACACAATATTTACAGCTTGAAGAAAAAAACAGGGTAATGCATCAATATAAATGATATTGCTGTTGCGTCAGAATAAGACAGCCAATGATGCACAGCTTCTTACGTCTTTGCAAACCAAAGTTCACAGAAACATCTTCACCCTGATTGCTCTCCCCTCCATCTCCCTGTCTAGAACCAAGAGCACTCTAAACCTAATCTGTAGGTGTCTGCTGCTAATTTCCGCCAACTGCACACTTCTGATTCCCCTCACTTCTCTGACAAGTCAGGAGACTAAATATTACATTGACAGTAAGGCTCTGAAACATCAAAAAGAAAAATAATGGGTAAGAGAGCACGGCTGCACACCCTATCGAGTTTGTCTCCCATGTCATGTCAACCTTTGCGTTAAGACCGGCATGGATCAATATTCATATGCAATGAGGGATGTGGTGTTATGCTGGACAAGTAATTCAATGCCATTCCTCCGCTCACACACATAGGCTACATCTGTATTCAGTTTGGAAACTCATCAAAGCTCCCACTGAAGGATCCTTATCCATTTGTAACCACAATCCATCACTGCAATTTTAGCCCAATCCACCCTCTGCAGTAAACTGTTCTTTTCAGGCAATAACTCCGGTAACTGTCGGTGTGAGCCCCGAGACAATTTTGAATCACAGCCTGCAGCTGGAGCACAAAGCTCATATTGGTTGATCGCTGTTTTCTTTCACGCGGTGCAAGCTGTGGGCTGTGTCACCATAGCACATGAGCCATTCCACGCTCGCTGGTGTCTGACCCGGGGAGGGAAGGCATTTCAAAAATATGTGCAACAAAATAGCCTCAGAGCAAACTGCGACAGGGAGCCTAGTGACGGGAAATGACCGCTTGTAACATTTAGAGGTGAAATTGTGATATGTAAAATAGACCCTGTGTGAACTGTCTGAGGCCTCAGCACTCTCAATTTTGCTCTGTGTAACTTCTCTTTGAACTTCGTAAGTGCTTCATGAATGCAAATCAAACCCTGTCTTTTATCATGTTGTCTCACATGGTAAAATTCACCGTGACTGCCAGCATGGGAGATAGCTGTAGCAAAGGCTAATTCGATCACAGGACCAGGCCAGAGTGAGAGGGATGGTTTACTTAAGGGTTGCAGCAGTTATCCTGTGAGATAAAACACCAACATACACCACATAAAAAACAACAAAGCTTTAATGAAATATATATTACAATATCATGAAACAGTCTCATCATCCCTCTTCGACAGATAAGTGAGAGCTGCAGGGCATTAAAGGGAGAAAATCTCAGTGAAGAGAGCAGCAGACGAACATTAGAAAGCTTCATGCTTACTTAATGAATAATTGACCGAATCCATTCCCCTCACTCCAACAGAGGCAGACCTAGCTTTTGAAGGCGAAGGTTGTAGCCTTGTAGCATTTAAAACATTCTACTGCTGCTTCTATGCTCCTTAGAGACAAGGGATGATGGGATTTAAGGGGATGGAGGTCCCATAATGTACATTATTCTTCCTGGAAAAGCAGAGGGGGGAACAATCTTCACAAACAAACAGGAAATGGGTGCAAATAATGTCTGGAGTACTTGGAACTAGCATCAGTTAATAGGAAATGTAAGTGTTTAAAAAGTATTTTCAAAAAGTGTTCTTGCCGAAAGTCAATTAAATAATTGGTCGCAAAAGGCAAGTTTATTAAAGCATGACGGGACAATTACGATGGGTGACTAAGCATCTCTGGTTGTTATGCGTCTGAGAACATTTAACGTGGACATTTACGGAAATCTTACCCCACATGTTCCCATTGAAGAGCTGCAAAGAGACATTTCTGGCAACAGCACGACAGGAGCAACAGCTCTATAGTAACATTCATCATCGCGTTCCTTTGTATACGAGCCCCTCAGGACATTTCCCCTCATCACTACCTGAAGGCAGAAAGCATTTAAAGGAGCTGGATAAATATAAAGACATTTCCCACATGTATTAGGTACGGCTAATTAGATTTGATCTGTGATCCCCTAAGGGCTCCTACCACCTACTGTAGTGCTTAAGATGTGCTGTAGAACAGTTTATTAATAGAGGTATTAATTATGGAACGACGTGTGCAACCTGGTTCAGAATTTGGGTTTTGAAAATGTCAGGTGTGAGAAAAACAGCAACAAAATCAAACCACCCAATTACCCAGCATATTTGAGCCTTTTCCTTAGAATGTCACATCTCATAAGAGCTGAGGTTTGTTCAATGACAGGCTAAGCAAAACCAGAACAGCAAATAAAACGGCAGCCACTTTGTCTGAAAAAGCCAAAAATAATTTCATGATTAATGCATGGCCTGTTGTTTCGATAAAAAAAAAGAAGAAATGCGCAAACTTCAGGGCCAAATGTTGTCTGAGGAGTGCTTTTATTATATCTACATTCTGATTAGTGTAGTCCGGGGTTGCCCAAGTGATTAGCACACAAAGAAACATTCATTGATTTGAACACTATCTCATTCTTAGCCTCCGACAATCACGGCTCCCTAATAGCACATTAAAAGATTCCTCACATCATCAAAAGGCATGGAAAAAGAGAAGAAAATGAAAATTAGCAGAGCTTGTTCTCCGTCCCGCTCTACCCAACTAAGAGGTGAGATTGTTTTGGCAGTGATGATGTTCTCTTTGAAACACAGTTAAGAGAGTGAGAACATAGACTCGGATTCAAACCAAACTCCTAAATTCTTTTCTCAGTTAATTATCCAAGCAAGCCCCAGCCAAATTCCATTACTTGGCCAGTTCAAGGCTAATAGTGTAAATTCAATGATGAGCTATTTATGAGGCTGGGGGGATTATGATGTTGAGTCTTCCTATGCCAGGCAGATTTATTCATTCCTTCACTTGTGATGGTCCTGCTATATATTTACTCATGGGACCAAAACAAGAACCATCCAGCCCTCATTATAGATAGCCCAATGGATCCAACTGTCTGATTTTTTTATAATGTAGTCCTATTCAGACCTTCTCAGCCTCCAATTTTATTTTTATATCAGCGAGCTCTATCAGGGATGACTCACAGGGATTAAAATAGGGCACCAATATTCATATGTCTTGAAAACACCCTCATTCCTCCACTTATACTCTATTGTTGTTTGTCCAAGGTTTACTGTTATCATGCTTCTTAAGAGTTATTTTAAATTGACTTCATGCACATATTACACACAGTAGTGCACTCCAATATAAGTCGGTTATCCAGAAAACGAACCATTGTTTATCATCACTGTTGTCCATGGGGGTAAAAAGCTTTGCACAGTCAATTTATAAGTTGTTTTCCCAGGACCAATCATTTAAAGAATAATACATTCCAGGGAATATGCATTTTAAATAGCCTGCTTCCAGTGGTGTAAAGTAACTATTTACTCAAGCACTGCACTTAAGTACAATTTTGAGGGACTTGTACTTTACTTGAGTATTTCAATGTTGTGTCTGCCTTATTCTACCCCACTACAATTCAGAAGTAAATAGTGTACTTTTACTAGATTACACGTATTTAATACCTTTAGTTACTTTACAGATTTGGATTAATGATGTCAAATAAAATCTATACTTAAAGACTTTAGTTACACCTGGAGTACAATTCACAGTCTACCCTGCATTATACTAAGGAAATGTAAATTAGCTCCACCTTTACCACCTTTGATAAACACTTTAAGGCATCAATAATTATAATCAAAACATAGAACATATATTATTCTGAAATGGGCAGATCTGCATAATGACTACTCCTACTTATGACACTTTAAGTATATTTTGATGCTAATACTTTTGTTCTTTTACTTGAATAACATTTTGAATGTTCACTTATAAAAGAGTATTTCTTCTCTGGTACCTACTTAAATACAAGAACTGAGTACTTCTTCCACCTTTTCCCCCCTTCTACCTATAATGTGGACTAGCCTATACTGTTGAACAATATCATCTCTGGGACAGTTTACGTACAATGTTTATTTTTGCAGTTGACCTCATTAATGTGAAGAGGTAGCCTGCAGTTTTGGCCATGTTTGTTGTGCTTTTGAAACAAGAGTAGGCTATGCTAGCTTGTTGGTGCATATGGTGTAACATGAATGTGGTTTGTTCTGGAGGCTGTGAACTGTGAGACGTGCTTACCGTCTTTCTTTCTTTCTTTTTCATCCCATTTATCGCTCATCTCTCCTGCCAGCCAAATGTCTACTGAGACTGTGGCCGTTTCTCAATCTCGAGGATACTGGCTTCCAAGCCAATATTTCAAGGATACTACGTCATCGAGTGCCGCCGAAGTACTGTTCCAATCTCCAGAATACTTGGAATTCCACCAAGGCCGCGTCCTTGGTTTGGGGCGAAATTTCGAGGCTGACCACAATGCTTTGCGCACGGACCAATTTAAAAAAAACCTTGCGGAGAATGGCTGAACCGACGCAGCACACATTTAAATGTAAGTATGTAGCGGCGTAGAACTTGTGTTGGTAAATATGTTACTTTGTTACATTTGTTATCACCAAAAATGTGTTCCGTGAAAGTAAAGCAAGTTCATAATTAGATAGACATCGTGATGTATAAACCGTGGAGAGAGTGGCACACTTGTTAGCCTGTTCCATTCTTCTTCGTTTTCCGAAGCCGTGGTTTGGAAGCATACTTGCTTCGTTTCTGAAGGAAGTGACTTGGAAGTACGCGGCTACCAAATCAGCATCCTCGAGATTGAGAAACGGCCCGTAATGTTGATATCTTCCATTTCTGTTTCCTGTTAGCGCCATTTAGCTCGGCCACAGTGAAGGGGCTCTGGCGCCCCCCTCTGTTTTCAGTGCAGTGTTGTAAATAGTACAACTGCAGGCAGTGTTATAGTGAATTGAGCAGAAAATTACCAGGAAAAACTAATTGAATTGGGTTTCAGATAAAACAACCGCACACAGACCGCTGGGAAAATAAAGATTACAGTAGGCTGCTACTACTACACAAATCATAACATACTAAGTTTAAGTGCAGTATAAAATGTGAAGTAGAGAAAGCTCAGAAGGAATGCATTTCTAATTAAAATTATGGTTACATAAATCTAAAGAGATGAAAATTTAAAAAATGGAAAAATAGATTTACATATATTGGTAATCTAATACAATTTGGTGAATACCTAAAACCAAGAAATGGTCTGCATTGTTTGCACAATGGATGAAATAGTTTCTGTATACCTTTTTGACAAAGACAATCAAGCAATTTAACAGTATAAAGCCTGTTTAATTGCAGAATATATTGACAGTACAGTACAGCAATAAAAGCACTGCCATATTGCTTCTATTTTACATGACTTACAC
Source organism: Notothenia rossii (assembly GCF_949606895.1). NCBI lineage: Eukaryota > Metazoa > Chordata > Actinopteri > Perciformes > Nototheniidae > Notothenia > Notothenia rossii. The sequence goes on along the minus strand of NC_136903.1, from coordinate 24,501,996 downwards.
AGCTGCTGCTCATCTTATTAAACAAAAACAGTAATACGGTAGTTGTACAGTAATGATGAGAAACACAACATACAAACAGGCTCACAGAGCACTGTGCCCATCACTTTTTGCTGACAGACGGCCTTTGTTAATTAAGAAATGCACAATATTATAATAATCATAAGAGCAAGAAAAACAAAGACACAAAGCATTCGATCCCTACAGCAGTGAAATCCTCATCACTGGGGCAATAGGGAACAAATTGGGCTGAAACAAGCAGTCACACAGGGAGCAGAGAGCACAGCCGCAAAGCCCATAGACAATAACAAAAGAGAAGAATATAAACCAAAAGAATATGGATTACTTTGTACGTACGCAATACATACAAGACATGAATTGACTTAACGTTGTCCACTCTTTACTCTGTGAACTGGCCTTCATTCACCACATTACATCCTCTTTATAACTTGTACCTCAGTTTATGTGTCACATGAGTGCTGTCTCATCCCACTACAAAGCTTCAGTTTGTAAATAAGGGCACCACGACTGCCTCCTCACAGCCTTCTTCTCCGACAGCTACCGAAAGAACCTGGGAGCCGACCTGTCATCAGTCACTGACTTGCGGAGCTTCACTCCCCGGCGTATAGACACCAGCATATCCTTGTCCTCCTGGGTAGTGGAGGACGGCTCCTGCGGCACACACCGAGCCGGATCCCCTGGCAGTGGGCTGTGGAAAGAGAAGTTCCCCTCACCGAGGGCGTTTGCGCTGGCTGCCAGCTCCCCTATCTTCTCCACCAGGCTGTGGCGGTTGGCAGCGAGCTGAGGGTCTTCCTCAGCGCTGTGGGCAGCCATGCCCAGGGCCTGCTGGGTGTAAAGGGTCCTGTCCGCCCCTCCTCCACAGCCCCAGGCTGTGTCGGGGAGGCTCATCCGCTTTGGAGAAGCCCTCATGTAGTCACCAGCAGTTGGGTCATCACCGTACAGAAACTCCTCGCTGCCGGCATGGTACTGTGACGGGCTGCCATAGCCCGGGGAATCTGGCACTGTGGGGGTCTTAACCGGCACGATGGGGGGCCGGATGGGAATGGGGCCAGTTGTGGATGGCGTCCGTCTCACCCCAGTTTTGGAAGATGGCGTCCGGCGAATGGTGGCCGTCCCTGAGGTGATGACTGCGGAGCTGCTCCCCCCTGCGCCGTTTGTAGTGCCCTGCAGGGTCTTACCTGCAGGCAGACCTGCGGTGCTGGCAGGCCTCTTGGTCTGGATCATGCGGCGGTAGCTCTGAGCGATGTTACTGTGGCGTGGGATGGTGGAGGACTTGTCAAAGTCTGCCTGTCCTTCGCTGTCAGCATCCCCATTGAGAGAGTAGCATTCGTAATCCGAACCTGAGGTGAAAGTGAGTCATGAGCATCTATATCTTTCCTCTGAATAATAATGAATACAGAAAACAACTTTGTTTGAGGGAGATGTCTTGAAGAAATCATATCTTGTTCAAAATACACAAGTATGTTTCAGAAATGTATAAAGACAATGTATTGTCCAAGAAAACTATTGCGAGAACAATCTTACTGTTATTTCAGGAATATTTTATGGCATTAATATGATTATATAAAATCTTAATGATGCAAGTACACCCTTGGAAAGAGCAATGACATTTTCATCCATAAGAACATTTGATATACCATGCGATTTGTGAGTAACGTAAACATCGTGAATGGCCTAACCATGTATGTTTGACCCTGAGGAACTGTTAAGGACGGGTTACCTTGGGAAGGTATGGTATCCTCGGAGCAGGATGGGGTGTTGGTCTGGGTGCTGTAGCCGCTGGAGTACTGCAGAGAGTCCCTGCTGCTCTTCTGCTGCTCCATACTGAGGCCTCTGGTCAGGACCATGGCCAGAGTACTGGCTGCCGGAGAGAGCGCCTCACCATGCTGAAGCACACACACAGGCAGATAGAAAATACATAAAGATTAGCATACATTTACATATGCAGTTCACAACATTCTAAAATTCATATACTGACATTTACATCTTTACCCCATGAGAACTTCTTACCTTGGCTGCAATGCTTCCTGGGCCCATTCTTGCTCGGTGTGGATCATCGGGATGCATCCCAGAATACCCCAGTGGACTGGGCGGAGCCTCCGGTTCTCTCATCTTATCCATAGACTCCCTCCTACGCTGCAGAGTGCTGGCCAGTGATGGCTCGCAGGATTTGGCCCAGTCCTGCAGCAGCAGACGGAACAATGAAGACTGTCCTAAATATGCGCCTCTCTTCAGTGTTTGCCGCCCAACAGTCGTGCAATTCAGTTAAACACAGAAACTGCCGGTTTGGCTGATGAACTGGTTAGATGCAGATGTAGAGATGGGCACCAAGCTATGCCAGTGTTGTTAAATGATAAAGCGGTCTCAGTTTAGCAAATATTGCTAAACTGAGCTCGGTGAGCAACAGCAAAATGGTGACTGTGAGGTTAATCTTGTTGCTTATTAATGTGCATGAAGGCAATAAAACACAAGAGGCAAAGAAGCAACACAGTTTTAAAAGAAAGAAAAAAAAAAGTTAAATTGCAAATGAAAACAAACCTTCCAGCTAGGAATCTTTGATGTGGGTGAGGGTGTTTTGGATCCGGGGGAGTGGTTAAATGTGGGGGACGCAGGAAGTATGACAGACAGAGGTCTGATGGTGCCAGTGTGTGAGAAAGCAGGGCGGAAGGTACCGAAGGATGAGCATGAGCCAAACTGCAGAACGGACAGACAAGTCAGAGTGCTCAACATCCATGAATAGACTGTGGCTGTCAGGAAGAGCCTGCATGCCTCTTAAAGCTATAGATAACATCGGGTGAAATGCATGGCACAGTGCTTGTGTGTGTGACTGCATGTGTGTGTGTTCAATAAAGCAAGTAGATTGGTTAGATGCATGCAGTACTAACCGCCGTGGGAGAGTTGCACTCGCTGACAGACTGGCAGGTTTCTGAAGCCTCTGAGGAGGCTGAGCTTGTTGATTTCTGGGAAATGGAAAATGGAGTAAAAACAAAGTGAAAGGGAAAGAGGAAGAGGGGAGAGAAAGGTAGGAGTGAGAGATGAGAGATGCATAGGAAGAGGGTGAGAGTTGGAGAAGAGTGTTGATGAGGAGGGAGGTATTTTGGTCTCTGAGGGGATCTATAGACCATAGCCTATATCAAAAATAAAGTAGCCTCTAAGATCATTTATTCAGAAAAGAACATTGCATCAGTTGGTGCCCAGTGTATTCTGTATTCTGTACTCTGCTCAGACCGTGAGAGTCAGAATAACTATCAGTCTGGAGGATAAAAATTCTACATTTCAGCAAAACTCCATAAGCTCTGTCTGGGTTTGGGAAAAAAATGTATTCTCTAATTGAGACCTATGTGTTTTTGTCTGAAATGCAAACATGACAAGATTGAAGGTGCCCAAAGGAAAAGGATTGATCTTATAGAGTATAGAGAATTGTAGTAGATCTACACTGACAATAAAGTGGTGTGTTTCTGTGTGTTTGGCCTGAGGGATTTAGAGGAAGTCTGATTTGTTTCTGGTTTTGCTGACATAATCCCCCCTAGTTTCCCCTGATTGAAGAATAAACTTCAGTTTTATGGCTGAGTTTGCTACCTGGCTGGCGATGTCAGAGGGCATGGGTGACGGAGGCTTGGAGTGGGTGTTGGCGTCCTGAGATACGAAGCCCGAGTCGTGGGAGGAGACGCTGCTGAGCCGATGGGCGCCTGCAGAGGGCATCTGGAGAATGCTGTTGACAGGATAACACATGAGCTTAAACTCAAAATATATGGAGTATTGATAACAACCAAATAAAACAAATCCACCAAGAAATACATAGAAATGTGTATTTTCCTCTTATGTTTTCATCTAATGAGTCGTCATTTCGATAAATGGAGGATTTCTATTGACCAAATGAAAACAAATCTAACAAGGGAAAAAGTCCTTTGCATTTCCCTTTTATGTATCAGTTTGTTTTATCATATGCTGCATTAAAATGGCACAAACAAAATGAAGAGGTGTTTTGCATTTCTGTGTTTTCCAGCAGAGGCACATAAATGTGTCAATTATAAGAAAACTTTATCTTTGAAGAGGCACAGCGGTTTGAAGATGCAACATACATTTTAAAAATGTTAAACCAATCAACTATCGTGTTAAATGTTAAAACAATCAACTATCGCATCTCATAATGAGGGTCTGACCATGGGCGAGGCTATGGCTAGCAGCTAGCAGCTCATTTTTGATTTTGGGTTTGAGAATTATTTTGATGTGTTTTTGAATGTAGTGTTCGTGCAGCCGTTTGGACCACAGGGAACTATTTTAATGTGAAAGTATGTCTGTAATGGCCGCTATCAGTTTGTTTATAACCAAGGATACGGTTTGGCCCCATAGCTGCGATTGCTTATTTGTGTTTCAATTGGAAAATGAATGATGCATGTTTGTCTTCTCAAAAGAAAAAGCCCCCTCATGCCTTCCTATGCTGAGTAATGACAGTGCTTTGCATTTAGTTAACATGCTGATCTCTGTGGGACAAAACTGAAATGGGATAAGACTCGCACCTCACTTTGTTTCCCTGTGCTATGAGGCAATTATTTTCATGTAGCATGGAAACAATCAGATCAACATTAAAGGAATAAAGACAAATCACTGCCTTTCAACGTGTTGTTTGTTCTAAATTATGCCAGAGTAAATGCCTGCATACATTTTTTATTTCGCATTTTCCCCTTGTTTGATTTGAGTCTACGTGAGCATCGTAAATCTTCCATAAAAACATACAGTATGAATGTGAAACAGGATCATGATGAAGATTTCATCATTTCCCCCGCTTATTTTGTTCTGAAACGTGTTAAAGGAATATTTATGTGTAGGCCAGTGCAAAAGAGGATAACAAGTCCCATGAAGAATGTATCACAAAAGCTGGGATCGGGAAGGCAGTGTTATGAGAACATTCTAAATTATGCCATTCTTCTAATTTTGGCGCATCAAAGAGCATTGATCCCTTCTTTTGATTTCACTTTCCCTCTGAACATTAACATCTGTCTTCGCTTTTTGTCTCCTGCTCTGTCATTCTCACTCAGCGTTGCTTCTCTTTGTCACCCACGCGTTTGAAAATGTGCAACTTATGCGTCTCACCTTCCCTCTGTACTTCTCCCCCGCTCCTCCTCCTCCTCCCCCTCTCCCTCCGGAATTGATCTGAAGTTATCACTTCTCCTTAATCTTTTTCCCCTGGGATGAGGCTTGTGGAGGAATGCCAAACTAAATATGACAAATTAAATAACTATAAGTGATCTGTCCTTATGCCCCTTTCTCTCTCATCTGTGTCTTTTAGTAAGCATTCAGAGAGCTTGTTTTTCTTCCGTTTTGCTTCATTGTGTTTGTCTTTTGATCAGAAACAGATGAATAACCAAGTAGGTCTGCACATAAAAGGCCACTTTCTTTATTTCCATATACCACTGAAAACCCCCCACAACTGAATCATGACACGCTTTGTTATGAAAAAGCTTTTTAATGATGAACTAAAGCGCTATAGAAATACAATTTATTATTATGATTATTAGCTAAAACGTTGACATCGGTCAAGCCGGTTTTGCATCATTCCTTTAAGTGGCTGCGTTGACCATAAATGTAGAATACAAAAAAGATGCTGCTGTGTTAATTGGTAAAGATATCAGTGATGTTATGTCATGAACCGTAACATTAAAGCAGGGTGACTCCAGGCTTGATGTTCCTTTAACTGAACATTCCAAGGGTTTATATGTAAAGAGAATCTCCTCTCCTGACCCAAAAAGCTCTTTTGACCCACATTTTTCATCATTAGACTTTCAAATATGTAAAACCTGGTTCTGGTCTAGGATCACGGCTGTCAGGCTGTAATGTTTTACAGCTTTGGAGCTAATCTAGCTGTAAGAAGCTTGAGAAGTGCAAATCTGCCCCGAGCACGAGCGGAGAAGCTGGCGAGATACACCGTGTAGTGCATGTCGCCTGTCACTGATAGTGTGGCTCTGTAGTGGTGGGGGGAGGGGGTCTGTATTCATGACATACTTTATACATTTTTGTCTTTGCTTTTTGGTGTAATAACAGAGTTGAAATCAAGACTGTGCATAGGTGTTTACTCAAAACAACAAGACAGCTCAGATCCAGCATGAATAATAATCCGCCCGTAGCAACACATCTGACATGGTATATGACAATTGCACGCTGAACAGAGAACAAAGAGCAACAAGGGGGGGGGGTGTGTATACAGAGTGTGTTTATACCTGCACATGCTGCTCTTCCTGGAGCCTGTGCTGCTTGGGGAGGAAGGAGGGGTCTGGTAGGACCAGCTGTAGTCGGAGCCCTTCAGGTCCCGGATAACCTGCGGCAACACATAATCATATGGTGATGATAAATACGTGTAATTGTTAAAATAGTAATACAAAAAAAAGCTAATTATGACTTCTATCCTCATCTCCCCAAAAGGTTATTCGACAAGCTGTGCTCAAGGGGGAAGAATTAATTTGAAATCACTCAGCTTAGCCATGGTGTGGTGCAATCGTAATAGGGAAGGTATGTCGATTTCAGAAAAGGCTTTATAATTTCCTGAAACAGCTAGGCATTGTATTTTTAAGCAAGTGTTACTCAATCAGGAGTTAATAGTATAATCATGTGTTAGCAACTTTTTTCACGAGCATATAGCCACGCATGTTATGCTCCAAGGCATAGGACCTATTTTTGTATATAATATACCAGGGACACCGTCATTTATCTCTATTGGAATAATAGCCTCGTCTATAGTCTTAGTTATATAAAATAAAAACGCAGGAGTAAATACATCTGAACTTCTCTGCCCCCTGACACAAAATATGTTGTTATACCAAAAATAATGGTTTGTTGGATCGATTATGTGTTTGTTTTGATCCTATTGGTCGTTATTATAAAAGGATAGAATCAACAGACTCATTAAAACTGTGAACTGTAATCAACACAAAGTGGATTTGATTTTGATCAAAAGAACCTGCCCATCTGTGCATGTCAGATAATAAGTGTAGCAGCAGCATCAGTAGAATCATTATCAACCCTTACCTGCTCACTGGCGGCTGGCAGCTTGTGGGGGTCTTCAGTCAGCAAAGTGAGGTCATCAACAATTGGCTGTAAATGTGTTATTTCTCCCAGCATGGCTATCTCTGCATTCTGGAGGGGGAAAACAGGATGGGTCAAATGAAACAGCGACTACATCAGCAACAAAGCAAAACATCAGGGATGGCAAAGTACACACATCCTTTACTCAAGTAGAAGAACAGATACTCGTGTTTAAAAATATTCTGGTAGAAGTAGAAGTACTGACTAAACTTCTTTACTATGGGCTTCGAAATGTACTTAAGTAAAAAGTACCCTTAACTACCAACTGTAACTGACCTCACTTTATATTAATAGAACAATAATGTCATTGTTAGCTAATGAACGTTTTGATGCTGAACAACGGCAACATGACAGCGTTTTCATTGGTCCCTCTTGTTTAGAGAAGACCAGGAAATGATGGATACACGGATCGTGTTCAAATCAAAAGGCACGCAATGACTCTAAATAATAATGGTCATGCCTCCAAACACACATTAAAACTAAAGTAACCAGCCTGTTTGGAAAATGTAAGAAGTAGAAAGTACAGGCATTTGTGTTAAAAATGTATGAAAAAAAAGTAAAAAGTAATCAGAAAAATAAGTAGTGGATTAAAGTAACGTTACCAGACAAATGTACTTAGATACAGTAACAAAGTATTTGTACTCCACTACTTCCCACATCTGCAAAACATGTATTTACACCCGCGAGGTGAACAAAGTCTAAATGTTCCTCACCACCACAGGCTGCAGCAGGGTAATGAAAGTACAGTAACGCCCCCTCTCCTCCAGCAGGGCTCTGCGCACCGCCTGCTTCTCCGTCTCCTCCATCAGCAGGTACATGTCACTCACGTCCTGCATGGCACTGTCCAGCTGGGGGCGCAAGTTACCCCGGCCTATTAAAATGCAAAGCAAAGGGTGCAGACACACCAGAGGGGAGGGCGGAGGGAGGGAAGATGTGAGGAGGGTTGAGTAAAGAAAGATAAGAGAGGAGGAGGAATGAAGAGAGATTGAGAAATTGAGGGGCGGGTGATAACGATGTGAAGGAAGAAAAGTGGACATAGTTCAGGGAGGAGGGAAAGAGTAAAACAAATGAGAGATGATTAGAACACATAATTGCTGTGTACTGGAGGTCAACACACTGACAAACATTACACTCAAATGATTCATGTTCATGGGAATGAGTGGAGGCTAAAACATGTCAACAATCGTGAACTGATGCAAAACAACTGGTGGTGACTTGAATGTCCTGAAATGGATGTTAAGAGAATTTCTAAAGAGTTATTCATGATTGCAAACCACAATGACACTAGATGATGGATGAAGGAAGGCAAAAGAATAAAAGGTTGCAATGAAAATGACAATGGGGATGCCATATTTTCTGTCACTGATGTGACAATTACACTGCCAGAAAAAAAGACCTGATATATCTTACCATTTTTGGTTTAATCTTAAACAATGCACTCATTAACCATCTATAAACTTGAAAAATATAAGTAAGAAAAATAGTTTTGTCTGCAGATATTCTGTACTAAACAAGACCCCTGTCCAGATGTCTACTCCATGTTTTATTCTTTATAAAATGTCTATAGTCCAACTGAAGAGAAAAAAAATCTTTCATCACCTTATGTAGAAAACGATTGCACAGATTTGGTTTTTGCTATGTTTCTTATGTCATAGTTATCCCAACAGTCCTATTGTCTTTTATACTTTGACTGTCACCTTCTATTCGTTTTAGAAATAGCAGTTTAATTGGCTAATATTGAATAATATGACACTGATTAAATTAAGAGTCCCATAAGAATGACAGCTTGCCAATGAATAGGCCCTTAAAACCAAAGTTTAGGTCTCTGGGAGTGTTTTGTAGCACTTAGCTAAGGGGAGCCAAATGTCAGCTCAAGACAAAGACACTAAAATGACTGAGAGGAATGAAAGATTGACTAAGAGATACTTTGCCAAAAATTGGCAGTTCTTACTTTATTAAGAGGCTTTTAGAGAGTTGAAAGGCTGCATTTGAATGAGTGATACATTTTACGAGGGCTAAATAAATACCATTTAGCTGCTTCAGTTTAAGGGTTGCATTGTGGATACTTAAATAGAACAGAGCTGTCGGTAATGCCATTATGAACACCTGTTCTATTCCTGCCAAGACCTAAGCCTGTTTACTTACATGTATAACTTACATCTTCAATGTTTGGATTTCGACAATGAGTTTCAAGTTCAGGTAAAAGAATACTCAATGTTAGATATTTGGGGAAAGTTTCTTTCTTTTCGAGAGTTAAATGAGAAGACACCAATCAAAACATAAAGCTACATCGGGCAGCTGATTAGCATAGAGGCTAATAACAGGGAAAAGGAGCAAGCTAGCTAACTAACTAACTAACTAACTAACATAGCGCTATGTAGTTTGTACAATTTAATTTGTTTGTATGAATACAAAAAGAGATTAATTAGATTATTTTGTGAAATATAAAAAAGTTGATAGGTAGTTTTGTTACTCAAGCCAGGGTAGCTGTTTCCCCCTGTTTATAGCCTTTGTGTAAAGCTAATCTAAAAGGCTGCTGGTGGTGGTAGCCTCTTTAGCATTCAGTGGAGAGTGCTATCCTCTTCTCACCTCTCTGCAGGAAATTCAATAAACCAATTTCTCAAAATGTCAAACAATTACTTTTCTTAAACAAAACATGCTAAGAAAACACAGTTTTTTTACTGGCAGTTTGTTTGAAAAATGATTACAATGCCTTTAAAAACTATGTCATGGAGCACAGCAGACATACCTAGAAGCTCTACAGCCAGGGGAAATAGCCAGAAAGAAATAGAGGAGAGGTTGCAGGGACAGGCAGGGGAGGAGAGACAGAAGAACAGGCAATGTTAGCTGTATCACATCAGGGCACATTGCATGTTTATTACCAGACCGTACTACTGGCATGCAGTAAATCCTGTATGAAAATAGGCATTTAATTACATCCAGCAGTAGGGGCTAATGCAAACACAGCCAGGAAAGAAGATAATTCCTTTGATTTATGAGGTAGAAGCTTTAAAACACCCAAAGCTGGAAAGGAGCTTTTGAAATTGTGCCAGGCATTATGATTTGGTTGAGTCGTCATTTCTGATGCTACACTCTAGATGGCGCCAGTTTAATCTGAACCATTAGAGCAGAAAAGAGACCAGCAGCACAGCATACTTCATTAATATCTACCTTAAAATGTCAATGAAGGTGCGGGAGGTTGATAAATGACACAGTCTTGCCATAGTGGGAAGTGTTTTCTCACCTTTTCTTGCTTTTTTCTGGAGTTTTATGGTATCCAGCGACTTCCTTTTGATTTCCTGACGAGACCTCTTGTATTCTGCGTAGAGCAACCAAAGAAAAAGTCAGCTCCTTTCAAATTTACAGTTCTCACAAACAAGTATTTATAGTTTGTATGTTGTTCACCTTTGGCATGGTCTTTGTCCAGTTGATTGGCTGTCTTCTTCCATTCTTCTATTCTGTCCTGGAGAGGCGTAACCAGGCCTTCCATAAGAGCACTGCAGTGACAAGGAGGCACAGTGTGAGAAGAGCGAGTGAGAGGCATAACAAATAGCTTTACTTCCATCCATGGTGCAAAAACACTCAGTGAAGAGTGGCAGAGAGGTCAACAGGGATGGGATGGGACCTCGGATCAAAATAATCCTCTCAAAGTAAGAGAGATACGAAAATTGCAATGGAGGGGAGGAAGCCAGGGACACTTACTTGGTGAAGTGGCGTAATTTTGTCTCAATGCTGCGGTGTCGCATGCACATCCTAGTCAGAGCTGAGCCGACGTCCCTGGTGGCACCTTGGATGAGACAAAACAAACAAATTATCAGCAACTACCTAAGAGGTTTTCATTTCAAATTGCAGATTGAAAAATATGTTTTTCTACGGATGAGATGTCATCAAGAGAGCCTTTTGCAAGGTTTATTCCTGTACTGTCAGATGGAGTTATCCGTGTGTTTCCCTCGTGTGTGTTTCCCTTTGCAGCCACTAGGGAGAAGAGTGCTGATTGTAAAAGCAGACCCCATAAAAGTCACATTTGTTTGGGGAAAGCAAATGTGACACTGTAAACTAAAACCTTCCACTCCCAGCTCCCGCTTCACAAAACATGCATTTATCCTTTTGACACTTCCGGGATTGCGTGCGTAACTCACACCACAACAGTATAAACAACAGCTTGTGTAAATCAGTGACTGTACTTCTCCTCTCCACTGAAGTGTAATTAGATGGGTTTTTCAGCCCCTAAAGCCCAGGCTGGCCCACTGTCCCAATGAAGGTTCACAGGCTGGTGTAATATGTGCCAGCACTGATCCGGTTGTAATCTGGGCCACATAGGGCTAATCTGAGGGTCTCTAGCCAAACACAGACACACACAAAGGGAAAGAGAGAGGACCTCTCTCAGCAGCAGACAGGCCTCAGAGCGGAGGCATGCACACTTGTGTTTGTATTCACATATGATTTCTTTGGAATGCATGTGCACAGGTTTGTGTGTGGACAGGTGGTGTGATTTACCATCCCCCCGCCCTTTCCGAAGTTCTCCCCCCCTCTATCCTGGAGGAAAAAGGAGGGAACCCTGTAAGGGGATATCCCTCTATTCTTCCCTGCCTGCTCTGCCTTTCCTGTTCTCTCTGTTTCCTAAACACCATTCATGCAGGGCGGACGCACGAGAAGAGAAACCGACTTCAACACTGTAAAAAAAAAACAGGCTGTGAGTGATGCATAGAATAAAACAAAAAAGAAACGCACAACCAATTTAACGAGGTTGAAATCAGACACTCAGTAAAGAATGCTCCATATGGACGTCCGGTGAGATCTGTGCTATTTTTCAAGTTATCACAAAAATAAACTAGGTTACCACCATCTCCGGCTGATATCACGTCACAGTGCCAGTTCAAAGAACATCTCACCACTCGGCTGTCAACTTCAGTGATAGTTGATGCAGTTCAAAGAAACTGAGCAACAGATCTGGACTCCATCTTGTATGGCAGATGTAGAAAAAAGACAAAGGCTCTGTCCTGTATCTGTGCTGCTTTTCTAAGTGAATGAGAGAGGGGGGGTGAAAGGTGAAAGGTCATCCAGCTGTATCACACGCAGACGTTACACCACCAGCAGAAAGTGATTTAGTGAACATGTGGACTATACACTGAGCTCTTGCTATAAATAGCGTGAGAGGTGTTCATCATTAAAGGAGTGGTGTTGAGTTCCTGTCATGTAGCGGCCTTTATTCAGTGCTGCATGGAGTCATAGGAGAAACGTGCACACAGGACATGTGCGAGCAGGTTATGCATCTCTCCTTTTCTGACTTTCTTCTCTTAAATGCATTACAGGAGCCTACAGCTGCAAATCAGCTCTTACAGGATGGAGGGAGACTGAAGGAGAGAGAGGGGGCTCTTTTATCTGTATAACAGACCTCCCCAATGTCACCATCGGCCAGCAAGAGACTCAACCCCCACTCTCCTGTCCCATCCACACACACCTGCCAATTTATCTTCCTCTCCCCTCCTCTTCCTCTGCCGTCTCCTCCTCGCCACCTCCCCTTCCCAGAGGGGGATCAGCTGACAGCTACATCCTGGGGAGGTCCAGAGGCTTCCTGCCTATGTCCGAGAAACCTGCTGGCCTCTGGCCTCCACCGGATGGACAGGGCTGCACAGCACCCTGCATGCACTCAGGCATGTGACAAACATATACAAGCCAGGAGGAGGGTTTGGATTGAAATGTTAACTAATAAATAAACTAATAAATAACAGTCATCCTTCCACCCATCCTAATAGAGGAGTCCCTCCTCTGCTGCTCGGTCATATGTGTTCCCAACTTCCCGTACTACAAAACTGAATTGACAATTACTTTTCGAAGGATATTTATTTTCCCTTATTATGGTATTTTTGTGTATTACTAATACAATGTAAAGTCTGCTGAAATCTACTTAAAGAAAGGTCATGTTGGTGTGACACAAACACAGGACCTATTACAGGAGACTGTCGTTTGTGTCTCTGTATAAGACAAAAAGTCCTCTTTAACTTGTGTAAATGTAATACAGACCAAATCTGATCAATTATCTTTTTTTCTTTACCTACCCAAGTAATCTGTATGGGTAGCCCTGGGGGTTTCATAGAGAGAAAAATAAATAAAACGAGGTCACGTTGTATTAATTTGTGCGCACAAGATGTAATTTGTGGCCTCAATTTAGATAAAACGAGGCCACGTTTTATTAATTTGTGCAAACGAGAAAGTATATCATGCGCACAAATTAATAAAGCGTGGCCTCATTCGAGATAGTTTTTCTGCCCCCCCTCCCTGTGAGCCCAATGTGCTCTGGTTGGTCAGCTCGCCCACTGGCTCGCTGCTGCGAGGAGCTGACAGTGTGAGCTGGCTTACTGATGTGGTTTCCCGCTTGCTGCGAGACATCGCGAATGGACGCGGGAAGGGGGGGTGGGGAGGGTGCTGAGGGGGCTGCAACAGCCCCATCTGCGAGGCTCCACTAGCCTACTAGAAAATCCTGCTTCGTAGTACAGGCCTATGGCCTCTGCTCCGGAGCAGGTTAGGTTCCAGCATAAGAGATCAACTCAGTGAAAGCACCACATGCTTACCAATCAGAGCTCAGTGTGCGGAGTTTAATAAAGCGGTCAAGTCATATTACAGGAGAAAGGAAATACAGAAAAACTGCCTTTGCAGGAAAGACGGCCGGCAAAAATGTGAACGTGAAAATGAATAGAATATCACCTCCCATCTTCAGAGCAATCTGACTATTATGACATTAGCGTTAAGAAAGCTTACTTAAATATCTGCCACAACATAAATAACCGGATCAAAGTAACATTACGTAGCCTACAGTCCGCGGCACTGTGAGTGCAGACGTCGATGTGTCCCATTATCATTCATATCACATCATAATGTATCATATATTTCCTTATCTGAGTCAGCTGAGCCGTATCTGGCCGTGCAACACTCACAGTGTCACATACTGTATGCAGAAGTATTATTTTAAGCAACACATTAAGTTGACGAAACACTCGAGTCAAATGTAATTAAAGTCAGATCGTGTCTTAGACACGGCAGTGATATCATAAAGCTGTTAATTATGCATTCAAACACTTTTTCTTTTACCAGCTGTATTTACCTTGCAGGTGCAACTATGTGGCTTTTATCCTGGATAAAGTGTTTAAGTCATGGATGTTTAAAGTTTAACTTCTTCATATCTCTAATATTATAGTTGACTTTTCATTCAGGAAGTATGACGCGCTGCGCTGTCAGTAGGTGGCTTGTCCATGTTTGTGATTGGTCGATCACTCCAAATACCGTCCCTCTTATGTGAACGCACACCCAACTAGATAAGACAAAGCTGGCTTGAATTAAGGAGTTGATAGCCAACGTCGTAGGACAGCTTAGCGAGAGCGGGTTTGCTTTGGATTAGGTCAACCGGCTAACTCAAACATATCCAGGATATGTTGAACTAGATTCGTAGTACATGCCTCAGGTTGCCCGTTCAGCATAAGTTACCATGGAGATCTAGCCCGCTAAGAAGTGAACCAGCATCGTAGGACCGGAAACTCAGAGTTTTCCCTGAAGTTAGCTCGCTAAGCGAAAATCCGGCTTCGTAGTACAGGCTCCGTAAATCTGCCTTGGTTTTGTTTTGTTTTATTTACAACTGTAACCACATGTTTAAAACTGTAACTGTAAATGACTTTTTTCAAATGCGCTGTATTAAACATTCCGCTATAACATAGGGCTGCCTGCTACTTTTTTAGATGAAGAGTGAACTAATTGGTTGTTTTTTTTTTTTTTTTAGAAGGATTTCTTATGTTGAATTAGAAGACTTACTCTCGTTTCCAAATGTTCCCTCCTTTTGTCCCCCATTTGAGATTGGTATTTGTTGTTCAAGCCCTTTGAAGCAGTTTCACAAACTTAGATTTTGGGCTTTAAAAATATAATATACCAACTACCTCCATATCTTAGTCTATTAATACGGGACTTTGTAGTAGCATGAAACTTGGCTAAATGTGTGTTGAGGAGCTGGGAAAGTGATTATTTAGCAGACTTGGACCCCTGGGGCTTCAGAGGAAGCACGGCCTTCCTAATAGCAGACACCCACACGTGCATTCATGAAGTAAAAAACAGACCAGGATGGAAGAGAGCTATGATGTAACATAGCCGTATATCTTAGGACACGTATATTCAACTGAACAGTAATGTGTAGTTTATCAGAACAGAGCTGCTGCCATGCATGTCGCAGAAGATAAAAAGACAGCTGGTCCAATATGTAAGCCGAAAACACATGTGACTTGCCACCAGATCTGCTGTGTTTGTTGTCGAATACATAGGATTGTTGGTGGAAACGTCAAAACCTGTTGGGGAGAGTTGGAAGAAGTCATAAAATCTTTCCCAGAAGTGAAAGTAGCAATAATAAATTGTAAAAATGCTGTTACGAGTAAAATTCCTGTATTTAAAATATTACTTATTAGAGATCAGTAGAAATTTTGTGTTATGGCCCATTTTTGAATCACATACATTATATGAATGGGTTATAAGTATTTTAACATTATTGTGTATCAAAGCTAGTAAATGTGGATTTCATTTTGGTTACTTTATATACTGCTGCTGGATTCTTTAACCAATATTATGGCAATGTTTATTTTTTAGTTTGGCTACCAAAATGTAGTGGAATACAAGTATTAAGTAGCATACAATGAAAATAGATAAAGTACAGTAAACATTCAATTGTACTTCGGTAAACGTATTCCATCACATTCCACCACTGTTTTAAAGCTCCAGGATCCAGGCGCAGCACAGTGTGGTCCGGGTGTTTAGCGAGTGGTTCCATCCAAACCTCTGGTTCTGATTAACTCCGGTTTCTCGGGGTAGGAGGAGCGCTTTAATGGGTCTGCTTTATAGGGGGCTCTCCTGCCAGGAGCCAGGAGCTAAACCGCCACAGGTCTCACTCCTTGATGTGTTCAACATGGTAGCTTAACTATCTCTCCCTTTCAGCATGTAAACCCTGCTGATCGGCTCAGGTTTCATGCGCACTGGAGACTACAGTGAGATTCTGCTGCTGTTGGAGTTCTCAAGCTGAATCCAGTTCTCCTGACTCGAGTGGGTGCTCCCTCTTTCTCTGCTTCCTGTGTCAATAAAGCATGTTTATGTGGGCTGTACAGCGAAAAGGTACAGAACAACCTCACAGTAACACTTCCAGGAATATCATATTTTGCTAAGCTCTCACAAAGTTTGCCGCTTAGCAAAGGAAATTCCATCATCCGTGAGACAACACTTATTGCTCACCTTGGCACCTTTGGCGTCGCCTGCATGAACAGTTAAGCCTCCTGCCTTTAGCCTCCCTCGTGCCTTTTAAGTGCTACAGAATGTGACCTGGCAGGGACACAGTGGAGGCCACTGATGGATGAAAGGGGCTGTGGGATTAGAAGTGAGGATGAAAGAGGGTACACACTGCCGAGGTGCCGGCTGGCTTTGGGCAGTCAGAGGGCAGAGGAAGTGTTTGCTGCTGCAGGTGCAACAGGACCAAATCTCCCATATCAGGCCCAGTAAATATAGGATTGAAAATACGTTTTCCAACACCAACAGGATCTTTGTGCGTTTATCTTCTCAAAGAAACCGAAAACGCAGTGCAAAAATGTTTTGTCAGTAAAGAGAAGAAACAAAAAGAGGATGAAGAGGCATTGCTTTGATTTTGTTAAAGCTCCACTGCTTTCGTATAGCTACTACTTGAGCAAATATGCCGCTGAGATTTCTGAATTCAAAAACTATCATACATTCAAATCATCAAACATTTGCTTCAAAGCGCAGCTGGAGCTCTGCCGTAGTGTCTGCTTGGGAGACGTCAGTATTAAAAATATATAAATCCTCATTTGCTTCTTCTGGTAAGGGAGCAATAGCTTCTGATCGAGGGAAGAGAAAGCAGATAAAAGAGCGCCGCACGGACGGACATCGATTGAGGAACAAGAGTGGAATAGTGGAGTCCTAGATCTGAACAAAGTTACTTTAATTGAGGATGACAGACAGTGAGCAAGTCTTTTGAGAAACTCTATTGAATCTCTCTGATCTAAAATGTAAGTATATTCACGTTCTTAAAAGACGGACTTCAAAGCATTTCACAAGATTCTTTGTTCGTGATTGTGAACGACTGTTTCACTCAGTTATATGTAAATGTTTCATCTGCCGACTGATTGAGACTAAAAGTGTATTTTACTTTGTTGACAAAGCCTGATGTGGTGGGAATGTGTTGGATTGAGGGGGTTTCACATCAAAATGACTTTGTTAGAAAAGAAAAATAGGCCATGATTGTTTTTATTTATTGTCTTCAATGAGATGAAAACAATCAAGACACAGAACCCCCTGCTGTGCTTGGAAAAATAAGAAATACCCCCTATTTTATTTTGAGATTGTTTTCCTCCTTACAAAATTCATATCTAGTTTTTAGAAATGATAAACTGGCAAGCCTACTTTTTGCCACAAACTTTACTTTTACTTCTTCTTACACCAAATAAGGAAATATATATTTATTTTTTGTTATATCTTTTTGGAAACAGCCAAATATCATAGGTATTAAATTCACCATGCAATAATGAAAAGAAATGTAGCAAATCCTCACATTTGGAAATGGACCTTTCCCGTAGTGACTGTGAGGATGTTCATGATTGAACTTTGGAGAAACCAGAACAACATTCAAAACCTTTGATTCACTTCATATCATGTGTAATGTCTCCTCTTACAATTTACCACACACACACACACACACACACACACACACACACACACACACACACACACACACACACACACACACACACACACACACACACACACACACACACACACACACACACACACACACACACACACACACACACACACACACACACACACACACACACACACACACACACACACACACACACACACACACACACACACACACACACACACACACACACAATATCCCATTGTTGTCTGGCCTCAATGCACAGCAAGTTTCACCTCACAGCGACAAGACAAACAGCCACAGAGGTTGGTGTCTCTTGATGTGGTATAAACAAGTTCTGGAGTGAATTAGGACAAGACTGGAGGAGGAGGAGAAGGATGAGGACGAGGAGGAAGTGATATTTTTCTGTTAAAGAAGCATCCTGTTCGAGGACATAAATGCTGCTGAAAATAAATGCCGCCCCCAGTCCAGATGTGCTGTTTCATTGGAGATGAAAACTGGAAGAGAGAGAAATGCGAAATAGGATAAAGTGAGGATAGAAAGAAGCCGTTTATCCTGAAATAAGTAGAGAGAACGGAGAGGATGGTCTTCACCTCACCTCGAAAAGGGAAACTGGAGGATCATAAGCAATAAAAAAAAGAACCCAAACGTACTTAAACTGAAAGTATTAACAGCCAGACACTGACTTTGAGGCGGCGGTCCATGGAGGTTGTCTCAGTTGAAAAAGTTTAGCCCACTCTCTTGTTCTGCCAAAGTAGCTCATTTGCAAACAATCCTCCGCACAATGCCGACACCTTTGCTGTTTTTCATCCACCACCTGTAGCCTGTGAGTCATAAGTTACCCTGAGGGGAAGTTTATTATCATCACTCCACATTTTCCTTAGAGACAAGTTTGTGGGAGAGCCCAGTAAGGGCCTAGGTGTCAAATATACACCCTGTGCATACTTTATATTCACATAATAATGAAAACTTTTCCATGTGGGTGGTTGGACTGAAATGTCTCTCTTCTACAAAAACAGTAGATTATACTGGAACTTTCTGCCTTGTAAGTCCTCATAAGTTAAACAGATATTTTTGTCCCCATAATGATTGAGTTTGACAAAAACACCTTCAACTGCTTGTATAAAAAAAACTAGAACTGGAAGCCCTGCTCACCAAAAAAAGATTTAAGTATTCCCATTTTAAAACCTGACAATGCTACAGCCATGCTAGCAGCTTTGTGAGGATTAGACACATTGTTGCTTGGATCTAAAACATAGTATCTTATGTGCATGCTAACACACTCCCAATGACAAAGCTAACATCCCAATACTTAAGCTGTAAAAAGTGTACATTCAAGTTCACTATTACAACGCGCGTTAGCATAGTTAGTAACCATTCAACACACAATACAGCTGAGGTTGATGATAATGTCAGTATATGAAAAAGCCACAGGATCGAAAACATTACGGAAATTAATCTTGAGGGCAACATGAATTACCAAGTTGCATGGTTGTTGTTCCACTACAAGTTTAGACTCTCGACCAATAACCAAGAATGCCCCTTCCCCCATGTTGGCACAAGAGCAATAATGTATTTAGTTAGTAGGATTCATCCTCTGCGGATCATGGATGTCTGGACTAACGTGGTGGACCGACTGGTTAACATTGCCATCACCAGTGCCAATATGCTAGAATGGCTAAATGACTTTGGTCACAGTATTTTGACGTAAACCATAAAACAGCACATTGAGAAATATTTAAGAATGCTAGAAATGATCACAACACAAATCATGTGATCCTAGCGGTCCTTCACTCTCATCTAGTTTATCCGTCTCATTC
This sequence comes from Notothenia rossii, assembly GCF_949606895.1. NCBI lineage: Eukaryota > Metazoa > Chordata > Actinopteri > Perciformes > Nototheniidae > Notothenia > Notothenia rossii. The sequence goes on along the minus strand of NC_136903.1, from coordinate 24,482,382 downwards.
CCTCTTTAATGTCCTCCCTTACATTCCTCCATCAGGCTCTCTGGTGTGTTTTCCCTCCCCTCTCCAGCTCCCTTCCACAGTGAGTTTGTGTTGAGGATAAAGCAGAACACAGTGTTCCTCTCAAGCCTCATGTTTGTTTACTTAGTTTTGTATTTAAACTCAAAGAGAAACGTATGCAGAACATAACTATTTGTTTTTCTTTCCATTATTATTATTATTATTATATTATAACAGGCACCCTTTTGTGCCTGTTCCTCACAGCCACTTGACCCTGTGCACGTAGTCATTACAATAGTTGGAAAACATTCATTTAGACGGGGACGACTACATTGAGATTTGAATTTAAAGACCAATGAACTCCCCAAAAAAAAGAAATACCTGGAAAGCTGTGTCGGAAGCTTTTCGTACACCTAAGGTAGACATTTGAGAAAGAAATAAGGGGCCCTTATTGATACTTATTGGGTCATGAAATACCTAAAATAGCCTCACATAGCATCAGCAGGACCAGAATGCATCAGCCAGTGAATTCATTGAAGAGACAACATGTACATGTATGTCCATTTAAAATCCATAAACCCTTGTTACAAAGTCAGCCCTATGTGTCTCTAAGCTCCCCTGTACTGGTACAATACAAGCTCATATTGGGCTCTAACATGAAATGTCAGGCTTGATGGATGTCAGGGCTGGTCACGTGGGTCGCACTCTCATTATTTGACATGTCGGTAAAAAATAGCTACACTGTTGGGACAGTGCAGGGGACAGTAATCCTCTGATCTCATTCTGCACTAGGCCACGGCCGCCTCTCGTCCATGCCAGGCTGTCCAGATGGCTGGTAGGGATATCCGTCCCATCTGCCAAGCCACAGTGGCACAGGGGCCAAGCAGATTACCGCTTCGCTGAGACACTGATCTACTAACATACCTTCATCCATTCCTCTACTTAGTAAGGACTGAATGAGTAGGAGAAAGAAAGATAGACAGTTTGCAATGGCCCAATGGAACTGTAATGTTTTAGTAATGGTGTACAGGCTCCACAAGCTCTCTGGCACACATGTGTAAAGAGAGAGAGGTTTGGTCAGCGTTGATGAGGACAAACTTGCAGCGCATCGCAGTCTGACCGGTGATCCCAGAGTGTGAATTTTTAAAGCTGGGGGTTGCTGATCAGGAAGGGAAGTGAAGGCAGTCTCTGTCTGTGTGTTACAGAGTGGGGCTAAGAGGATTAGCTAAACGCCTCTGCCTAGCCTGGATATCCAGAGCTGTGGAAATCCCACTACAACCACAACCCCCAACCATGGCCAAACCCACCCTCTAACTACACTCTCGGAAAAAATATGGAGCCTGCATTTCATCTCCTGATGGACCATTAGCCTGGAAATGCCGGCTCTTTGACCTCCATCTAATTCAACCATGTACAAAAGTGGAAAAAATTAAGTCAACCATACACTATATCACATGTCATTCAGCAACAACAAACCACCAAACAGAGCCCACTACTCTCCATGGGTTTGGTCCTCTCAAATAGACAAAACTATTTTAAATGAAGGACGAATATGGCCAAGACACACCAAAAGCCATCAAGCTAAACTCAAACAAAGCCCTCGGAGAAAGAGGTTGAAACATGAAACATTTATAATCAAAAAGGCTAACATTCTCCTAATACATAGATCTAATACAGACTTTGTGGTCGGTAGGCCTTTATTGTACCCAGATGTGAGAGACAGACATATATCCATAAGCAAATCTTAGAGAAACAGCGCTGTCAGACACGGTGCCAAAACGCCTGGCAGCAGACTCCTCCAGCTGCTTCATAAAACACAGACACTGACGCCATGGCCGTGACCATAAACTCTAAAAATGGACAACAGGGGCAAGAGGAAGCCTAAATGTGAACATGAGAGGGGGTTGTATGAGGTGGAAATGGGGGGGGATGGTCCCAAATTTAATACAGCTCTTATGGGGTATGTATGAAAAGCTAAGAGATAACTAAATGCGTCAGGACAGGAAATCATAAAACCCTCTTTCATTCACCGTCATCTCTCGCTGGATCAATCAAGAAGCACTAAGCGAGGGGAAATGTTACTTTTCTTGGCAGGGAAACATGAACAGTCTGGAGCGAGACTGTGTGAGAGTTGAAGGGGTGACGAGTGTTTCAAAGGTAGATTAAAGGAAGCAGAAGAAGATGGCGATGAAACATCCAGCTGTGCCAGCAGCTGCAGCTTGTCCCCAAACACGAGAGGGGAATCGGGGTGACAGCGATGATGGCCAATAGTTCACAGCCGAGGGCCAGCCCCCCCATAGCGCTATGAGCCCTATATGGCGGTGCAGACGCTGAGATAAACATGCTCGCTGCAGGCAGACAGACCCACACACACGTGAAGAAAGGCAGAGAGGGGGGGGGGGGGGGGGGAACTGAAACTTTCTAAACGGTGAGCAAGTAATCTCCATTTATCTACCACCGTTTCCCGAACAGACTAGTGCAAAAGCAAGAGGAAAGAGTGGAATATCTGGATGCCAATGTATTTTAGGATTATAACTTTAAACAAGTTTCCGTGCAGCACGCAGCGTTGGGTTCAAAGGTTATCCCAACCCACTACGAGCCAGCTCCAGTAAATATCGACATTCCTCCCGTTAAATTCATTGCTGGGGTTCAAGCACGCAATGACTAACATGGCTCCCACAGGAGAAGTGGGAATGAAATGATGGTGCTGGTTAAAAAGCACAAACAATGCAGAATTAGATGGAATCATTTTCGGAAAAAACCAAAGCCACTATGAACAAAGATGTTTTGTTTATATTGGTTGATTCAATATGTGGGCTGAACATTTGATACATCAAATTACGTTCTACGACAAAACTCCACAAGCAGAATGAGTCGGTCTATATTCAATTATTTTAAAGATATTTTCTCGGCATACAATAACTAGGTCTATCTTCGACTGAAGAAATGATTAGTCAATCAACACTCTTTAATCAATTAGTCGATGTAACTGAGTTTCTCCACAAATCCAAAAAAAGCAACACTTTAAATCTTGTGTTAGCATGAGATGTTCTGATACGTTTCTTAGAAAAAAAAGTCATAAAAAACGTTCTAAAATAATTCATCAACTAAGACCTAAATAACCAATTAGTAGACAAAAAAACTCTAGAAGTGGTGACTTTAAATTGCTTATTTTGTATGGCCATCAGTCAAAAAAAAAGACTAAAAGTTAATAGCCACACCGGTAGCTGTACTTCAGTAGAGTGCTGCTTTCAGGTAACTGCTAAAGCTAGCATAGCAAGCTAAAGCGAATCCCATTAGTTTAGCATAGATTCATCCTAAAATAGAATAAATAATTGGACCAATCAAATCAAACCATTGGCACTGGATAAAAACTCAGGTTCTTACAAAAACTATTAGGATTCATCCTTTATATTTTGACCAAAGTGGCAATTGACAGCGAACCAACAGACCTATCCATAGACCGTCAATAGTTCGATTTTTTTATGATAAAAAAAAACCCCTCATGTCTTCATTTTTTACCCATCAATTTGTGTCTCAATTAAACATTCTAAACCCAGGTTCATTTTTCCTCTTACTCAAACAAAGTCTCATCACGCAGCGTTCTCTGCACCACTCATTCAGTCTGTGGCCTGACATTAATCCTACAGTTAATGTCCAGCAGAGAAAAGTGAGAGGGCGTATATGAGTGACACACTTTGAGGGATTTTATGCATCTATCGCTGTCAAACTCAGTGCACCTCTCTTCTCATCTCACTGTGGTCCATCTATTATTCTGCTGTTCAACTTTCTTTACAGTACTCTCCTCCTTTGAAGTACGGCCCTGTACCTCTTTTTATTGAGGAAGGCTGCCAGCTGCTATAGTTTGTTGACCCTAGTCTACCTTTCTTCATCTTGCCCTCACATCGGGAAACATTTAAAGTCGATGTACGCCATCATGGTAATAAACTGTACTGCTACTGGTCCGGCTGTTGGAGTAAAACTGGTGAGAATGTGTGAACACAGTCGAAGAAGTGCCTCTTTAGTCGCTGCAGCAGTAAGTGGTCAGTAGGGGGCTGTGCTAGTGCTAACTCTTTAAAAGCATGTTGGCATGTGACCCGCGGGGTCAGGTGGCCGGCTAGCAGCTGTCACTCTTTGAATATCTGTGTGTGTGTCTGTGTGCGTCTATGCTTGTGTGATTGTGTTGCTTGTGTGTCAGGAGACTTTGCACGCTTGTACAGTTCTTTTGACCTACATACGGCTCTCTACGATCAACTCCAAAGAAATCTGTGTTAATCAGCCGCCTCTCCGGCCAGCCTGTCTGCTGCCAGTAGCGGGGTGACAAAGGAGATCAGCAGACCTCATTAAGACCCAAGAAACAATAAGCTCAGATTTTCACTTCTCTGAGCTGCACCCCCCACCCTCACCGCCAGAGCTATCTCAACGTTGACCAACTCAGAGTGGCAGGATTGAATCCTGGGGGGGCGACACACTTCCTGTCCAATAGTTTTCTTACATTATAGTTCTGCAGCAAACTTATTCTGATACACAATTCATGTACTTGTAGTATTTTCTCTATAGGGTAAGATTTGCTAGTAGGCTTTCAAAATGTGGGAACAGTTCAGATGGAATATTTGGTGAATGGATGACCAATCTGTCAATCAAAGTCTTGCTGAAGCCAGTCAGGAGAACATTACATTGAAGTTAGCTGAAGCTTTTATCCAAAGCGACCTACAATAAGTAATAACGTATGCTCGTGCAACATATTGGAGCGGCCATTGTTGTCTTGAATTTAGACAATCTGGCTTTTTTTTCCCACAACTTCTTTCAGTCTTCCCAGTATGAGAGCTTGTATTGATAGAAGAATCCTCCCACTTACCTCTTGAGTTGGTAGCCAAGTCCGCCACCTTCTGAAAGGCATCTAAAAAGGCCACTGCTGCCAGAATTGTGGTCCTGAAAATAAAAATGGCACATGCAAGTTTGTATATATTGCTTAAATACTTTTAGTATCCAGGTTTCACTATTCACTGGATACACTTCTCACCTGAGTTGAGAGTGCAGTTTTGTGGCCTTGGCACTGAAGTCTTCCCAAACAGGGTAAGAGCTCTGATAAGAAAAAACAAAAAGTCAAACAAATATCTCTCCAAGGACATTTAAGTGCACAGGGATAGCCAGCCAGCCAGCCAGCCAGATTTCAGCCACACACACACACACACACACACACACACACACACACACACACACACACACACACACACACACACACACACACACACACACACACACACACACACACACACACACACACACACACACACACACACACACACACACACACACACACACACACACACACACACACACACACACACACACACACACACACACACACACACACACACACACACACACACACACACACACACACACACACACACACACACACACACAGTTGAAATAAGAAAAACATGATGGAGCTTGGCTCTATACCCTGAGGTTAAAGACAGGTTGGCACATTAGCTCCGTGCTCTGACTCATCTTTAAAAAGATTAACTTAATGTCTCAGTGTACTTATGTAATAATTGTCCTTAATCATCCTAAATGCCCTCTACACCCTGGTTCTGTGCTGTGGGCTGGTATGTGTGTTCACATGTTTGGATATCCTTTGAACATGGATAAGCTCTTATATTAGAGTATTTATGTGCACCGGGCAGGTAGTAGGGCTGGTCTTTGAAAAATCTGGATTCGATTTACCTAAGGATCATCACACGTAGCCTTGAGCTGCAATAGCAGAAGCCAAACATAAAACACATTCAAGGCTAGATCCCATTAGAGCAAGAGCTTGAGCCCTGGAGAAAGGAGATGAAGGGCATAAACCACGTTTGCCCCTTAGATGGAGACGAGCCAAAAGAGGCCGCACATCCTGACTATATATAGTCAGTTTGCAATCTGAAAAACAGCCTTGCTCTTCATCAGTTCTGCTGTAACATCTACTGTTTAACTCTCTGCCTTAGAAAGTGATTTAAGGAACCATTGAACACAAGCAAAATGTTTGCCATGATCCTCCCGGGCTGGCCGTCTGCACTCCAACAGGTGTCTAATTAGCTTGTGTGGCCTGTGACTCCCGGGGGGAGCAGGGATGCGCTGCCAAGACAGCTGAGGGAGGAGGGTGAAGGAGCAGGCAGAGAGACTACATGTACACAGCAGTGGAAGGGTGGGACTCGCAGTTCTCTCCTCATCCACACCCTGCAGCTCCCTGGGAGGTGATGGGAGACAAACAGAGGAAGGAAAGAAGGAAAGGCGCTTCCTTCCATGCCATTCAATGCGGGGCGAGGTCAAAACCATTATCCTCTGAGGTGGCGCGCAGCGTTGCTCAAGGGCATTTTAAAGGTGGTTGCTTTCCCACACACGGAGGCTTGGAGTCACATCCATATTCACATCCATGGCTGACCTAAATCTTGATTGCTGATGTCATCCAGCTGAATCATTGTAGTCCTTTTCTGCCACTGCCTCCTACTTATTTTCCTGCAGATTTGTCAGAGAGTTATATCACCAACAGGTGGTGCTTATATAATCACATTTTGTCAGTACAGTCTGTCAAAAGGCTTTTTTGGTTCTCCAAGTGCAGTGTTTAAGTATCATGTGGGTAATTGTACACTATACTGTAACATTGTTCACAATCCGCAAGATCAGCACAGGAAAGCCGTGCTGCTGCGTTGCTCCCGGGGGGTAAAGCTGCTCTGACAGGCCTGTGTGGACCAGCCAGGCGGAAGGAATGAGGTCAGATGTCTGTCTCAGACAGGGGACATGGACACTGTGCTGACTAAGGGCTTCAGTCTCATTCATCTGCACTGCTTATCAATACACAGACTGCCTCGTTCTAAGAGCGCCTGTCTCTCCCTCTCTGGCCTATGAGCACACCACAAAGGGGAAATATATGAAACCAAAGCAGCGCTGCCAATGGCCGAGAGCTGATTTCATTGGATAAACGCAGGGACATAAATAGTGAGTCAGAAGCACCACAGCCTGTGAGCCAGCAATCAATAATAAATCTGTTAGGTGGAAAGGGCCGTCTGATACTCGACTTGTTCACTCTTATTGACACTTAGTAGCATGAGCATCCTGCACAATGAGCTGCTTCCAGGCCTGATGAATGAGTTCACACTTTCCATCTGTTGTGCTGAACAACAGACCACCCTGGTTCCACTTCCTTGACTTGACCCCTCCCCCAACACATACAAACAAAGTGTGTAATAGATAATGGGAAGCATCTATATCCTGCTCAAGAAATTATTTAGAAAGGTGGGGGACTCAAGTTTTAAAGAATAAACATGCATGGGGGGCGATTCAGTTACTAAAGTAAGGCCTGGTTTAAATGTTCAGTGAGCTACTTATTGGTAAAGTGAAGTTTCCTGCCACAAGGCCAAACATCAGGAAATACAATCAATAACCTTTCATGCCTGTTTCTGTCCAGGAGGATGTGGTGATGGAACCGCCTATTTTCTATCAGAGCATCCTTCTGAGTCTGACATTTAATCTAGGAAACCTTGGAGGCTGGGGGGTGACGGGGGAACAGTTGTTTGGGATCAAATGGCAGCCCAGAACATTTGCACTGAGATCAACACCATTGTAATTATATCCCAATTGTGATAGCTCTTTTTCCCTTCCTTTCAGAAAAACAATAACGAATCATTGTTAATAATAATAATAATAATAAACTATTTCTACTCATGTTGAGTTGACCCCTGAACACATAAAGCCACCACCAATTAGGTCCTACCAAAATAGACATTTTAGTTGCTGATTTCAGTTTTAGATAGCAGTTTAGTAAGCTGACTCATTGTTTTAACTAGCCTATTGTTGAACATATCCAGTGCCTGACAGACCTGCTGCACATTATGCAAATAACACAAAGGGAAACATGTTTCATCTCTCGATATGTCCTGCAGCGGTGTTTCCAGTGGGGGAGGACCCGGTATAAGAGACAAAGGCAGTACAAATATGCGACCGTGCAACCACAAAGGTCAGATAATATCCCTGTCTACTTTAATGTAAACGTGAGTGTGTGTGTGTTACCTTCATGTCGTTCACGATGGCCTGGAATAATCCACCCAACGCTCCACACTCTTTCTCCACCGACTCCATGGTGTCAAAAACAAACAAAAAATTCCCGGAAAGACACAAAACGCAGATTAAATCAAACGGCAGACATGGAGATCTGTGTGTTGTTCATCCGCCTTTCGTTGTCCTTTCCCACGAAAATCTAGTCCAGCAGCGGAAGGGGATGCGATGCCACCAAAAAAGCCGTCAGCCTGCAGCCTGCGGAGCGCACAGACAAAAAGAAATGTGCTGCTCGATGGCACCGGGGCAGCCGCTCGCTCCGCCGCCGCTACTCGCCTCTCGGACGCGGTGTAGGGATGGAGCCGGGAATGGGTTCTGTCCGGGGGGGACTACAGCATGGGACATGCAATGTGGCTCCTCATGATCGCGGCGCAAATAAACGGAGAGATCACAATTGTGGGTAGCCTAAGAGGGCAGCATGAGGAGAGGGTGCACCATGGGAGAGGAATCGGTCGCAGATCTGAGACACGGGGACGCGCTCCGTTGTTAGTGGCGGAGCAGATGTCTCCCAGCTCCCGTAATACGATCCATGGGAATGGGAAGGGGGCTGGTCAAGTTTTTTTTCACATAGTGGGTAAGGAGGAGGGGTCAAGGAGGAACACCCCCTCCTTTTTCTCCCTCCTCCCTCCTCCCCTCCCATCCACCCCCATGCAAACAAAAGTGAACCACTAGTCTTCATAGACAATTGATTGAGATGCAAAAGTAGGATTTCCTCGGTTTTATGTGTATTCGAGCACACGTCCGTTAATGATCGTTTGTATTTGTTTTCAGGAGACGTGGGGAATGATCTCCTCACTTTGCATCAGCTAATCTACTGGATGAACATTACAAAAGGCGGAGAATGTTAATTTAACTCAAATGATTTCCTTTGACTTAAACAACCTATAGCATTTTAAGAATAGGCAATGCCTGAACTTGCTTTCCTTCACAGTTGGGTTGGGTAAGATATAGCCAAGCACTCTCATAGGCTAAGTATGAAGCTGCTACCGAAAGACAGAAGCTTGTTAGAACGTTTTTCGGAATGGTGTTAATGGTGTTTTGAAAGTGATGAAATAACAACATTAATTATATGTATTTTATCTTATTTATCAGAAGGCAAAAATAGGTCCTCAAAAACCAATTACGTTCTTGTACCTCAATATTTGCTAAACTAACCAGCTGTTGGCAGAAGCTCGACATTTAGGCCTACAAGGCTAGCAATCTCCTTATCTAGCAAGAATGCTAACAAGCAGAAGTCCCAAATATTATGTTACTTAAAATGCCTTTGTCGTGTAGGGAAAAACTATTTACTTTAAATAATTACAGCAGCCAACAACCCAGTTTAACTTAATACTTTACAGCATTTATGTTGTAGATGTATTAAAGTTAGTTAAAGGCTCAGCAGTCCCCCTGTAACCATCACATTCAGCAGGGAAAGTTAGAGGCCTCCAGAGTGCAATTTTAAAAACCACATCATCACTGGTCTGTTATGTGGCTGCGGGGGGCTTGGGTCACCCCACAGCATTCCTGATAAACATCCTGTCAGTTTATACCCCTGCACATCTGCCACACACACACCTTCCTCTCTCATCTGTCTGCTTTTTTTCACAGACGAGCATCCACCCCACCAGGCAGACCTCCATGTGAAACATGGCCCACTTCAGCAGACAGACCAACCCCGAAGCGGAAAATCTTGTTTTTGCCATAATTCGGAGATATTACTTTTTATCAAGTTTTAACCACATAATTTCCTCTGCTTTTACTGCCCTTGGGTCATATCCTCCCTCTGGAACTCAATCCCACAACCCATCAGAGACTGCATTGACCTCACCACCTTCAAAAAACGTACAAAAACTCACCTCTTCAATCTGGCTTTTAATGTGATTGTTTTTGTATTATTTGACTTTAACTATATATATATATATATATATATATATATATATATATATATATATATATTTATTATTATATCAGTAGAGTTTGTATACAAAGCAATCACATTAACAGTGTTGTATAACATCCTTTATGTAGAAGAAGCACATGACTTCTACTGTGGATATTGATAGAGCAACTATACCAGCATCCTGTCTTGTGAGCAGGACTTTAAAACAAGAGCAGAGTCATAAACATGAGCACTGTCAAAACAAAATAAGAGCATAAAGCATACAAAATCATACTGTATTTTTATTAGGTTGTGTGACTGCCCCACGGACCCGCCGAAGGGGCCGAAATCACAACATCTGCAAGCAAAAGTGTCTGAGGGCTTATTAAGATTGAATAAACTATGAATGTTTCATATCTATGTAACGGGAAGAAACTCAGCTAACTGATATATATATATATTTTTTTTTTTAAAAACCCTCAAAGCTAACGCTGAGCCTCTGAATTAGCCACGGGCAAAACAATCTTAAAGCCTTTAGCACAGAACTCTAGCTATACCGATCGATATACTTATTGGATCTGCACAAACAAGCTTAGATAACATCCTGAGATTCCACAGATTATAGAAGTATAAGGATCATCACTGAGCGACCAGAACTCATGACAGGGGAAGCAAATACAGACAACACACGACGTAGCTTTAGGTAGCAAAAAAAACGGAGATATGCTCACCTTAGCTGTTATTCTGATCAAAAGTTGTGTTCAATGGCATTAAAACGAGAAAAAAACGCGGCTGAAGGTTAATCCAATGTGTCTGTCACTTTGAAAAAAATATTGATAATCCATAATTCCATTTTATGCAAAAAACTGAGAATCAAAATAAGCTACTAATGGTAACCACAAGAGGCTAGCGCAGCTTCCGGTTTTTCTACGCGTCACTATCACTCCTTATTTGGTAACCTGTGTGTGTATGGGGAACTTTCCCTCGATTACATTGGCGCTGACGGTTAGAAAGAGATGTATCATCAAAATCGACCACGGGCAGCCAGAGATATGGAAAATCCACCCAAATGACCCCAGAAGTGGTTTTGTTTTGCTAAATCTCTCTAAAAAGGTAAAATGTCACTTGTTTTGCATCAATCTTGATACAGGGTACTCATTATATGTTATACTTTGGATTCCTAAAGCTTTTAGTCTACTAACTAACCCATCATCCAAGGGTAGGTTTCACTATAAGTAAAAAATAATTTTTGGACGGACACTATAATTTACAGTTTTTTACCATGTTCAATCTGAATTTTCTTTAAAATAAAAAAATATCTATATTGATTCTGACTTTTCTACATCCAACTCAAAGGTTTATCATTACTTTGAGAAAAAAGATTATTAATTTTCCCATTTTAGAAGTGTAGTTATGGTCATTTGTTCTGGAAATTTCATTTTCGAGCCTGAGACCTGAAAAACAGGCTCAGGGTTGAACAGGTTAGGAACTATGTCTGGTTTGGTATCTTACCCTCCTGCCAACGTGGACAGACATGAGGTACAGAGGCCGGGACTGCAGCCTAGTCCCTGCACTCTCACCACAGATCTCTGGGAAAACAGCTATAAAACAGAAAATATCCCCAACACAGATGCTGACATTCCTCACCACCACCAACAAACCCCCCTGGAAAAAAGCCTCTATTCTGTTCACTGCCATACCACCGATTCATGTGCGTCTGCAAGTTTCCTTAATTCAGCAGGCCTCGGTTTTGTAAGGAAAAAATGTGACGCTTTCTGTTTTGCCCCAGTAAGGCTTTACAACTGAAAGCAATCATCAGCTCTAAACACATCAAGCTGGGGGGACTCAGAAGATTTTGACGGCTTGTATAACTGACTTTAAGGGCTTTGACTTCTCGGTACATTTTCATCCACCATTGTGCTGTAATGCCTGTTTGCTTTTCAGTTTCACCTCATTCAAACGAGAGAGTGGAGGGAAAACAATTCATCATTTTATTAGCGGGTGCAACACAATAGGAGCAATCTGGCATTTGCTCAGCTTGTAGATAAGTAATTTAGATCTGGATAACGTTGGGTGTTATATTGTAACACTCAGTTATATAAGGTTACGAGGTGGGAACTTTAAAGCAAACGCCTGTTTATTCTCAATCTTGCTTCTGTTCACTTCCTGCTCCCTGTGCATGACATTTCAGGTTGCTTCTAACCTTGACCTGGCCGCAGAAGCTGCTCTCCTCTATACAAAAAGAGAAACACAGGCTCTGTGATGTACTGTGACATCTGCCCTCAGAGTCAGGTCCTACCCATGATTCAGCTGGAGCCCTTGTCCTGCCTTGTTTATCGCAAGTAGTGAAGGGTAACGTTCAGGAAGCTGTGACCCCCGATGAAGTCACTGCTGAGGTCACCGCTGGGGACTTGTGTCCACTTGACCGTAAAATCTATCAGGATTTATCATCTGAGTCTGCCTCTGGCTGTTATAAAAGTCATCTCGCTTTAAAGCTGAAGGTGAGCTCACCTGCAGGGAGTCATAAGGACACATTTGAACATCCGCTAGGCTTCTGGTTTTCTTCACTGTAAGTTATGCTAAGATCAACGTTATAAAAAGGTATAAACTGACAGAGAAGTCGATTATACAACATGTTTGAGAAATTCCTGTGGCTGTTTTTTTCCCCACTATGAAAGCTCATGTCACCCTTGGAATCCATTTTAACAGAATGAATTCAAGCTGCTGTTCCCTGCTGGAGAGGAAAACATTTAACAGGCACCTTTCGAGCCAACAGGGGGTGAGCGTTTGATACTCCAAAGTTAGATTTCACAACCTTATATGGTGTGCTTTTGGCACATGTTTACTGTTCCATTTTTCTCTCCCTACTTATACAGTGTTTGTGTGATTTACCCACTAACATCTCTGAAGTAATGTCCTCTGACTGTCAGGCTGCCAAAATTAAGATGAGTGAAGAGGGGGTTGAATAATATGCTAATGAATATGCTTATCACGTCACCAAGCTGTAAAATGATAACTGAACCAAGTGATGATTCATTGAGTGAACCTTTTGGGGCTAAGATAATGGTTTTAGTGATGTCACACTGAATATTTATGTATTTATTATGGTATTTATGAGTCTCTGTGTGTATTGTGTTATACCGGGCTGCAAGAAAAATGTCCCCCTTGGCACAGTTGAGTTATAGTTGAAGTTTAGTTTTCACAGCAACAAGCTTTATTAGCAACATTGTTATTTATGCACTCTTTTACCCCCAAGGAAGCCAAGACTCAGTACTAGGAAATGTGCTACCACCATCTGCTACCACCATATACATGTTTTCAAATATTTTTTACTGCATTTCCTTATAATATAGGCTAGCATACATCAATCAGAGATATGGCAGCAAAGGATAGTGCTCTCTCTAGTAAATATGTATCAGGTCTCTTTTGGGGGAACTAAATGTGATTTTAAGAAGGGTGATTGCATCAAAAATAAAATTAATGTGTATAGTTTTTTGTTGCAGTTTGTATGGTAAGCACCACAACATATTGTTTCATAGTGTATGTAGATGATGGCACTCTCATCCTCTCATCCTCCAACCCTCTTTTTTTTATGATTTAAGACCCTCTGATGGCACCACCTTTAACTTCTCAAACCAAATCCACATCCTTGTGTATCCTCTGCTTACAAATATTCATAATAGTTCAATTTTTAAAATGTTAATTCTGGAAGCCATTGTGTTCAGTAATTGCACGCAGCCTTAAAAATCTACTTTTGGAAATATAAAACGTATTTACATTACTTAATCCATCACCTTATCTTGGTTGCCAGATAGGGAATTATTCACAAGCTATGTGGACAGAAAATCAAATAGGAGACAAACAATAAGCTGTTATGGATCTGGTGAAACTATCACGTAAATAATGTATTTCCATATATAACAACCGCTACAGTTCAGCAGCAAAAGGTCTAAAAACACTTAATGCTTTTACTCTGAAGATGATGCATTAGACAAAACAGACACTTCAGACTGTGATACTTAGATGTGCTTTAACTCTTCATTAGTGAGCAGTAAGGGAGTCTTTAACTCTTGTCTTGGTTCTGCAGCTGGCTCCTTTGGGTCAGAAGGGTTTCAGTGCTCTTTAACGCTGCCATGCCTCTCTGAACGTGACACACCACAGCCCCATACGTCAACACATCACAGATGGACACAGAGTTATCCTTGGAGAGGGATCAAAATCTGTGGCATGCACTCTTTGCACTTCATATTCCTTAGAAGTCTTCAAACAGGAGGGCGGATGGCTAATGAATGAGCTAATGTAAACTAGACTGCCCATTCTGGCTGAGATAGGCTCTCCCTCAGGGCCTCTGCATCTCTCTGTCTTTCTCCCCTTCCTTTGCTTTTATCCACCCTGTCTTTTCATGCCTGCCTCCTCTTTTTGCTCACTTTGTTCCAATCCTGTACCCTTCCCCTGTCTTATCATTACTTCCTTAACCTCCCAATTTACTTCCTTTTCTTTCCCACCCAAAGCCCGGTGCCCCCTCAAAGTTGGAAGACTTTAAGACTCACATGAGCCTGTGGAATTTTTTCTTCGGTTAGCCTGACAGGCACTGCTCGCCCGCTGAGGAGCATCCCACAGACACGTGTGTTTCAATGTAAATAGATCGGGGAAGAGATAGAGACTTAAAAACCTGTAAGGACAGAAAAAAGGTTTGAGGGGGGAAAAGGTTTGACAAATGATGACTCTCAGCTATAGTACACCATGCAACAGGACTCACTTTTATTGGAACTGCTTGACTTCCAGACATGACAGGCCCAGCCGAGTACTGCATACACACACCACAAAACAATGAGGCAGATACACAAACAAAATAATGCTGGATCTGGGTAGCTCTAAACACTCATTCACTAAAGCAAATAAATAGAATAGCTTGGGAAATGACAAAGCAGCATTTCCTCTGTTTTTAATGTGGAAAATGTATTTTGGACTTGAGTTGTTGAACAGCTGTCAGGGCAAAGAAATGTGACTAAATCCACATTAGACGCACAATCAAAGCTGTTTCTGGCTAAAACTGTTTGAGCTCTCATCTGTGTTTTTAACAACGTCCATTACACATGAAGCTATAAGGAAGTGCAGACATTTGTTAATTCACCACAGAGTACAAGCAACACAAATCCAAACTGGCATCTGGAACCAGGCACGTCACATTCCCTACAATCTGAAATCATGAATCTAAAGGCCACAAACAAACATAGACAAGGACATTCAAATATTTGATAGATTTTCACTTCACTTCCTCGCAAGATTCCAATCAATTTATCTCTGCTAAGCCCTCAAATCTGTTTATTTTATCTCCTGCAAGGACATCACAGCCCAAATGAGTTTGAGAATAAACAATGTCACTGATGATCTTAATTAAATTGATGAGCCAGCATGGTAATAAAGCGACAGTGTTGGCTTTTCTTTATCTAATCAGCAGCTAGCGGAGTCCATACTGTGAGACAAATGACACAAACTGAACAGTTTGCAAATGATCCCCGCTATAAAATGAAGTTCCATCTTTCATACACAGGAAGCAGAATTAACCATGAAGAAGAATCTTAGCAAAGACAGTGTTGATCCTCTCACCATGGTGATGTCTACAGTGATGTGCCTCCCCCAGACTAAAAAAAAACAGTAATAACTGACGTTCCCCTTTAAGAAAGAAGGGTGACCCGGGTCAGATCAGCGTTTGGGCATCGCTGCCATTCCACGTGTACTCCCTCCTGAGTCAGTGTCTAAAGTGTGTATCCAACTGTGCATGCCAGGCATATCTGGGTGCACACATGTGAACTCTCTGTGAATGTTTCTCAGAAAATATGCTGCTTAAATCCTTGCTCTGAAAATAAACCGCAGGGTCAACAAACTAGACGGACGGAACGAGGGAGTCGGTCCATGTGTGGGAGAGCAGGGGTTGTGGGGATAAAAAAAATGTCTTTCCCCTCTGTTTTCGTGTCTACAGCAGGAAGAGAACTCTCTGACTTCTTGGTGAACTATCCACTGTGTATCATGAGGAGGACACAACATTTGGTTTGGTAGAAGCTCAGCTCAGGAAGGAAGTTTGTCCTCGGGGGGGGTGGGGGGGGGGGAGTTGCCCTTGGGAGTCAAGGATCTGGAGGTCACTCAAGACAAGCTTGTTAAATTCAACACCCACCAATGGAGAGCCTATGTGCAGGAATGAGCAGCATCTAAAAGCAAACAGGCTTTCTGAAAGAATGTAGACGTTTGTTACTTGAAGTCATTAATCATATTAAAAACAAAAATAAGGTTGTCAGTGTTAGCTGCAAAACAATAAATCACTCCCAACAACTACTGTGACAAGTGTTATCTTCCAAAAGGAGAATAACAAGAAAGGGGCTTAGAGACTGAGGTTCTGTGAGCAAACTGCTCATGACAAGAATGCTAACATTCTCACAGTGACAGTGCATGCTGAGGTCTGAATCTACATGAAATGCTCCCTATTCTTATTCAACATGCTAATATTTACTCAGCATTTAACAAAGAATAGGAGCTACAGCTGACACCTATGTGAATGTTGGTATTTTGGAGGTATTAAGTCTCATACTGAATTATTTGACATAGTTTTGACCTGAAGTGGAAAGGTTTGGGGGGTCAACATATTCAGAACACATTAGGCCTGTGCAATATCCTTGAATGTCAACTAGATGTTGAAATATTATAATGGATAAACAAACACTTAAATGCTGGTCGCACTTGATTAAAAGTCAGAGGATTCCCAACATTATAAGAATATGAAGTATTTGAAGCAGATACCATGGAATACAAGCCAGTATTTGTCAAGATGTAGACTAAAGTGGTGGACCATTCAACATTACTATCCCTAGAGAGCTACAAACGTAGCCTGGTCATGGCTTGTTTATGTGCTGCCACCTAGTGTTAGTTTACAAGAGTAACACACAAGTCAAGTGTATGCCTTAACAAGACTACAGGATAAATCCCTAAATGTTATCTTTAAAAGAGGAAAAGTTGCCTACTTAACATATATACATGTGACTTTTGTAAATTTAATCTATCATGCTTTGGAACGTTTTAGCAGAAATCCTGCAGCAAAAACGATTACTGAAAATATGCTGTTCTTTGCATTATGGGAAATGTAGTTTCCCCAGGTTGCCCTTTCAGAGCTTGACAATCGACCCCTTAAAACTGAAAACCCGGATATCTCATCTCTTGTAAACCCCCCAGCTTTACACTAGTATTAGTCCACAGTTTTAACACTACAAAGGTTTGGTTGTCAGAAAACCAGAACAAAATCATGTAGGCAATTTTTCAAAGATATTCTTTATTGACAAAAATGCATGATCGGTGCAAAAATGAACAAAGACAATGTGTTTTGTGCTTCTTTCTGTGTTACGAAAAAACAACATTATCCAGTGTAAGCCAGTTTTTGGCTTAAAATGAAAAAGTGAATGATCGTACATAGGCTGCTGGGATGGATTTCGTACGGCCGGCAGCTCAGTATTGTTTTGCAGTTATCTTAAGGCCACTGATATGAATAAGGAGGTCAGAGCAGACCTGTAGACTACACACAGACACACACATGCACACAAGGACGTCCAAAATTCCGATCAAATGTCTTTCGAGGACATCAAGTCCCTGAAGGGGAAGCTAGTTCACAAAACATCATATTACAAAAACACGTATCCTCATTTTTTCACATTTACAGCGTGTGGCCTTGTCCTGGATCTATAACATGTAAATGATGCCTTAGCGGATATACATTGAAATATCTTTTTTTTCTTTAATGTAGTAGATTTGAACTCAAACCAACTGGAAACTTGTGATGTATTTGGTGAAAACTATATGTATACCACTGAAGGGAAACTCAAATGGAACTTAAATAAGTAACTCAAGTAATATAAGTTGTGATCCCTGCATTACTTAATTAGTTATTGAGGATTGAGGAGAGACCTGACTGACATGCTGGCATTGACAGGTTCTGAAGTCAGGAAGTAAGCAACTGGTCCAACATTACGTTGTAAAATCCTGAACATGGCAGCTTGCAATTATTAGAGAAGTGTGACTGGATCCACTTGCATTTAATAAGCCTTGTGACAAAAGTTTTTAGATCAAGATAAAAAAAAGAGTTTTAGTTTGTTCTGGTCCCATGCTGCTCAGCTGAGTCTTTGTGTCTTACAGCGAGGTTTCCTTGGACTCTGGCATGACTGGCTTGAAGGTCAAGATCTCTGTGAAGGTATGACCTAAAGAAAGAAGCACAGTGCTGATCATTAAAACATACACCTCTTATCTCACAGCTCCCTTTCTCTTTCAGCCTCCATTTCTTTTGCTCCCTTGCACCATTATCAGTCCCTGCCTCCCCGCCATCCTTACGTTTCCACTGGTCCAGGGGCTGGTCTGTGTTGTCTAGCGAGTGGTCGTATGGCTGTGCTTCCGTCTCCTCCTCTGGTTCTCTGAACTCAGTAAAGTAAGGCAGCATGAGGGCCTCAGCAGCCGTTGCCCTGCTCTCCGGATCCAGCAATAACATGCGCTCCAGCACTGACACGGCTGAGGAGAGAGTGGAAACTGGAGGTCAAATCACAGTTTCACTGTCGAACTGAAGATGGATCAAATGAAAAAAGGCTGAGCCAAGCCTACCTTGTGGATTATTTGTGGAAAACGCTTTCTGAGGGTCTTTCTTTTCCAGTTTTGGGAGGCTTTTGATGTAGCATTTGGCCTAAGAAAAGATAATATAAACATAATCCCACTGATTTAACTCCATTTTGCTTTTAATTCCTTTTGCGGATCGGGGGCATGATTGGGGGCTATAACAAAATCAGGGAGTTTATCTTTAAAGGGACAGTTCATCTCTCAATTAAAAAGAAACTACACCCACCAACCATATCACTGAGCAAAAGGAAGGGCACATCTACTCATAGACAAGAAGCTCTCTTAAACTCTTCCAAACTGCAATGTTACAGCTCAGCCGAGGAGGACGCCATTAATGTTAACATCTCACACTCTAAGGAGCATGAACCCCTTGTGTTGCAAACTTCCTTTGAAGCGCAGTTTGGTAGAAAGAAAATAGTTTCTACATGAAAATTCATTCATCATTTCTGGAAAGAGACAGCGCTGTTTTTGTGTTGTATTTTTTTGGCGCTTTGAGTACAACAAGCCAAGTGCCGTTTAGTTCCATCAGTCGAGAGGAGGAAGATGTATCTGCGGGGGATATCCTTGAGTCTGAACATGTTGCCAATACTATTTACATTGTTAAAAAGCACAACAGGTGAGAGGAAAAATATGTGTTTAGTATTTTGGGCTGAAAGGTCCCTTTAAGTTCCTGTGTGTTGCATAATGTGTACTCACATCCTCAGATTGTAGTTTTGATATAAATTCCTGAGTTGGCGTTCCTGTGAGCTTCATGATCTCACTCAGCTGATCCAGATCTGAGGACCAGGGGTCAAGGGGTCAAATGGGATTAGTCACACACACATTTTTTAAATAATCCAAGATTTATGTTGAGTCTGCAAAAATATAAACTGAAAAGGTTCAGTGTGGTTAAAGGATACGGTCGCTGCCTTTAAAAAGAGGTTTTCCTTGCAGCATCTCTGCCATGATGCAGCCCACAGACCAAATGTCCACTGGGAAAGAAGGAGAAAAAAAAACACATTTTAGAATTTCTGATGCCTTCTTAAGGGATTTCCAATAACAGTGCATTGTGGGCCAGGGGCCAGCAGCAATATGCAGTACCTAAAGAAAGCAGCAATAAAAGGTGATGTGTTGTTGAGTGGGTTGTATTTACTATCACCATTTGACTTTAACAAACAAAGAAGTTTTTTAACACACGTACCCAAGAAAATGTTACATTTTGTAGCTTCTACGAGGGATTTCAGAGACAAGTCATGAAAGAGGAATGCACTGAAGGCCTCAATAGACCAGAATGTACTGCAATCATAGTCTTTAGCAAGGAATCAAAGTAACTGAGAACAAGACTCAGCCTGTTGACGGCAGGTGGTAAAGGTAATTCTGGGATATGTGGTAAATCACTTGCTAAGGCAGACCCCTTTGCCTGAGGACAAGTGCGAAAACTTCAACAACTAAGCCATGCAGCATCTTCTAACAGAACATGATTCAGCGCTAATTGGCACCACGGAAGATGACACATCGTTGAAAGATGAAAGAGAGTTTTCTCTTTAATTAGCTCTTCCTTACCCGTCTGAGTGTAGTGCATCCAGCTCAGGATGACCTCTGGGGCTCTGTACCAGCGAGTCACCACGTACCCCGTCATCTCGCTGTCCGCCTGCCGCGCCAAACCAAAGTCCAGGATCTGACAGGACACGCAGTGAAACACAGCAGTATTTACATATTGCTTAATGAGCTAACACGTCTGGTCATAAGACTGTAGGAACTTGTCAAAAAATGCGCAATGACATTCTGGGCAATGCAATTAGGATTTTTACAGTTTTGAATATTCCCTTTTAAAATGTAACTCCGTCAAATGAACATCTTAAAATGAAGACACATGTTGTTTGTTTGGGTTATCACAGTGTGTCACTGTACCTTGAGCTCACAGTCTTGGTTGATGGCGAGATTTCCTGGTTTAAGATCCTGCAAAAATGAATGTGAAAAAAATGTGTGAAGAGAAAAGCAAGAGGAAACTTAAATACTGTAAATGAGTAGGGCATAAGATCATACAGGAAGCAACTATTACCAATAAGATAATGTGTGAACGGGCTGTCAAACATTTTCACTACAAATTATTGTGGACAAAAAGAAGTACCTGAAAATTACATTATTTTAGAGAATTTAAAGGTCCCATGACATGGCCATTTCTACTGATCATAATTCCATTGTTGAGGTCTACTAGAATAGATTTATATTGTGCAATTTTCCAAACTCACATTGGTTTCTCATACAGCATCTCTGTATAGTATGTGTATTCACTCTCTGTCCTAAACAGCTTGTTGGAGCTCCTGCACCCCCTCCCTCCCTGTGAGCCCAGTGTGCTCTGATTGGTCAGCTCGCCAACTCTGTTCTGATGAGTCCACCACCGTTACAGCGGGAACATCAGGGATTATTTGTTTCAATGGCGTTTGTTAGCAACCAGAAAATGACACCAGTAATGACAAACAGATGAGAATGCTGCGTGGGGTCTGGGTGCCGTGTTGGCGGGACGTTGCGCGGCTCGCTGCTGCGAGGAGCGGACAGTGTGAGCTGGGATGCTGGTGTGGTTTCCTAGTTACCGCGTGGGCTCGGCAAGACAGCGAAACCCAGCCCGAAACCAGCCCGAGCACACACACTCAAACACCCGCAGCCTGGCGGGATGCGGCGAGGCTGTGTGTGGCCTTGCCGCGTCCCGCCGTCTTATTAAATCCCCGGAGCTGCAGCTGAGAAAAGATTGAGTGTGTGCATGTGAGGAAGTCCGCTGATTGGTCCAAACGGCTCTGTGGACGTAACAAAACTGCTCCGTGGATTGGTCCATTTGGACCAATGGGTCCATTTGGGTCGTTGTTACGTCACTTAGTACCAGGAAGAAAAAGAAAAATCTCCAACGAGGCGTTCTGGGGCAGCATAGACAGGTGTTTTCTGTGTTAGAGTTGTACCTGCTACAGGGTGTACTTTGAGGGTTTGTGACTTTGCAGACCGTTTACATGCATAAAAAGCTACATAACACACAAGGGGACGGGTAATAACCGGAAAAGCATGACATGTCACCTTTAAAGTAAATGTTGCAGTAGTATTGCTGGTACTTTATCTGTTTGGTCAATATCTGTTTATTGTGCATTTAATCTCTTTTATGGAAATGTTTATATAAAAAAGTGAACAAAACGAGCCATAACATGAAAGGACAGGGACATTTGACGAAACTGAATTGATATATATTATTGATGTATATTGTAGCCCTATTATAAAAGCAACCATTATCTCACACGGATGTAATGGATGTATATGAAATAATAAAAATACTTACCCTGTGAATTATACCAGCAGAATGAATATACTGTAATAAAAGAATAAAACAGGGATTTAAGCAGAAAAAATAAACTCAAGTTTTAAAGGAATAAATAGTTCCCAATGTACGATCAAAGTAGAGCTCTCCACCTTCAGCCCTTTGAGCATCTGATACACCAGATACTGAATCTTCTCTTCTGACAGCTTCTGCAGCTTCATCAGCTTCCCCAGGTCTGTCCCCATGAACGGCATCACCAGGTAACTTCAGGAAGAAGGAAACATGATCAACAGGATGCAACTTTGAAATATCTTCAACATTTATTTACAGTAAAATACACCACAACATCTATTAACAGACTGTCATACAGTCAACACCTCCAAATCACATGCATTTTTGCTAAAGAGCTACTATTTAAAACACTTCCACATAAACGTGTTTGAAGCGTGCCTTCACAAGCGTTAGACTGTTTATGCCATTAGTGTTTTTTTATTTTTAAAAACACTTTATTTATTGGTTTTTCCTACACATAACACAATAACAGGAGAAGATACATGCCATTTGCGTTTTAAGAGGTTTAAATAAAAATGCATGTATTTGGGAAGTAGTGAGTATACAACTGGATAATAGGACTTGGATTTTTCTTCAAATGTTCTTCTCAAGGGATGATAATTGATCCTTTCAGGGGTCATTTTGGGGTGTGAAGTATTGATTTAATAGCTAGCTGCTGTGCTACAGTGCTAGAAGCATAAAGAAGACTTACAAATCATGAAACCTGTCGAGAGAGAGGTCAGCAGTAAACACATCCAATAGTCCGATCACCTGCAACAGACAGAAATACACAATGTATTACACCAATGGAGGTTTTGTCTTTAGTACAAACTGCAAAAATACAATTTAAAAAAAAGCCTGATTATGCTGACTCACATTTTCATGTTTCATGTGTTTGAGGAGCCTCAGCTCCCTGTATGCCCGCTTGGCAAAGAGCTCCGACTGGAAAGGCCTGTACAGCTTCTTGATCGCCACTTTGGTTCCTGTTCTGGAGTCCACTGCTGAGCTGAGAGTGACAATAAATCAGAGGGTGTGACACAGCACATTTAATATCTTACACTGAACTGACTGATGAGGAAATAAATAATAATCCAATTTGAATATTCTGTCACTGTGGAAACAACTTTGCTCTGATATGAATCTGAAAAAGGTACACAGTATCTTTCTTTTCTAACAGAGGTGGGAGAAGTACTCAGATATTGTACTTGAGTCAGTAGAAGTACCACAGTGTAGGAATACTCTGTTCCAAGTAAAAGTCCTGAATTCAAAATGTTACTCATGTAAGTACAAGAGTATTAGCATCAAAATACACTTAAAGTACCAAAAGTAAAAGTACTCATTATGCAGATTGGTCCATTTCAGAATAATACATATTATATGTTTTGATTATCAAAAGCTGGTAGTATACTGCAGGGTAGCTTGTGAATTTACTCCAGGTGTAACAAAAGTCTGATTTAAGTGTTGATTGTATTTCACATCATTAATACAAATCTGACAAGTAACTAAATGTATTAAATTAATACAGAGTAGTAAAAGTATACACTTTACTTCTGAATCGTAGTGGTGCAAAGGAACAAAGTAACATACATTAGAAATACTCAAGTAACATACAGATATCTAAACATCTCCTTAGTTCCTTCCTACTTCTGTGTAA
Organism: Notothenia rossii; assembly: GCF_949606895.1. Taxonomy (NCBI): domain Eukaryota; kingdom Metazoa; phylum Chordata; class Actinopteri; order Perciformes; family Nototheniidae; genus Notothenia; species Notothenia rossii. The sequence goes on along the minus strand of NC_136903.1, from coordinate 24,458,793 downwards.
TAGCATACTTCCTTCATTTTACATGCACCCTTGTCACTTGCACTTTTTTTATTTCTTAAAGTATATTGTCGGTTGACTCGTGAAAGGAGTTTTAATTGCCAACAAATACTCTGTAACTGACAATAACACCTTAGACTCTTCGGATCAGGCGCGCACACAAGCTTGTTTCATATACCAACAATATCTCAGAGTTGTTCATGTGTTATTAAGTTGTATTGAGTCCTCGGGGCAGTAGGACCCGCCCCCAGAGTTAATCATTGATAACAAAGGAGCCGCATGCTGCGAGACGCACAAAGGTGCAAACAAAGCTGCTTTTCATTGTTGTGTGTATCCCTAAACTCGGGTTGTGAGTGCACCTATTTCACCCGGAACCATGCGCTCTTCATAATTAAAAACCTTTCAGAGGTGGCTAAAGATGACAGGAAGTCTACGGTAAAGCGAAAGGTATCATGTGCAAGTGTCTCCATCATATAAGGAAGTGAAGCAGCGTGTGTTCAGCGGAGCGCAGATACTTTTCTTTTGTTTGGCTGTGTCACAGCTTCTGCCTGCATGGCACCATCTGTTCCGTCCCTTTCTTTGTTACACTGCTCCCCACTCACCCCGCATTACGATCAGAGTATAACTCGTCTACATGTAACGCATAATTCACTCACCATACTGTCCCGTAAGCGCCGGTCCCCACCTGCCTCAGCTCCCGGTACCGATCCGGTACTTCCCATGACGTTTTGTTGACTTCTTGGCGGTAATAGCCGGGTCTCACTCGCTTAGACATGCTATATATAAAAAGTAAACAAAAAAGTATTGTAGAGGCTCTTCCTTTGTTGTTGTGTCTACTGCGACGCTACACACCCAAGTCCCAGATCCCACCTATGCGCTCACCCTAGATCAGTGCGCAGCTCTGCGTGTCAGCCGCTAAGGGCGCACCCTGAGGTCACCCATAGCCACTCCCGAGTCTTGCGGGAGGCCTGGAATTAAAGGTGAACGGGAGAATGGAATGTGCGAGTAATACGAGACTCGACTGACGACAACAACATTACCTTGAAACCGTTTTGTAAGTGCGCACAGTTTGGAGAGCAGCGTTTCGCACATGCGCTGGGTTTGAGTGGCAGCGATTACTATGTTCCACGTTGTTTGAGCATGAGTAAAATGAGAAGATTTGAGAGACTTGCTAGGACATGAGTGTTTCTGACGCCTTGGGCTGTAAACACTGATAGGTGGTTACATAAATACTACTCTGTGACAGGCTTCCAGGAAACAGAACAAGGAAACTGTGGCGTTATGTACAAACTTGTGTCACATTGTGTAAGCTTAGTCCATGTGACATTTACACACAGAAGAAACGTTTCAGGAGGTTTTTGTGTGCAGTAATCCAATTATGTTATGTAACACAGAAACATAAAAAGTTCTTTAAATGAATAAAAAAGCCATGTGAGGTCTGTATTTGTATTAAGGCTATTGTTAAGGAAGAGATTAAACATATTTCATAATTTTTAAGGAAAAATAAAACTCTGGAACTAATCCTCATTGGGTTTCAATTTGTCAGTCCAGCTTTTTTTGACTTATAAAATCATTTTTATTGACAAACTAACACAATGACCCTCTTTCAGATATGGCAAACTATTATTAGTGCTGAGGCATCACGGTTAAAACAAATTCATGAATTAGGGTCACATTTATGCCACATACTGCAATAAACTTCACCTTAGAACGTTTTATTTTCAAAACCCGATTTCTACTTTGCTCGACAGTCGTCTCTAGGTTATAAAGTGGTGCTGTGACAATGGAAAAGGCAAATGTTTCTACAACAGGAGAATATTGTGCATGTTTATCAACTGCGGCTTGTATGATCATAACCATTCACCCAAATACATTCCTAAAATCATCATATCTCTCTCTCTCTCTCACACACACATGTTGTTTTTTGGTTTCTTTTGAGGTGACACCCCGCAGTTTTTCAGAGTCAGACAGGTCACTGAAGGACTTGATGCCCGAGTCGTCATTAATACCTAAACAAATCCCAAGCAGGCAGGGAACGATCTGATTGGTTTCTTAGTGTAGTCACAGTTTTTCTTCAAAAATGCATTTTGATGCATTTTCAAACTATTATTATTTTGTGCCATTCATGTTTTTGCCACCATTAATGCGTCTTGCATTCAAGGGAATCAGCAAAAACACTCTTCGAACCAAATTTCTTATATTAGATTACTTTTGATGTTAAAGCCAATCATAAGAAGGACTTTAAATCCATTGTCCTGCAATCTTCAGTTACAGAGACAAGCTTTTCATATAACCTAAGCATATATCATATTTGTATTTGCTTTTGTGCACCAATTAATCTCACTCCCTGTCTGCCTTGTAAGAGTTGGGTAACCTATGGGGTGTCGCGCCTCATGCTAACTTCCAAGACGCTGCCTGCCCAAGTAATAAAGAGTTGTACAGACATAAACATATTTAAAACGCCTTATACCTCTCTCAATGTTTTAGGCAGGAAACAATCAAGGAAGTTATTACGAAGATCATGTGACACAGATTTCATTGGCCCAGGTTGGGGGCTTGCTGTCGTAGGGAACAGGAGTTCTGGCTGTTGATGAAGATACCGCCGCCGCCGCCGCCTCCTGCTGCTGCTGCTGCTGCTGCTGCTGCTGCTGCTGCTGCTGCTGCTGCTGCTGCTGCTCCTCCTCCTCTTCTTCTTCTTCATCCCGCTCCCCCTGGTCGGTGGTCTGGCCTTGGCCCACCCAGGCAGGACTCTCCAGCCCGGGCTGTGAAGAGAAAGGCTTCTGCAGAACTTTGAGGACCCGCTGGACCTGTAGCACAGAGAGGAAGTGAGAGCAGGTGAACACCCTGAAAGTGAAACACTAAAGGGAGCAGAGGAACTGAGGGTAACTTAAAGATCACCTATCATGCTATTTTTAGGCAATAGCATAGGTCTCAGATATGTAGAAATATATAAAAAACATGTCTATGAAGTGTTTTGCTCAAAATACTGGGGACACATATTTATTTATAAAAGACATAAAAAAGTGCATTTAGCATGATAGGTCCCCTTTAAAAAGGGATAGTCTGAATGTTTGTGAGTAGGGTCAAATTAGGTAGTCAAGTTAGATGGCGGTCAACATGCTTGGTGAACACACAAAAGCTGACCATATTGGACTGTTGCTGCTGTGGTCAGGGGAAGCAGCAACATGTATTTGATCCACCTAAAACAATCTTTATCAGTTTACACTATATTTAGAATATTTATACTGCTTTATCTTGCCTGGAGACAACTTTAGAATCCATGTTTCTGAAGGGGAACTGAAGCTGTTGTATCCATCTATACTCTTGTCAAAGCAACCCATTTTACTTTGCAGAACAAAGGGATTAGTGGCTTTCAGCATAGATTAATACAATTGCTTTATTTCCTCATCAGAAGTAGCTGTCTGACAGCAAGGTAAAGCAGTGCTAAATATAGCGTAAACTTTACAGATTATTTTGGTGAGCTTTTTTTAGCTGGTGAAAAAAGGTTTCTGATGCTCACATCCAAAGGTCTTAAAGCTAATCTAGGTAATATATTGAATCTGTTTAAGTACCTCATACAAAATCAATTAAAAACAACCAAACTATCCCTTTAAGTGTCAAAAAGAAGAAAGCCCCAAGCCACTCTTATGACAAAATGGTAGTAAAAGGTCATTCATATGGCTATTTCATATTTATTCATGCTATCATTGAGCTGTGTTAACAACCAATATGTAGCAGCAGGAGCAACCTTCTCCAGGCTGTTCACAAAGCATTAATAACTTAATAGTCGTCTACAAAAAAATGTTTTACTATATGAAAGAATAGTGTCCTGGAACTTTCTTCTTTCCCACCAAAGAGCTTTTTGTGTCCAGTGCCACCGATGTTTTTATGTTTTTGAACATCTCCTTAAATGTATTGTAATCTTTGCTTTGCTACCCTGAAACTACTAGCAATGCAAAAATGGAGGTCCTGTATAAAAACGTTTTTTCCAGTAACATAGTTATTCTAAACTCTAATTTAATTTAAACTTAAACAAAGATAAGTTAATTTGACATTCAGGTTTTCAAGTTTTTCAACCAAAAGGTCAAAAGCATCACAGCGGATCTAAGCCTGACCTCAGAGAAGTCTCCATTTTCAGCAGCCTCAATTGCATTCTGGGCGATGTAGTTCCTGAGCACCACGCGAGGGTTGGTGCTGTCCATCACCCTCACCCTCTCCTCTTGCAGCGCCCTCACATCGCTCTGGCCCTCCAGCTCCCGCGCCAGACGCTTCCTGAGGGGGTGATAACATAACAGTCAGAGGGTGGAGCCATGTCGGACTCAACAGCCCGTTTCCTCTTCTTTCTTTCTGTCTGTCCGCCCCCCCCCCTATCAGTCACACTTCCACCCATCACCATCCACCCACCAACAAATCTCTTATCCTCTTCCTCCACCTTCTACTCCTTGTTTCACATGCCAGCTGTTGTTCTTACTCATCATTTCCTTCACATACCTCGCCTTTCCCCCCTCTCTCTGCGTAGTAATGTTCCCCCTCACCTATAGCGTGTGATCCAGCCGCTCCAGTCCTCCGCATGTTTGCTTTGCAGCTCTTCCTGGCTGGTCTCCATCAGGTCTTTCAGTTTGCTGAGTATCTCCAACTGCCTCGCAATTGTCGCCCTGTCTGAGATCATCTGGAACAGCGCTGGGTTGCTCTGAGCCATGGAGAGCAGCATGGCCAGCTCACTGTCAACAACAGGCAGAAATCACAACGGTTAGAATCTTTATTGGCCTGTTGGAGAAAGTAAAGGAGCGGTGCAGCCAGCACACAAATCAAGGTTTTAACTGTGGTTAGAAACATAATCTGAGGCAACAAGGTGAGCTGAACAAAGACACGATTATTTCACTGACGAGACCAACATGCATAAAATAAAGATTTGGTAAGGCAGGAAATCAGATTAAAAGTTGAACTAATTTATCTAAATCTGATGTTTACAATGTTCCCTTAATGGCGGCTAATAATACCAGGCATAATTAAGAGCCTTCCACACATTAATGTGAACCACTGATGCCGGCAAAGTGGTGAGCCTCAGGGCGCAACCTAGTGAGGCACATTGGTACTGCAAAATGTAAAATCAAACTTATTTTTTCCATTATCTACCTTTTAGTCATTCATATTTTAATTAACAATGTTAAATGCATTATTTTAATGACCAGTTACCAGAAAATGATGGTGATTAATTAAAAGATAAATAAATATTACATTTTATTACTAATCACCCTTAAAATCTCAGCTGCGTTTTACTTCCATTCTGTAATGTAACGATATCGCCAACACAGAGTGTGGTTGTAAAATATGTCATGCTCACCGTGTATCCATAGTGGGTTTGTTGGCAGCCTTGAGCTCCTCTAAGGAGGCGCACTGCTGCAGCAGGAGCTCTGTGGCCTTCCTCACCAGCTCCTCTTCCTCTTCACCCTCAGTGGGACAGGACATCTGACTCAAGCTACGGAAGGTGTTGGTGAAGTCAGCTCCTGCAGCACGGGGACAGAAAAGCGATTCAAGTGATTGATGGAATATGTTTCATTACAGCAATGTGTGTATACATTATATCCTCAAACCGTTTGCCTCTAAAATAAAGAAAGCTCTCTCATCTGACTATTACTGTGTAATTAGCTTGTAGCAATAAAGCGGTTGTTAAGATAACAGTTATATTTGGAAATTAAATATTTGTATCATACCACTGAAAACTCATCTCTTTCGACTCCACTTCGAGCAATGCAATGAAAAAAAAGCACCAAAAAAAGCACTTCGATACTAACTAAGCACTTATATAACTAAGCACTTACATAATAATAATAAAGGACTGGCTTATCTAAAGCCAGTTGAGTAGCACTTAAAATGTGTTGGCTCTATGAAACCTAATGTACTTATATGATTCTATTTTCTTCAAGTTTGTATCTTCTTGGTCGAATGCACTTATTGTAAGTCGCTTTGGATAAAAGCGTCAGCTAAATGGAATGTAATGTAATATCAATAAAACATATATTATATGATGAAACTAATCTAGTGCCTCTTAAATCCACAATCAAATGACTGTTTCCTCCCCTGTCTACACAAGTATTTTGAGGGTTTCTTTCTGTAGATATATGGTTATTCTTCATTCTTTTGGTCAAAGTAAATGCGCAGAAAAATGTGATATCGTGGCAGCCCTACTAGCAGATATATAGTGATTATCCACTAATATCCCACCTGTGTTGTGCATGGTCTGCAGCAGCTCTGTGATCAGGATCTCATCCTCTGGCTCGTCCTTCTTCAATAAGCCCAGCTTCTTCCTCATGGTCTCCAGGTAGAAGCCGTTGTACAGATCGAGGTACTCATCCACAACTTCCTCAGCCCGGTCCGGTGGCAGCTCTGGAGCGAGAGCCTCCGCCAGCTTCACCAGGTTCCACCTGCAGATAGCCGGCTGCGCCTGGTAGGAGTATCGGCCGGAGTTGTCAGAAGCGTTGCAAATGAAATTTGGATCAAACCTGAGAAGAAAAGGAAAGTAGAGTTTTATAATTAGACTGTAAACATCCAGAAATATGTGTATTATGATGTCCTGATTCCAAACTACTTCTACAGTCCTCTCCAAAAATATTGGAACAGCGAGGCCAACTCCTTTATGTCCAAAACGGTTCCAATAGTTTTGGAGGGGACTGTATATATATGCTAAAATAGGTTGTCGCAGAAAAGATAAACAGGTCCTTTGACTCAAATATTAAATAACCATTCAGGACCAACATAATTTGACTAATTGGATAAAACAACTCGCAAATGTCTAACCTGTCCATGAATCCATATGGACCGTAGTCCAGCGTGAGTCCCAGGATGCTCATGTTGTCCGTGTTCAGGACTCCATGGCAGAAACCCACACACTGCCACTGAGCCACGAGTCGAGCCGTGCGAAGCATCACCTGCAAACAGGGAGGAGAGAGTCATCTAACATAAGAGGGGTGAACAGAATATCCAGAACCATCTGAATACATCCGCTGGGAAGTATGCATGATGTGATTCATTACTAATTAAATAAGGAAAATGTCATCCAGAGTTTAATGCCTTGTTATTGTCCTAATCTCATAGGTCACAGTGACTCAGCAGATTCTGTTATTGAACCACCCACAGCAGCTTAACAGGATAAGAGGATCCAAGCGTTCTTGGCTCCAAACTGTAACGTGAAGCTGGCAGCCTGCTGATTTGATTAAACCTTTGGAAACATTTCATTCTTTATTCAAGTGCCAGTTTCCTGACTGGAATGGGTATGCTGTCAGTTGAGAGAGTGTGCCCTGACCTCTCTGAAGAAAGCCACGTTCCTCTCCACCCTATCTGGGTGATTCCGCTGGATCTCAGGGTAAAACATCTCAATGACATAATCCATCATCTGACTTCGGATCTCATGACGTCCATAGCTGGGGCCCTGACGACCCGTAGATTCATCGGCCTGCTTGAAGATCTCAAAGGATCCGAACCTGTTCAGAGAACGCACATTTTAAATAAACAACTCAGGTGTGTGCATCTAAAGAAACTATGATAGATGAAAGGGGGACAACAGGGCCTCACCTGAGGAAGGTGGGGGCAATGCGGAGGACCACAGAGCATCTCTCGTTACGAGGGTTCCCGCTGTAGTACACATCTCGTACAACCCTGCTGTCAGAGGTGACTACGGAGCCTGCTCTGGTGGTGGGGACACCCAGGAAGAACATCACCTCGCTGCACAGGAACTCTCTTATACTGGAGCGCAGGACCTTACGTCCGTCAGCTTGTCTATGGAGCACAGAAAAGACATAGAAAAAAACAATGTTCCTGATTATACAGATAGTAATATAGGTCGTTTGACAATTTTCAATATACTCATTAGGATTATATTATATTTAGCTCACACTCTAATCTTAAATTAGTCATATTTGTGAAATTAACTAGGGATATCAGACCAGCAAGAATCCTATAAGTAAATTAGCTTCCAATAACTTGTTTGGTGATGTCGAATTTTTTTATTTGTACAGAAAAAAGGGAAAGTCTCTCAGCATTTTTCTTTTGTAATCTGTGCTGTATTTCATTAAAATGGTAAAGGAAAAATTATTCTGCTAACACATCACAAACTGACACAGTAACACCTCCCGGTTTACCTGGAAAAAGGAGTCTTTCCAGCTCCTTTCACCTGAATCTCCCATCGGCCGCTCGGGTTTTCCCGGAGCAGGTCGGAGTCTTGGCCGGGAGGGACCTTCACCTCGCCCAGGTAGATGGCCGCCCCGTCGCCCAGCTGCCCGGCGAACTGGCCGAACTGGTGTCCGCAGTAGCAGTGAGCCGCGGTCTCGGAGCCCGGCATGACTCTTGACCCGCTGAGGTACTCCGGCCCGAGCGGGTCGGTCATGACCTCCTCTCCGTTCAGCCCAAGCAGTGCGAGAGCTTCGTGAGACACCGCCACGAAGCGAGGCTTGGTCACCGGCTGCGGCTTCACCCGGGAGAAACACGCGCCATTCACCTGCCGCACCCCCGGCTCCTCGGATGAGTCTAGGGGAAGTTTCTTGAGCGCAACGTTGTCGAAGTCGAGCCTCTCCAGCGGGGACCGACTCAGCGCCAGACCCATGTCGGCCATCCCGGCCGTGCCGAGCAGCCTGCACGCGGACACACTGTGCTTAAAGATGCGAAAGTGTCCAAGCCGAGGAGCTAAATAAGCCATTCAAACAAGGCCATCTGTCTGGGTATGTTCACTGGCAGTGTTACGAAGTGGTGGTCACCTGTCCGGCTTTCATAATAGCTGCAATCGGCGCTGGCTGCAATAAACTACAGCGGATGTTTGGTAATCGGACTGTGTTACATCAATACTTGTCCGGAAACAGGAAAGAAGGAACTATGTTTTGCCGAAATTAAAACCAAATTACTATTATAACCCAGATGATGGCGCTGTTGAACTGATTACTATCATAATTGTATATGGATTATTATATTCAAAAACAGAAACCACTAAATCTCTACCTTCGTTTCACCTTTGCGACATTTCTTTGTCTGTGTGTAGTAACTCATTTTTAAATGTATTTTCACCACAAAGCTGTACAGTATATGTTATTTTAATACATCAAAATGACTCGTCCATAGGAAACGTAATCATTGAGTTCATTACAATCTTTGGGGCTAACATCATGAAACAGGGTTTTTAAAAAAAAGTGAATATTTACTTAAATTCTTTAATAATTAATTGCAGAAGTTATGTTGTAATGTTTGGTTTAACGATGACAACACCACATTAGGATCCGGGGAAGTACGTTTTACAGAAAAGTCTGGCATTCAGTTTTCCCTTGACAATTCAAGCAATTAAACCTTTGGAAATGATGAAGAGACATATGTTTAAGTTTGACTGTTTTATGCTGCCAAGGGACCGACAGGCATGACATAATCTGTTCCCGGTATCCTCCTCTCTAACTTGAGCAAAGTACTTGATTTATATATTGGAAGACAGGTTTTTATATGAGTTAGCTTAACTTGAGGAGGTCCCAATAATGTTTGTGGCACTACTTAATTTAAGTCTAATATTAGTCCACTGGATCTAAACAATTCCAGTACTGTACATAAAATCACTTAACATTAAGATTGGAAATACCTTAAAAATGTATGTTGGTTTATTGCACTGCAACCATGTACAGTATATCGTCTTGGATTTATTGGGACATTTCTTACATAACAAAGCTCCTGGCATGCCATTTAGTTCATTTGTACACATGCAATAAGCAGCTCTGTATGGATACAGGTCAATGTTGGACCTGTATATACTGTATAAACTGTATATACTGTAAAGCCTCAGCAGATGAGGCAATCTGAAGGTCAAAGGCAGCAGTGATAGCAGTGTAAGGCTTTACCTCTCAACTCTGACCAATCTGAACGGTCCGTTTCCTTCATAGTAGTCAAAACATGTCCGTAACAAATGTCCACTCAGAAATCATCACGGTCAGTCCTCACCTTGAGCGAAACAAAAATACTTGTGTTTCTTTTATCATCTCAATACCCATTGCTAATTTACAATCACACAGGCAAGTCATAATGCATAATTATATCATAAAAAGTACAAACAGCTGGTGTGCTGAATGACATTCTCGTGGAATATTTGAGAAAAGTCCTTCTGTAAAAGCATATTTTTGTGTCAAGTATGAACCATTACTCACCGATGGAGCCAGTTAGAACCAACACATGAGGATACCTCATATTGGAGGTACAATCAATTATATAAATGTTATCAAGTGCGTTGCTCATCCTGAGGCACATTTATGCCTGTCCTGCGTCAGGTCCTAATGCATGTAAAAGTCATACGTGTCATATCTGAAGCCAAGACAACAAAAGTCAATTTGGGGCAGCGGTATTTATAAAATAGGCCTTATATAGAATTATATAAAGACAGAATATTAGAAAAATTGCATTGACCTGTGGTTGTTGTCTTTATAAGCTGCATTTAACACATTTTTGCCAGTCCATTCAGTACACCCTTAGCCCTTAGTGCTGAACCATGAGGCACTTATCTGTGCACATGGGAAACAAGTGTGTGTTATGTGTGTTTAAAGAATGGTGGATTTTAAAAATATTTAAGAAAATGATGGTCAGCCATCCAATTTAGAGATTTTCTTCATTTACCTCACACCATGAGGGTCACTTGCTGCTTCTGTCTTAGATTATATTAATGATTAAAAGGAACGTTTTGACTGACTTGATATTTGACACTCTTTTCCTCTCCATATGCTTCATGTACCATAACAATCTCTTATAAAGTGCTGGACTTGAAATTGGAAGGAATAAGACAAATAAAAAGTGTGTGTGAGAAAATGTCTAATCCGGGCACCTGACTGATGATATATCTGTTGATAAGTTTCAAATAAAAACTCTATGTATGTAAAGTAAATATATTCAGAGGGAAATATTGGCCTTTGGAAACCTTACAAAATGCGGGGTCTGCACAAAATATGAAAGAAAACAAAGAGTACTGTCATGGTTTCTTTGGCAGTACAGCCCTGCTGCGTGTACAGGGACATCAATACGAGGTGGGGGGTGTTAACCCACTGAGGTCCTTGTTAGTTCATATCGTGGGCTGATGAAACCTTTCCCCCAGCCCAACCACCTGTTTTTAAGGCCATTGGTGAAAAACGCATACTGTTAATAGGTCAAAGGTCATGTGGGCTAAGAGGGGGTGGCCGTATAGTCTCCAGTAAAGATTCGACTGCAGGTAAAGACAGCACGGTTCGGCCCAGACTCCCTCCAGCACGGTAGCAGGCATATCCCAGCATCCCCATCACCACGCCCTTTATGACCGTACGCAGCACCCAGCCGAAACGTGAGGGCGGCGCCACACTGAGGAGGAGACAGACGGACACATTCAGCAACTGTGAGTGTTTTTATTACAGTCTACATCTGATATGTAACACACTCACCTCATGATTTCAGTTATGTTGAGCTGCTTCTCCCAGTTCCGTTCGATGCCAGGAACGTGACCCATCCCTACGACTCCCACCACCACTGCAGGCACTTCTGTGAAAAAAAAGAAAAAGAAGTATAATATATTTTGTTACATAGAAAATCAACACTTCTTTAAACTTCGACAAAACCAAAAGGTTATTTGACAACTGGGAAATGTTTCATCAAATCCACCAGGGATACATTTCAGTATAAATGCCCTGAATGTCTGGATACAGCCCTTTTTTGACAATGCATTAATTAATGAGGAACATTGCCTAGATTATTCACAAAGTATCAATTCCTGTGGTCTCACCATAATTTCAACATTTATTTTTAAGCTAAGTAAAGTTAACAGTTCCACCCTCTTTATAGACAATATGACTCAGCATGTTGGTCAACAGCGTCTGTAGCATTCAAACTACACTGTCATTACCGGTCGGCTGTTTACGCAACTATTTAGAAACACACATTTCACAAGATACACTACACAGTATGTTGACACGTCTTGTTAAGGAAAATCTATATCAAGCACAGTTACGCAATTATGACGCACTATTTAAGAATTACAATAAAATTACATTTATTTTTCAAGACTAATGTGAGCAATGTATATGTAAAACAACCAAAATGAATAGCAGTATTTTATGATGTGAATAAAACCATAATGTACACAAGGTGAAAACATAAAGAACAGGATTAGGGAGCTAAAAACTTGAAATAAAAAGACAAGATGTTTTTTAAAGGTGTATACGCACTCTGGGCATTACTGGGGGTCTCCACACAGCGTGTAGCCTGGCGGAGTGTGTGTGTGAGGTAGATGTCTCGCTCGGCCACGATGGTTTGGTGGAGAGCAGGAAACTCTCCGATCATCTCTGACATGGTCTGCTCCAGCAGGTCCTTCTGTTTGCACTTCTCCACGTCCTCTTTACTAAACACATAACAACAGTTGAGAGTAAAGGATGAGGAGCAAACATTCACAAAGGATTGGGTCAGATGAAGTCTGCAGAATTCTTTCCAAATCATGTTCAATTTAATATTTTTTAAAACATTTTTTAATGCCTTCTTTTAAAAAGTCTGTATACAAGATGTAAAAAAGGTGAAATAAACCTCTTGAAAGGCAAAATAATAATAATAATAATAATAATAATAATAATAATACTACATGATATTTATATAGCACTTGTCAAAGTACTCAGAGGCATTAATAAGTCATTTTCAATTGCACTTTATTGCAAAATGATGCAATCAACTGCACTGGAGAAGCCTTTTACAGCGTGGCCAACCTGTTGTGTTTTCAGTCTAGAAATGAAAAACAAATCTGAGGCTCAATGGGTGGACACTGGACAGCTTACATTTGTGTGAATTTAACATACTGTACTTCAAAGCATATTTTCTGGTTGGGTCTCCCTTGCCTGGCAGAGAATATAGCAAGCTCAAGAAATCTCGAAAGATGGATTCACAAACAGTTTATGCAGCTAGCTTCCAGTCAGATCTCACAGGAATAGGCAGCAGGAGGAAGAATTGGCAGAGTTGCATGTACTCTGTAAGATATGTGTGGGCGCACATTCCCTAATCCTACCGAGAAGTCAGTTAGCTGTAGCTGCATTTTCTTCCAGGGCAAAACATTGACTATTTAGTGGTCATCTCCCTCTCGATCATCTCAGGACGTCTAAATACAGCACTTCTCTATTCTCTCCTGGACAGCAGTATTGAGTAATAGATATTAAGAAAGTCTCACAAAATGGTGTGGTACGACAAAATAAACATGAAGCTACCTGATTGGGTCAGAGAGAAAGCAAAGACCCCATGCCAGACGGGCTTTCTGCCACAGACTGAGAGCTGCGATGGCTCTCTTGAACGTCACGGGGATCGGCCGGTCGCCAAGGTGAAATCTACAGAACGGTACCTGTCCAGCCTGTGAGGGAAGAACAACTTCAAGAATAAAACATTACAAAATAAACACAAAATATATACAGCCACTGTCCACCTTTTTTAGATATGCATATCTTTGGGGCATGTTTTACCTCTTTGAAGGCCTCTCTGAACTCTCCTCCGGGAGCCATACCCAGTTGCTCTGTGATGTGAGCTGAAACTTTAAGCAGGAGAATCTGCATGAGGCCGGACATCAGCCCATTCTGAAAAACACAGGACAAAAATAAACATTCACAGAAAAACAGCTATGCCTTCAGAGGTCATTCTTTAAAGATGAGTTCTGAAATACACAGATTTCAGGGCACACATTACCATAGTTAAAACAACTAGAAGAAAAAACTAAATGAAACTAAATGAAAAGCTCTAACACTGTTTGTGCATCAGAGACATTTATTTTACCATTAACAATGAGTTCCTGAATGAGTCACTTTAAACAACATCCTTATCCACAGTATTCAGTACTTTCTCGATTGCCATTGGTACTGTCAGTCCATCTTTCTGAGTCTGACCTGTTTGATGGCCTGCTGAACCTTATCCAGATTTATGTCTTTGGCTTCCCTCAGCAGTGTAGCCTCGTCCATCTTTAGCATAGACACCCTGTACTGGCACAGCTCCACCACCACCACGTCTGGCTGCACAGCGCGGATCGTCTGGGAGGCAGGGAAATGCAAAATTAAGAAACAGAGACATAGTAGGCAAGAAAGAGAAATAAATGGCAAATGAGCAGTGAGTGAGGAAGTAAAAACTGAAAATCAATGAGGAAAAAACAAGACTTATGCTTGGCAAGAGAAGAATGCCAACCTAATTACAGTATTAACAGTTGGGCCGACTCATCTCCCAGGCGCTACTGTACAGCACATTCTCAGAGTTACTCCATTGTTTCACTGATAACTCATAGTCTATCACATTTTAAAAGGGTGTAAGCGGGAACGCGTACAGAACGAATCCGGTTGTAAATTCTCATTGGCTCACCATAGCCACATCCTGCTTGCTGCTGTCGCTGAAGTGGGCCGTGCCCACCAGGTAGAGGAGGCTGCCGTCCGGAGCCGTTAGAATGGAAACCGTCTCTGGGAGCTCAGGGGACGCCTGGCGGCGCTGGGACCGCAGCTGCCAAAGCAGCTCCATTGCTTCACCATCCGCTGGACAAAATAAAAGAGAGTTTTAAAAAGGAGCTGAAATATACAAGGGGACAAATATAGTTTTGATGGCTTACAATAACTACCATATTGTTATAGGAAAAATATATTTTCATATTTAAACACATTTTAAAAGGTTTCTCTTTTAAAGTGCATAAGCTAAAGTTATAGTAATTTACACTATACACACAGTTCTTTTCACATAAGCAGTGTCTCTGCTATTGATGGAGTAGATTAACTCCACATAATCACAATTGGGTTACAGATAGTAATTAAATGTTGATTATTGTGTCACAATTTAAATTAGAAATAAATATCGAAAAGCCTGCTGAAATGCCCTGCCAGGTTGATAAACTACCCAAAACATGTTTAATATGATATTGAATTCAAAACAGACACATAACGTGGCAAACAGACACTTAAAAAACAGGTATTATGAAATATTTCTGATGAAATACAGCACACACACTGTCATTTAAAAAAGCTTACAGAGTCCTGGAGGCAGAGAGGGTAGTTCATCTTCTGAAGGGTTCTCCGATGGGCCGACAGACTCATCCTGTTAGATGTCAAAACAGCAAACAACAAGCCATTTAAAAACACAGGGTATGCTATATCTGTACTAGATTAAGAGATTATTTATTTCCAAGTCTAGCCAGTTTGAGAAAGACAGACTGATTGCACATATTTAAGTACCTGCTTGGGGAAAATTCATATGGCAATGTTTGAGAAGCAAATTAAAGATAGCACCGTTAGCACCAGAATAAATACAAGTGTTTTACATCATAATAAACACCCAACACGCTGTCCAGTGTGAGCATCTGGCAGAACACCAGTCGACGTATAGTCTTTCACTCACAGACCCACACAAACACAATGATTGGAAGTGTTGCAAACCTCTGAATTGTTGTCTTGATCCATTTTTGGAGCACTGAAAGCTGACAGAGAGCAGGAGGAAGACATGCGTTACCACTCAGCAGTAGACGTTCACTGACACAGCTGCGTACAGTGCAGCGTTAGTGACCGCTGACGTTGCTTTAAAACGCAGTGTAAACGCAGTTTACAAATGTCCAGCTGTGGCTTCGGTAGTTTCAGGACTGTCACTGATTTATAAACATTGGACTAAATAAAAAATGTTTCGTTATCTCCAGATAGGTTATCACTACGAAGAAAATGTTAGCAACACAAGGCACAGTGCAGCTAAAGACGAAGTGACTTGAAGGGGGCAGGTTAAGCTAGTTTTACTTCCAGGTACGGAAGCACCCAGGAAGTACAGTGGCCGTTGAAGGCGATTTGTGTGAATGGCCGTAGTGGCCAAACGATGTTACTACAGCTTCCGTGACGTAATTTTGACCCAAAATACTTTTCCCCATCGACTTACATTGGGAAGAGTCGCTGTAAATCAGTAAAATACCGAGCACGAGCATTTTTATAGCCCTCATTTAAATCATTAGGGTTGTTAAATGCACTAAAAGCCAAAACCAGAGTTATTTTCTCTCTTAATTTGACTGAGCCGAGAGTGGGAGACCGGAGGCGGGGCTTAGGGAAAGCAAAAGGCCCCGGATGATCCGGGTACTTTCTGAATCTACAGTCGCTCCATTTTGAGCTTCATGCGAGCAAATGGAATGAACGGGATGGATGGATCCCTCCTCCAACGCTGTATCCAGTTCTCTTTATATCCATGGTTTACTGAAGTCTCATGGCTAGCAAGCCCCGTAAGTATGTCGTCAAAACTTAATCGTTGGAATTGATAAATTTCACAACAAATGCTGACATTATTAAGTACAACACATTTGCTATCATACACAATAGTTTTATCAAAACAAATATAAAAAACGTACTGGTTAAGCCAGCCCGTATGTCAGTGTTCTCCTCGCCACTACAGCTGCATTACAGCAAATGCTCGTCTGAATCTGACAGCCACAGTGCTTCCTGGTACATGTAGTCATTCATTTAGTCGACCCACACATTTATTTTTATAGGGAAAATTTATTTATTTACTTTCCATTATAACATTTCACACAGTTCAATCAAAGTCTGGACTCTTTTCTCTGTCACAGATTTCCCTTCTTTATTGACTCAATGTTCAAATCTACACAGAAAAAAATCCTTTATAAGCAGAGCTGTGTTTTAACATATACCATGCCCTCACATACTCGTGCTACAAGTCTTAAAGTGCTTTTGGATGCATTCGGTGTGCTTGATCAGTCTAACAACGGGACTTTTAGCCAACATGAAAACAAAGTGGATTATTTTGCATTTGCACCAAAAGATCATTGGAAAAAAATGCTGTCCCTCATCACAAGTGTATGCTTCCTGAATGCCCCAGAAAAATGTGAGTAATGAGTATAGTATGCATATGTCTACCGATATTGTAGGTAAACCCCAGATGAAAGCACTAATGTTTTCTACAGTAGAATATATGTCATATGTGTGTGTAAGTCAGTGCAGGCAGTTCCTTTAGTGAAGTTCCTGTATTCATGTGGCTGAAAATGTGAGAGGTAGTGGTAGGCACCCATCCCCTTGTCCACTCACTCGTTCATTGTGAAGAGTGCTAAGACACCCCATATGCATGGTTTCTACTTCACATCACAGACAGACCATTCTAACTATTAAGTTGTTCATAGCAGATGTTGACACAATGTGAGGCAGGGCAGAACTACTGAAGACATTTAGATTGTGTCTGAGACAGCAGATGGCATTCAATAACTTATTCTATCTAGTAATGAACCCTCCAGTGAGACATTAAATCTACTCATCACTTCGTTCACATCACATCACAGCACTTCCACGAGAAGCCAGCTGAACACAACAGTCACATACTTTACCACTGGGTCCAACTCCATTCTTTATGTTTGATCTGCTTTAAAAGAAGAAAACAACCAGATCATTGTAGTTCTGTCATAGATATCCGTTACCTATGTGACAGTTTCTCTGAGCAATATTGTACTGTAGTTGCACGTCACCTCACAACGGCACTCTTTCATTCTAGAGTCTGTTCTTTTGCTATTCTTGTATATAATATAACAATTGACCTATTATAAATGACGTGCAAATATAGTGGAGTCAAGATATCATACACGTTCCTAATCAGCGGTGAAATGGCAATAATAAAGCCATGAAACGTGTGTTATATTATCTACACAAAGTCTGAGTCATATACAGTGTCATATGTATACAGCATTCTGTGAGATATGATGCTGTAAGCGCATACATTATTGCCACAAATATATTGTGATCTTTTGCATATTAATTGTGCAGATCTCAACTGTATTGCGTAAGCTACCTTTCTACCTGGCTATTGGGATAAAGGGACTAAGCGCTATATCATACGTGTTTAAAATACATTTTAGTTTGAAGCTGTAATGCCGTCTTCTTTTAAGGTGTGTGTCTTTTTTTATTTATATTTTTGAAAGCTCACTCACCTCTCATTGCTGCTTTTCCTTTTATTAAGCCTTTTTAATATAGCTGTTGGATCCTGCACTTTAGCACCCTGTTGAATTATACCTCTGCTGGTTTCATTTGAGGATGTTTAGCTGTACACAGTCATCCTGAGACATGAATGTGACATCATTTCCTACAGCAGTACTCTGGTCAGCATTATTAACTACAAACAAACGTTTATATTATCCCCTCTGAATAATTTCCCCGTCTCGGTCATTTCTCTTTTAGGACTACCGGAGTTTCCATGTCATGTCCTCACTGTCTAATCCTCCCATCACAGGCGAGTGTGAGTTGATTTTAAGAGTAGAGGTGACTGTCAATAGGAAGTGGTTGACATGGTGGTCATGTGCGCAGTGTAGAGTGGGCTAGAGGAATCTTGTTCAGCGTCCCTCTTTTTCTCCTCCTTCAACATTCCCCAGCAGCGATGAGCTCCCCGGGTCTCTCTGCCAGTCTATCCCTGCGTTGTTCTTCATCCTCTTCTCCCTCAAACAGAGTATGATGTATGCTCATCAGCTGGTGTGTAGGGGCTCTGGTCAGGGCTGGTGGTGGACACTCAGGGTTCTCCGCCTGGGGGGGAGGCTCCCTCGGAGGGGTAGGCGGAGGAAGAGGGACAGGGGTTGGAGAAGACTTGGCACTGAGGGGGTCCTCACTGGAGGGAGGGTTTGGGCTCACGCCATTAACGTAAGAGTTGGTGGGCAAGGTCATCGTAGAAAAGGCAGTGTTGGTCGATTTTGGAGAGCAAATCTTAGTTTCTGAAAGACAAGAAGGAAATATTGGACAGGGTAGAGGGACAGAGGGAAAAGTCAGTCTCAAATGTAAATGATCTGAATACTTGAGAAATACTGTGGATAATACTGTGGAGAATTCATGCTTCTGGGTCATGCATGTGAGGATATCTTCTGAGAGCCCCTGCCTCAGCCTCGCTCAGTGCGACTCTCGTTCAGTGTGATTCTCTTTTCAAACGCTCATCAAGTGCGACTCGTTTTTCGTGACTATCCCTCTGGGCAACTTTTAATCCAGCTCTGATTCAGCTCAACTCTCATTCAGTGTAACTATCGTTTGGCATGATTTCCTTTGAGCGTGACTCTCGTTCAGCGTGACTTTCGTTCAGCGTGACTCTTGTTCAGCATGACTCTCGTTCAGCGTGACTCTATTTTGGTGAAACATTAATTCAAATTCTCATTTACTTGTGATTTTTGTTTAGTACGACTCTTGTTTGGCGTGACACTTGTGGGGGAACCTAAAGAACCAAAATAGTTATTTATTACCTATTTTCTGAAAGCAGGTAAGCAACACAAAGTGGGTTATATTTAAGAATAATGCAGACATGCACTTTTTTTATGAAGACAGAGCGAAGAGTCTGCCATGGGGGCAGTTGGGGGTTTGGTGCCTTGCATAAGGACACCTCAGCAGTTACCAGGAGATAGATTGGCACCTCTCCAGTTACCAGTCAACACCAGTATTTTTGGTCGAGGCCAAGTCCCCACAGACTGAGCTACTGCCACCCCAAGGTGCATATGCAAGGTACAGCTAGATGAGATGGATGCATACTTTTTTTTCTTGAACCCAAACAGTTTGAGTAAAATATGGCAAATTCTGGCCCTGGACCAGCAAAAGCTAGAGTAAAGTAGAGTTCAAGCTTACCTGTAATTGAACCTGACACATGAACGATAGTGTGTGTGCCTTCAAGGTAAACTGTATCCAGGTTGAGCACTGGGGGCAGAGGCTCGGCTGTTGCTACATCCACCTTGGGCTTACGAATGGTCAGCATGTATGGGTGGACGTCCAGAGAGAAGTTTCGAGGGTGCTTTTTCTCCATCATACTCATATCTACGATGGAAAATTAGAAGTCTGACTTAAAGGAAGCAGAACATAACATACAAAATCAGGTCACCAATCCAAAGTTTGTTTAACCCTTGTATGGTATTCGGGTCTTCTGGACCCGTTTTCATTATTTAGCTAAAGAAAAATGATATGATACATTATTTTTTCAAACTCACACTCAATGGCCTTGGCTCATTTTCTATAAAGAACATATATCAGAACCTGATCAGAACACATTTTCAATGACCACCCACTGTACCCCCCTGTGTGTGTGTGTGTGTGTGTGTGTGTGTGTGTGTGTGTGTGTGTGTGTGTGTGTGTGTGTGTGTGTGTGTGTGTGTGTGTGTGTGTGTGTGTGTGTGTGTGTGTGTGTGTGTGTGTGTGTGTGTGTGTGTGTGTGTGTGTGTGTGTGTGTGTGTTTCTGCGACTGTGTGTTTCTGCCCCTGCCATTCCTGCACAAGGTTGCAACATAGTTGATAATTCAAGCACTGCTCTCACATTCCCGCATTATGTTTTGCGGGAACCAATCTTTATTTTTTTCACACTCTACCCAAGCTGCACATTTGGGGCAAGACACAATAAATAAAGCTTTGCCAGTTTGGGTCCTTATCACAACTGATCAAGATGGCCAAAAGATTCTCTGCTCAAAGGGCCTTGCAAATGATTCTGGAAGAGAGAGAACCATTTGATGATGATGTAGAGGAAGAGGAAGAGGTTTCAGAATGTGAGGATCACATTTCTGAGAATTCTGAGTCCGACAGTGACTTTGAAGAAGAGGATGAGATCGAGCATCAGCTAGTTACAAAAAAAAGACGAGCCACAGGACCAGCCGATCAGCGGACAAAAGACCAGGAGCATTTTAATTAATTAATGTGATCTAACAAATGTAAAAGGGCAAGTATTAACCATATATGCTGTTTATATTGCTTGTACTTGGGATGAAGTAAACATCTGTTGAGTATTTTAACGTAAAATAGTTTGATTGTGTTGAATTGAAGCCCAAAAAGGCAGCGGGTCCACCAGACCCACGAACACTGGCTGAGTAACAAAAATATGAACACCACACAAGGGTTAAAAAGCTACTGTGCTGCGTCTGGAAACAATGCTAATGAAAGCTATGAGAGTGAGCTTAGAGTAGGCTGTAAAACCAAAACAAATAGCCCGAAAGATCCTAAAAAGTTCCGTAGAGCTAGAGGAAATTGCAGAATGGGCCTAAAAATATAAACAGGTTTTTCAATAAAAAATATCCTTTTCACATAAAACATAATCCTTTGTGTGAAGGATGGAGCCAGCCAAAATAAATTATAAAGATGCCAGTCAATTGACTTTTACATTCCATTTATGCATTTTTGCTTCAATATAGAAAGTAAGGGGGCTGTCTTTAAAGTGTGTTATTCGGTCAACTTTTTTGTTATACTGTGTATCTCACATGCCAGCTAGCTAACTAGTTGTTTCAACTCTTCATGCTGAATACCAGTGCTTCTGCTTCTGCTCTCCCTGTTGCTGCCTCAGATATTTGCTCTTGCATTCTTCGGTACATGTGTGTAGATCAACCGACGGATGTTGAACTGTTCGCTGACCCAGAGCCCGGTATTCACTTTTTCCACCGATCTGAACTGGAGCTTGGTCTCTGCGATTTTTCAACGTGCCATTGTTGCTGTGAGATATCTCGCGTTTCAAAGGATAAACGCTGTCCATAAAGCAGATCAGATCTCCATAAGCAAACTCAAACTAGGGAATGAGACTGGCGGTGGATCCGCGAAACAGTTCAGCTTCAGCCGGTTTATGTGCACACCTGCGTAGGTAAGAGAGCGCAAGAGCAAATAGGCAGTGAAACTAAATCCCTGGTTTAACTATATATTATCTTAAGCACTATTCTAACGTGAAATGATCAATGGTTAGGAATATTTATTATCACATTTATAAACAAACATTTAAACAGATTTGCTGTTCATAATAATTCATACCTTTTGTGATAGGGTATTGTGTGCTTTTGGTATCCAGAAGTGGTGCAATGAAGCTGTCTGCCGCCGTCTTTCGTCTGACTGGTTTGGGTTTTTCAGGCTTGTTGCTATTTTCCAGACGTGTCAGGGTAAGGGGTTCCTTTTAAAAGGACAGAAAACACAAAAACGGTAATTATATCACAACTTCAACAGCGTCAAGAGTTCTGTTTAGTTCTTTAAGAGGACTACTTACTGTGCCTCTTTAGAGAAAGAGGTTTATGTAGCACTGATATGGCTCACATGTAAGTATCTTCAACAGATCATGTTTATGTGAACTGTACTCCAGTAAACAGGTTATTGAAGTAAGTTTTTTTTTTTCTAGAGGGCACTAGGTTTAGATCTTTTCTGGTGTCAATGATGCTATCTGAATACATGGAAATTGTTCTTAGGCCTTACCTTGAATGGCTGAGGGAGAGGATTTGAGCTTGGGATCCATTTCATCTTCTTGCGTGGCCGTTTGAGGACCAGCGGCTCCCCAGTCATGTCTCCCATCCCAAGTTCAGAGGGGTCCATGTTGCCATCGATGGTTTGTATCCCAGAGTCCCTCACGGTGGGCGTAGCGTCATGGTTGGATTGTGCAAGCGCAGCCAGCAGCTGCCTGACTACATTATCATACATGAGGTCGCTCTCATTGGTGATGAAGTCCAGCCGGTTGAGCGACTTGATGTGGTCCCTGTTCTCGTTGCAGAACATGGCCAGGATGTTGATGTCACAGAACTGAGACTTCTGCCAGCGTCGCCGTGTTTTAATGCCAACTTTATGCAGTTTGTCAAATACAAAGTTGGATTTGCGCACGACAAACAAGTGCAGTAAATTAAGCAGGATGATGAGGTTCATGGTGCAGAGCAGAGAGATATCCACTGCTGCCATGATGCGCTGCAGCTGCACCGCAGGCAGCTTACAGTTGACCCTGAGCTTCAGCTCGAAGTAGCTGCTGATGTCCGGGGGCTCACCGAGGGCACAGGTGAACTCATTCTGCCTTTGGCGGGCATAGTAGGCGCTCAGGTAGGAAATGGGGAGGGTACTGAGGCAGATAATAGCCAGGTGGCGCCCCAGGTAAAGCTTAGCTAGAAAGTTACTTTCGCCTCGTCTTTCTAAATATTTCTCAAACAGGTTCTGCTCGGGGCTTTTCTCCTTCTCTGCGTTCTCTATGATCTCCCGCCTCTCTCGCTCGGTAATGCCAGGTCCTTTGGATTGAATCTGCTTCTCAATCTTCGGTGCTCGGCCCTCAGCGGCTCGATGGTAGCAATTATCAATTTCTTGAAGCAGGAAATTGAGCTCTGAAGTGAGCCGCGTAGAGGCGAGGAACTCCCAGCCCAAAGCAGGAATATACATGATTCCAGCGAAGGCCAGCAGGGCATAGGGCAGGAACTTGTGTTCAAAAAGTGAAGGCCAAAGGTGAGACTCCAAACCAGGTTTAGCATCGCGCAGCTCTGTCCAGCAGTAGCCTCTTGCATACAGTGCCTGGTCTCTGGTGAAGTTGTGTGGTGTGTAACAGTAAATGGACTCCTCTGAGAAATAGGACAAAAATGAGAAAAAATCTGCCCGAACATTATAAGTTGGATAATTGTGTCATAATATAAATGAATATATCAGCTGAAAGAACAATTCAATCACGCTTAATCATGATTTTTTTTAAAAATAATTTCCCTCATCACTCAGACATTTTTTCTCAGCTTCAAGATTTGGCAAATATGATAACGTGATGTCAGACAAACAGATTAGACAAATTCCCTAGAATAACTATTTCTCTCCAAACCACCTGTTTGAAAGTGAAAGAAGGTAAACATACCAGAGACATCTGGTGCAGTCATCCATTGTAAAACGTATGTATGTACACACAAGACTGTATACTGTGAACCAACATTAAACAACTCAGTTGCTTTCAGTAGGGCATCTGATATTAAAACATATTAAAATGTATTGCTCATCTTCATTTCACTTCCAAATCACATTACCCTAATTATGTTATTGTGTTCCTTTGTATTTACCACGGGAACTTGATCTGTTCGTTTAACTTTTTGTTCTCGCTGTATCAGAGAATCTTTGATGTGTTCGATCACAATGCTGTGTGCCTCTGATAACTCTCACACTGCCTTTGAAAAGATCATCTGCCTGGCTCAGAGAGAGGAAGAGAGAGCTCAATTTCCTGTCTAAGTTGTTCTCTATCCGATCTATGTAGTTTAGGGTTGAAGAAAGCCCAATTTTAATCTTCTGAACTAAACGCAGTTACATCTGATAAATTCCCTATTTTGCTATTGCAATGCATACTATTTATTTATTAAAAACCATTAAAATACCACCAAGGCATGTATTATATGTGCAATAGCATTACTTTGTTAGAGTCACAGAGGGCAGGGTGCTGAGTCATCTAAAAAAGTTTGGCAATGCCCTTAATATCATTATAAAACACACCATTGAGGGAGTATTGAGGGAACTTGTCTGAACTCCAAGTGAAACGCTCAGTCCCAGATGGTTGATGCTGCTATGCAGAGAGTCTGACTCAGCATACAACTAACATCTCTCCCGTCACACCCAGCCTTCTAACAAAACACTTTCCTCTCCCCTCTCTATCTCCAGTCTATCATTTCCTCCGATGCACTCGTCACTGGTCCTTTTCCTTCTTTGCCTAATCTCCTACTTACATCTCTACTTATCACATCCACAGAAGCCTTAAGGCACTGCATGGCAAACTCAAAATGTACAGCTGCTGGTGTATAACCACTCTGGCAGTTTAGCAATGAACTCCCTCTAGTGGCAAAAGTCTCACCTGCAAAGTTCCTTGTGAAGACGAGGGTGACCAGCAGGATGGGGATGATGACCGTCCCTATGGTGACAACGCGGTCGAAGGGCAGCTCCAGTTTGAGCTGCACCAGGAGGCCGGCCAGTAACCCCCCCCTCTCATCCTGAGAGGAGCCCGGCAGGATCAGCTCCTTCAGCTTCTCACCGGCGAGTAGAGCCGTGGCCATGTCTAAGTTCTGATCGAGGATGTTCTGCATCCGGAAACAAGGGCCGCTCGCCACAACCTCCCTCTGGACTGGAGGGGAGGCTCGACACTCCCTGCTGGAGTGAAACACTCCTCAAGACAGAAATTATTGGCCAACTTCAGCCCCTGTCACCAACCGTCAGGAACCTCATGCTGTGTGGTGTGCTTCTTGAGTGTTCTACAGTTTACCACTGCTTTTCTCTTTTAGCTGACCAGGCATAACGATCAGAAGCACACTCCTCCCTTTGCCTCTTCTGTGCGCATCCCTATGTGTGTCCCCATCTCCACAGTGCCAGGCCTCTGTCCCACTCTGTGTGGCAGGTTGAGGGATGAGCTGAGTTTAGCAGGCCTCCTTGTGATCCCTAGGGAAAGAGCTGGCTGGCTGAAGAGTTGAAATGCGAGCTTTAGTCAGGGGAAGCTCTGACCAATCCTTTTCTGAAAGAAAGAAAACAAATGAATAGATAAAAGTATTGCGAGGCCCAAGATCCAATTTCTGAAAACATTTTAAAAAACAATTAGTGCCACCATATTTTAAATCAGTCTTTGTGTGAATTTGCATCAGAAAAAGCTCTCTGTTTCCACCCATCATTCTCTAGTGCAGTCATGTTTCCGAGGACGACTAATCCTCACTCTGTGACCAGTGGAGTGTGTGAATGTGGTCACATCTAAGGGGGGTGGGGGTTGTCTTTGATCAAGCAAGGACACTAAAGGGCAAATGTATCCTCTCTAGAGTATGCCAACCATTAAGTCACCAAAAAAAAGTATCTCAGTTAGTTTTTAAAATGAGAGTTTTCTGGACTCTGCTATTCCACAATTGGTCCCCTGCCCCTAACTGGCAGTCATTATCCCTGTGGGACAGCATGTTCCCACTGAGATGTCAGGTGAACACACTTGTCAGTGTGATCTCTGGTGCGTCTCTGCGTGTGTTTGTGCATGTGTGAATGAGCGTGCATGTATACATGAGCATGCATATGCTTATGCAGGGTTGAACTGGCGGCTGCTGCATGCTCAGTACACTTGAAGGGTACGTGAATGTCCTCTGTGAGTAGTGTGAACGCATCACCCCTTCCCGTCTACAGCCCTCACCCTCTCACTCTACTTCTCCTCTTTTTACTTTCTCTCCCCCCATTACCCCCTCTGCACACCACTCACTTTCCTCTCATTGTGCATAAACACAGCTCATCTATGAAACCCTTTAAAGCCAAGCCCTCTAATCCAGGGCAGTGAAGTGTACTTAATATCTGGAGGAGTGGAACCTTGAGACTTCAGTTACACAAGTGCAGAGGGGAATGAGCGTCTACTATCACCCTCACGGTGTAAGAGATCATCAGTGGACCATTTCTTTGAAATAATATTTCAAGAGAACTATTTAAGGCTGAGTAAATGTTGCAATTATTGGTGTCACAACTTTAACATGTATTTCTTACATAACACTGTTAATGACTGTTTCATATTTGATTTTGTGTTATGTGGCACTTGTAGCATTTCATGTTTTTTGTAAAGCACTTTGAATGGCCTTGTTGTTGAAATATGCTATAAATAAGTGGGGCTTGCCTTTCCTTAAAAAGAGAACAAGATGTCCTTTATGGGATAAACTACACTACAGATTTTAAACTGATCTGCCCAGTGACATCCACAATAACTGTATCCACATCCTGGAACACTGTGTCAAGGAAGAGGGGAAATAAACTTTGCATAATTGAAATTTAAAGGAGCAGCATCAGATGTTTAGGCACTCAGTAAGAGGCTGCAATGCTGTTTGTAAGCCACCGCCACAAGAATAGTCAGACTGGTAATTCTGTCTCACTGGGTGATGTTATTAGAGCTTAGCGAGGGAATCCCACATTCTTTGGCTACCACCGTATCCCGCTTGGCTATTATGACCAGTACAAAGAGACAGCGTTTTAAACAAGAGCTGCAATAGAAGAGCCATATTCTTTTTTTATGAAGATGAATAGAGAATAACTTTGTGGATCTGACACTTGTTTTTAATCATCCTAAGAACACATCCGGATATGACAGATCTATGATAGATATTAGAAAGACAAACTCTCCCCACTGTTTTCCCACTTTCACCTCATTACTGTAGTTAGTCCCTATGGGAACAATGCAGGAACATATCATCAGAGGATCATTATGTTCCAGTTAGCTCGTGTTTAGCTAATGCTGTCTCCTAACATGCGTGTGAGTGCAGGACGCTGGGAGTATCTCATCCAGGAGGAGCACAAACACTTCCACCGGAGATATAGCAGCTGCGTGCAGTTTCAGCACCTGAGCGGTGGAGAGCTCCGGAATAACCAGAGAACATCAAGTGATCGAGTGTGTGCTGCTCTGCTTCTGTGTGTGTTGGAGGCTTTTGGAGTCTCCAAAGCTCAACACCTGCAGCATCACCTGTCCACACTGGAAACACTAGCCCCACTCAGTGTGTGCAGCTAACAAACAAGCAGTGTGCATGCAGTGGGGGGAAAACATTCGAAAATCCACTCACCATGTCTCGCTGCATCTCCCGGCACGGTAAGAGTTAATCTGCAGTGCGGGCGAGCAGCTACAGCATGTATCCGAGCACACCGGTTTGTTCCGGCTCCCCCCTTTACCAGCTGCCCCCTCCCTCCCTCCAACCCGATGCTGTCTCCCCTCCCTGCCTCTTCCTCAGGAACAAGGGATGAGACAACGCGTTAGGATTCTCCAGTTCATAAATTGCATCTCTGGAACAATCGATCTATTCGCAAGGACACGTGATGTGTGGATGTTGGGGGGGGGGGGCATTTCACAAATCATAATCTAAAATCATTTATTTACAGGTGTTTCATTTACATTTTTAAGGATAGGCTAATTAAAATATGAACATTAAAGGGGAGTAACACTATTGGGATAAAACACCATAATTAGTCTTGGTTATTCAAATCCCGTTTGAGAGTTATGGATTACCTTAGACTTGGCTATAGTTGAATAAACCGGCAACCGCTATTCAATCCTGTTTAAGTCTACAACCTAACTTCAAGACAGTGGCTCTTATTGATAGGCTTACCCAGCTGCCCATCATTTATGAGTGTGGGCCTGGCAAATACACATGACATGTGTTTTGTTCAAACACATATGTGTGGCAAGGATTTTGTTTCCTGATGAAGTGGAGGCTGGGTAACCTGCATTTTCAAATAAAGTAGAACATTACAACTGGGAACCCTGCGTGGACTACTGATAGATATGACTGTGTGAAGATAGTTATAATGTATTTTTAAAGAACATTGTCTTGTACGGACAATAACATGTATTAACAAAGATTTCCTTAACTTAACATTACATCACTGCTTAGCAAGGACAGTTTCCTCCAGCAGCCTCGTGCACTACGTTGAGATCCTTGGATGTGTGATGTGGGCGCGCGATAGGGGCGCGCTCTCGATGTTTGTCAGCCGGACTGAGCCACAAGTCAGTTTTCCTGAAGCCGGTTTCTGCCGGTTGTGGAAGCCGCACCTCACTACGTCTGCTTCCTAATATAGTATCTCTCTCTCTCTCTCTCTCTCTCTCTCTCTCTCTCTCTCTCTCTCTCTCTCTCTGTCTCTGTCTCTGTCTCTGTCTCTGTCTCTCTCTCTCTCTCTCTCTCTCTCTCTCTCTCTGTCTCTCCCTCCCTCTCTCTCTTTGAGCATCCTTGCAGAGATCTTGAGGTTGTTCACTTTGAAGAACAAAAAAGCATAATATTAGGCCTATATGTTTAGAAATACACTCAGCCCTCTTAATTAGGAAAACTGTGAACTTGCAATTATGCATGTAACATTGAAGTCATAGTTAAAGGTGAAGTTGTTCTTGACTAAATGATATTGAACACAAATCTCGTTGTTGAACGACAGTGTGACAAACACAGAACATTACTGTATAGGCTAAATGTCGACTTTATATACAATATATAATATAGCAAAATGCGCCTCACAACTCAGCCTAACATCTAAAAATATGATATTTCCTGGAAGGTTATTTCAGGATTCAGTCACTTAGTCTCATCTTACCCATCTTACTTATTTATATATCTGCACATTGATCAAGAGGGCAACATTAAACAACAACGAGAGCAATCATGAAACAATATTCACCCATTTGCTTGCAGTTGAGGATAAACGTTTTATTTTCCTATAGTAAAACACAATTTCAGTTGAAATGTACAAGTTATTCTGCAAAATCCAGGTAGATAAATTATCTTGTAATAAGATGTTGCTACCACTAACACATCACTGTACACAAAGCGGCCTACTCCTTAAAACATGTATTACTAACAGTCATGTAAGTGTGGAGATAATTCAGTGTTTACTTTTTGGAAAAATAATGTACAACGGACAAAGTTAGGATCAATTTCATCTATGCACAACACTTCTATACATGCTGTTTTAAAACATCACTAGGTCGCAACAGGTTTGGAATAAATTGAGTCAGCTGCGACCAGCTTAAAAAAGTAGCAAAGATGCATAGATCTCTCTTTGTAGTGGTGACATACAAACTGAAATCCTTTCATATCCACAAATGCTCAAATCATTTCTTATAAACATTGACTCAAATGCTTGTTCATCGTATCCACGAGGTCACAATGTAGAAATACTTTAACTATACACAGGTTAAATAATGCCCTACAGTAAGCAGGCAAGCATTATTCTCAGCTTTGCATTATTTTAAACTTTTCTGTCCTTCGGATTTCTTTCGCCAACTTCCGTTATTAATTTACTGCCTCCTAATCTTCTTTACATCTTCATAACTGAACAAATCTTCATTGCTTTTTCTTTCGTCCTTGTTGTACTCTTGTACTAACTCTTGTGCTGAGTTGGTTCTATCCCCCCCTTCTGACACTTCTCATCAAACGTCTATGTAGCCATTTGGACCACCACTGCCTTCCAGGCTCTGTCTTTATCAAAATCCTGCAGCGTTCCATTGGCTGCATGCTGCTGAGGGAGCAACACAGGAAGAGGGAGAAGGGGAGAGAGATGTCAATGTGCAAGGGGACAAAAACATTTAGATACATTATGTGTGAAGGATGAGAACACATAAAAAAACACAATGTGTATTTATATGTGTTCTAAAGAATATAATTTTACATCATAATGTTTACATGAGCTATGATGACAACTAAGATAATTAAATGGATCATTTTCCAAATTCACTAATGTCTCTTGGTGGAAGTGGAGAATCATAAAAAGGAGAGGAACATATGTGTCCATCTCTACACAATCACTGCTTTTCCCAGTCTTACCTCATAGTAACGGGTTGTGGTGTGCATGCTGTCGTTGCACTCTGGAGCCCCCATGCGGAGCTTACTCTTGTAGGAGGCACAGTGCACCACAGTGGCTGAAGTAAGAATTGCCTGCACCAGCAGCAGCACCATCAGAATCAGCAGCAGGATGTCGTAGGATTGCTGGACCACACACACACACACACACACACACACACACACGCATGCACGTACGCACGCACGCACGCACGCACACACACACACACACACACACACACACACACACACACGTCATTTTCAAAGTTTCTCTTAATTGTGTTCCTGTACTTCTTGTGCATAATTAGCTTGAGCCTGGAAATAGTTCCCTGAAAGCCGGCATATTGCACACCACTGTTCAATTTCCACCTCATTAAACTCACCTTGGCTGTAGGCACATCATTCAGGAAAATGTCAATAAAGCTGATCACACTGCAAGAAAGGAAGCCGGAGGCTGAAAAGAGCAGTGGAGACGTCACGCTGCTGATGGCAATCAGCACCTCCACCTGAGAGACACCCAGAAGAGGGAAAACAGGAACTCAGAAAAGTTTGTCAAGAAAAGAAAACACCATCAAATAGAAATATAGAAAGGCAAGGCTATACAGGTGTTACATTCACTGATCTATTTTATAGAAGTGTCCAAGGTCAGTTAGAGACACCAAGATTGGTGTCACATGAGACATTTTTGAGGACCTGATCAGATTTTAGCAGCAACATCTTTGGGCACTTGTAAGGGATTTAAGGATGTTTTGCTGTGGCAGGTAAGGACAAAGTTTCAGTCATTGATACAGCCTCATCTCAGCTTGAGACACAATCTGTCTGAGTTTTCTTATGTTTCTCAGCTGGAAAAACAGGAAATGAATCAAACATAAGTGACTGTGCCTAGTCAAGTGACACCTCAATGTCTTGGGTTGATGTAACAGAAGAGGAAAGAGAACCCATAATTGCCTGAAAGAAACCTTAGCAAAATCTAGAGCTTTTGTTTTAGCTATAGGACATGATGTGCCGTCCAAAGTTTAGACATTTTATACAGCAAATTTTTTACATTTGGAGGCTAAAATAAGAATTAGAATTGAATATCATTGAAGTTGTAATAGGAGATACGTTAGAAGTGAAGGGGAAGCAGGAGAGGGGCAAGAACAGAACCCTGGGGCACACCATAATACAGTTTCAGATAAAGACACTGACTTAACTAACTGCAACTGATACACACCTATCAGAGGGGTATGACGAGAACCATTTCAAGGCTGACCAAGAGTTACATTCCCGGTTGCCCAAATATGTCAATAAGGATACTGTGTTGTCTAATGTGACAAACTCTAAACTGGGATTCATCAGTACCAAAACAGAACTCTCCTGCATCACCATGCATCCGAATATCAAGAGGCCATACCTCCCTCTGAGGTCAGAGTAATTAAATAGATCAGTGTTTGTATTCTAACAAAGACTAACAGCTCAAAGTATATTATGCAGATCTCATCTACCTTTTCAAATATATGAACCCTTATTTAAATGAAGTAAACAGGGACTCAAACAACTAGCGTATTCTTTTGTACTCACCAGACATTTGTTGGGGTATTCTGACACGACATGACTGGCAATAGCACTTGGAAAACACTGCAAAGGATTAAAAACAAAAGACAAAGTTATGTGATAGGTTGATATTGACGGCATTGAAAAGGTTATGATTAAGTGTATGTTTTAGTCGGAAAAACTTACAGCAACAAGAATCCAGAAAAATGTGACCGACAAGTAGGGTCCAGGTAGCAAAGCGTCCATGTTGAGTGCAATAATCCCTCCGAATACAGCAGAAATTCCCACAATTACTTCAATCACCTGCCAGAGAAATTCTTCAGGGATTGATAAGCATTGACACCAGACAGAGCTTTATGCAACACAACTGAAATGTACTTACAGAATATGCTTTCAGGATTCGAGTAGGGAACACTGCAGGTGGCTGAACCACAGATCTGTCATATGTCACCTGCTAAAAAGTTGGACGTAGGGATGAGTGGAGTTAGGATGGATGAGTCAAAGCCAGACGGAGAGTAGAAGGAGAGACACGTCATCTGGGGAAATAAAAGAAACTATCACACATAAACACACACCTTCCTGTGGCAGCAGCAGTCTTCTGCAGAGCGGGCTGACAGGATGACAGTACTGGCCATCAACACCTCCAGCAATATCATCAGGATGAGGTTGAAGTTGATCTGAGAATAAACATGGCAGGAGGGAGAGCACAATAGGAAGATTGAAAAAGGAAATACAGAAAGAAGCTTTAATTATAAAGATAACTTAGTATGCTTGGATGTCTAGTTCCAAATAAATTACTATGTTGCATTTACATTGACAGCAGAAGGGTTTAGGACCAGTTTACATCCAAACCAAACCAGACAGGTGGTCGTTACAGCAAATGTTGACACGTAGACCACCTGGAAATCTGACACCTTGAAAAAAACATGAGACCTTCATTAGTATTAAGCGCCAATTGCTTCAAGGAATTTTCATAAAAAATCCATTACAACATAATTATGTACTTTGCCCAAGGTTTGTTTACTCACTGCAACGTGTCTGTTCTTGGCAATGGCAAAACTGGCGATCGCTGCAGGGATGCCCTGTTGGAGAACAGCAACAAAAATGAATTGTTGAATTAATGTATTTAACTAAAGTGTCAATGGCATTTTGACATGACAATAATCTAAACAATGGGCATCACCCAGGAAGCATTATAACCTATTATTGTTCTTCAAATCCTCAATTTGTCCTGATATTTTGTCAGTACCCAAAGATTTCTGGGATTTATAAAAGTTATTTTTTTGCTCTTCTCTTAGGTAATAGAACATGTTACCAGTGGTTGAGAGCTATCTTACCAATATAAGATCAAAACATTTGTTTTCAAAGTCCAACAATTGTTGGTCCAATACCAAAGTTTCAATTCAAATGTTCATATTCAAAAATAAGTACATCGAATATTCATAATGGTTGGATTATTAAATGGATAGGCGTGAGATATTATATTGGTCCAGTGATACCAATTTTATAAAAACCATTGGATGATATTGCCTACATTTATACATACCAATAAGTGTGAATGTATTAGGTAAGAGCAGATATGAATGTGTCTGTGATTGAGCTACGGTCACTCACAGAGCCGGCAGCACAGCGCAGGTAGTCCATGGCAACAGGAAACACATTTCCCATGTACAGAGAGAAACCAGATGTGATGAGGAGACTGCCCTGAGGAAACATACGTGGGCATGCATGCAAATACACATATGATCACTCATAAATACGTTCAAAAGGTAAAACTCTACCATAATACTGACATTCTCTCACACAAACAACATGGCACACATATTTAGCCATTCATAAATCTGAACTGTTTACCAGATCAAACACAAAGCACACAGACATAATGATGACATGTTAACTATTAACATCCAGCAGCCCCATACATAACCATTTGTAAACAGTTTGTGTTTACTTCTCTGTTACCTCAGAGTCACCGCTCACAAACTTGCTAAAGTAAGTGGTTAGAGGTTGCATACTGTAGACATATTGTTCTCACCTAAATTTGGAAGCACAACACAAGACTTCTTGTCGCCATCCCACTCAAAATTTCTAGACTGGGATGCATCAGAATGAAAGATCACCCCAACCTTTAACATTTGTGTGTGATGGACTGAATAAATGCACCCTGTGATGTGCCTCCTGTGTACCTCTCCCTGACCCTCCCCCTCTCACCCCTAAGAGGACGCTGTAGAGCCAGGCCCTGTAGCTGAAGCAGGGGTGCTTTAGAGGCTCCGGCTGGGCCAGCTGCAGGTCACTGGCCCTCACGTCCACCGTGTAGCTGTCCCGCTCGGGCCTATACCGCTCCCCCCTGTCCGGCCTTCTATCCGTTCCCCTGTCGCTCCGTCGTCCCAGAGACCCCCCACCGCCCCTCTCCAGAGTGGGCATGTGGCTGTAGGTGAACTCCTCTCTGGCTGAGAGCTCGTCGGACTGCATCACTGAAACAGCTGGTGGCTGACTTCAATTATGGGTTGGGAAACACACACGAGGATAACAGCCTCAGAGAAAAGGGAAAGAAATGGTGAGAGCTGTGTGAGTTTAGGGCCTTGTTAAAAGTGTCTCCACAACCACCCTCTCTCTTTTTGGCCTGCCTGAGCAAAGAAGAAACCATTTATTTCATTCTCATCTTTTTCAAACTTGGTTTTCACATATTGCTTCCTCCATATTTACCTGTTGTTGAGTCTCCTGCAGAAAAGTTATCCAAAACAAAGTATCCTTCAACAACTGAGCTCAAAACCTCCTCATGGTAGACAGCTTGTTTTTGTCTGCAACTCCTTACTCTCCCCATCTCTCTCCCTCAAACTCTCTTTCAACCCCAACTCTCCTCCTCTTTTCTCCCTCCCTCTCTCTCTCTCCCTTTACACGACGTTTCACAGAAACAGTACTGAAAAAGTTTGTTTGAGCCCTTCAAAGCGTGGAGCCTGAACACATGGCTCTTGTGCTGCCAGCCCGCTTGGTGCCAAAGGGAGAGCGCCTGTGCATGACAACAAGGGGAGGACGAAAGGGGCTCGCTCAGGGGAGAGAGTTAGCAGGGCAAACACCCCTTTTAAACTCCCACTTGCACATGCACATGCACATGCACATCAACCCACTCACAAAAAGGAACAATAGACACTCATAAATGAGTGCATGGCAACAACACAAAGACATACAAATTCCAGCTCATGGCAAGAGAAATGAAGCAGGCACAGGGAAAAATCACATAAACCGTGAGCAGTGTAAAACAGTTGCATTCAGAGTGTCCCCCTGTGGAGTTCCCCTCACCACTTCCCTTGTTGTTGCTTAGCACTCTGCTTGCACTGCACAAACCAGTAAATTAAGATGCCCAGCAGCGCTTAAGAAAAGAGGCAACAGAGACATTTCCACAGCTTAATGGCATGCTGTCCTGTCTGACACAGCTAATCTGATAATGGAACATTTCTGCTTAAACAAGCTTCTCCTAACTACTTGTTTAGGAGTAAATTCTACTGGATGAAAACATATTGTGTTTATTGTTTCAGTGTATAAGCATGTGCATGTGTGCACCTCAGGATTTCTAACAGTCTTTCACAGCGCAGCATTCTCTGCTCAGCATTGTTCCTGAGCAGCGGTAACCATGGTGACTCCTTAACAACTGCTGTCACCCTATCCTCAGCCATTCAAATTCTTTGGCCGACGCACACACAACAGTTTTCTGGAGGATCGGAGGATGAACACTGATTAGATGAGACACAATCCAATATCTGGCAATGTAAAATAAATAAATGACAGAGCCTGTCTGGACCGGATTGTTCTCTCCCAGTAATTTGATTATAAGAGTTTAGCATTTCATAAACAACTAGAAAGTATTAAAGTCAAACAAACCCTGAGTGTCCTTCTGCATCTGACATTTAAGTCACATGCAGAAAAATGAATTTTAATATCATATTTGGCACTTGGGTTTTTTCAAGCAGTGTGAAACAAAGCCAAGGGCAACACTTATTAATATGAGTCTATTTTAAACAGATTAACTGTATAATGTAGGAATGAGTGCAGCATTTCATTAACACCAGCAGTAGAGTTTCACTGCTCTGCTTTGACTATTTTCTGCAGGAGAGTGGGCCGCTCGAGGACAAGGCCGCGTCTGTTCTTTACGGCTTTGAATTGCTTTCTACCTGTCAGTCTGTCTCTCTCTGTCTGACCCTGACACCCCCCCCCCCTCAACTTCTGTCAACCTCTCATCTGAAATTGCTTTAAACTTTGGAAACATACAGCGTAGGCTACACTGAAAAAACTGAAACCTTTACCTTAATTAAATGTATTATGTCAACACATTTCACACAACTGTAGTAGTTTAGCAATAATATTAAGTTGAACCTAATATATATTTTTAAACTTATACATTTAAATAAAGTCAAAGTTTCTCTTTCTTTAGTGTACTGGCACAAAAATAACAGGCAATTCAATATTATGAGTAAAGAATATTGACTGAATTTTTTCCTCTCCTGTGTTTATGACTTATATATTTACCCATTTACAAAAATTACATTTGTAAGTTCCTCCGATTTAATACTTGTCTTCGGTCCACGGTCCTTGATGAAGATAAAAGGCATATAAATGTAAAAAAAGATAATTATTCCTGCACGATAGAAGCGTGGTGTCTTTGTAGCATAAGCAAGCTAACTTTGTTGGTTTTAACTTGTCAATTAAATTATTTACCTTATGTTTAGACATAATGTGAAGAGTTTATAAAGTTTATGTCATTTTATTATGTTAATATGTTTCAGGCTCTATAAATAAGTGAACTGGGAATAAGAATGTATTTTCATCATATCTATCTAAAACAGTGTTGGATTGTTTCCAGTTTGGTGCAACAACAAAAAAAGCTAAACCATGACCTTATAGTGGTGGAGATAAAAATAAATTCAAATTTGACATTAAACGGAATAAGAGATGTCCCCTTGCTGTTTTGAGCCAGAGACTGCACCAGGAGAATCCATGAGCAGATTCATAGTATCCTTTATATTAATCTTTATAGAGGAAAGATATATCAAGTCACACACACAGTATACAAGCCATGTGATTTCACAATCCCTGAAAAACAATGTTCCCAGTTCAGGACTAGACAGGCCTGGAGCCTCTCACACAAAGAAATGACGACACCATGTGACCATAACATTTAGTGACCCATGCTGATGACAAAAATATCCTCACTCTACTTTCAGTCGTTTAGGCGTGGAACAGCTCTTCAAAGTCATACTCAAAACAGAAAAGAACGAAACACAGTCATCCCTCTGACATGCAACATTTAAACATAGATATTTAAAAGATGAGCTTCTTGTTTTTACAGCGATATCCAACAGTAAGACACATGAGAAAACATCCGTGGACATATATATATATACATTAAGTTACATTATCAATAGCTCTGTTTCTTATGAACAATATTTACACAGGGAAGTCTTCTTTCCCACTCATGTTGCCCAAAGTCACGTGGTGAAAGTCCCTCTTTGCATCAGTCACATTACAGGTTCTTGTCAGTTGTTTGTCTTTAAGGACTAATCAGCACAGATAATGCAAAGTGACTGACAAATATACAAATAATTACTCTGTACAAGTCCACAAGTTTAAGCAAGTATTCACAGCAGTTCTTCCTCACAGAGCCAGGAAGGTATACACTGATGGCTTATCACATTACGCTGAGGTTGTTCATCATCTCAACATTGTATTTTGATGCTGATTGTTGCTCTCCCTCTGTGTTCCCGTAGTACCACCTGATCCATTTAGTTAAACATGTAACACGCAGACTGTTCTACTTAGCTGTATGAGGGACATTGTTACAGTGATGTGATGTTATTGGCAAACTGTGGCAGCTATCTTATGACAGTCATTGTATGTTACTTCAATACTAGCTGATAGATATCAACAAGGCAGACAGACAGACTATCTGTGTAATGATAACAAAAGCTTATTAGCAACTGATGAGCTTCACAGAGATAAATGTCTTATCTTTTTCTATCATGTCAATACAGTGTCATGTCTCTGCTAAATATTCTCTGGTCCTGTGTTCAGAAGGAGATCAGACGATGGATCCCTTGGAGGAGGACAGGTGAATGGACTGGATGCGGATGGCCAGGGTTTTCTCCAGATCCTGCAGGATGTCAGAGCCGGGGCTATCTGGAGGCGTGTCGTACAGCAGCTGTTTGAATGGCTCCAACTCGATCAGGATTAACATGTTCTTTAGGAAGTAGCCCTCTATATAGGACGCCAAGTCTGGAGCACCAAGAAACTGTGAACAAAGTAACAATAGTTCCATTAGTGGACATCTATAACACCTTAGAGAGATAAACAGAAGTGGGGTTGTATGAGATATTTAAATCAGCGTATTACCAGCACTCCCCTAGCTTGAAGCGGCAGACAGTAGTCACAGCACAAAACATTTACAGCGATGGATGGGGGCAGCAGCAAATAATGTTTTTTTTATCTTCAAAAATCTATAGCAATTTAAGTTTACAATGCATTTGGAAGATGTAGATTGCTTTTCCTCACAGTTCTTTCGGAAGCTGTTATCCATGCTCTTCTCAGGGCGACCAGACTCCATTGACAAATACAATCACTTCACCTTGTCGAAACGCGGGGTTGCTGGTCTACTGCTGTTAGTTAGTTTGTGTTATTGTGGTTAGTCCAGACTCAACAAAGTTACAGAATAACACAAACTTATAACACAAACTTACCAATGATGGCAGCGGCAGACCAGCAACCCCGCGATTCTGCAAAGTAAAGTTATTGTTTTTTTGTCAATTGAGTTTGACGGCTTTGAATAGAGCATACTATAAAGATATAAAGGCTTCACTTCCCTGTTGGAACGAGCTGTCTCACAGCGGGGGAAATATTCTAAATATAGCGTACTTAAACTGATATTGTTTTCTTTTAGCTAAAAAATATATTGCTGCTGCCTCTTCAGGAGCAGTTAATCCGCTGTAATACACACACTATAGATACAGTAAGTACCTCATACAACCCAACAGGGAACAACCATCTCTTAAACGTGTTTTACAACACAGCTTGTGTTTTCATCCTATTCAGTTTTTGCACCTTGGTGTGGTTGTAGATCTCCACACAGGTTTCAGTGTTGATGTTCTTGGTGCAGATGATCTCACAGTGCCGCTGCAGAGCCTCAAGCTGGAAGAACTTGGCTGCAGACAGAAGCTGAAAAATAAAAAGCCCAATCAACTCATCAAGTTTAGCGTCCAATTTGATCATGGATACTACTGTGCTTTTTGAACAGTGCAACATCAATAGGTAAGGTAATAGGTACCTGAGACCTACATCTTATTCATTATTATTATTATTATTATTATTATTATTATTATTATTATTATTATTATTATTAATCTAAATTCACAGTACAAAGGTTTTTAGTGTAACATTAAAGTACATTCTACAGTTTTGCAGTGAACGCTGTGCTAACAAGCCTAACCTCCATGATGTCAGTGTTCCTGATGTGCAGAGCGTCGGCCCCCCCGCAGTAGAGATACTGCATCACCAGCTGAAAGAAGGAAACATATTGAAGCTTTCATACAAGGATGAATAGAGTAGGAATTTATGAAGGAAGCAGTGTGAATGTGAAGTGCAAGGGTGATTTAAAAGTTTACCATAAAAATGTGATATTTCACATTGCTGATTTCTATGCACGTGTTTTCACCGCAAGGTCTGTTTGCAAGAAGAGTTTTAAACCTTGAGAGAAAAAAAGACAGTCAAGTATTTGGTGTTTTACTCACACTTGGTAAATGTTTATACATCTTAATAGTAGCTTGTAGCATAAGGTGAGTAAAAATAAACCTTGAACAACTGTTCAGTATTGGGTTGGTTTCAATTAGTTATTTTTTTCTCTGGGGACATTTAGTGAACATGAGTGACAGATCTACAGTCCATTGATGACAGGACTGACTGTCATCGAAATAACATGACATGAGTGTGAAATGGAAGTCCTGTCAGGATCCCCAGGGCAGGAAGACAAATGAGTTTATGGATCAGCAGGAAGAAATGCACAGTACTGACAACCACAAATCAACACAGCATGTGTTAGGTCATTGCTGTATGAATACATTTATCTTTTCATATCAGAACTTACAGTTACATATTCAGAGCTTTTATAGAAATGGAAGACTACTTGGGCATTTGAAAGCTGAATCCAAAGTGACTGTACCTGCCGGAAGCTGTGAAGAGCAGGACTTTGTGGGCGTAGAAAGGCTTCCCCTCCACCAAAAAGGTCACATCTGACATCTCTTTATTGTTCAGGAATTGAGGATCTGAAACCCAAGTGGCCAGAAAAACAGAATGCTTTTCTGATTATCAAAAAAAAAGAAAGAAATGGGGTGTACAACTAAGCCTTCTTGGCAGTTCTAGACACATTTTAGCCACTTTTTTATTCTAGTTTCTGAACACTAGATGGCATTACGTGCTCTTCCCATTTTCCTGCATTAACTCCAACAGGCAATTCAACACAAATACATCAAAGAAGTGCTCATGTGCTGTTTGAATGCTGTATTCTTTGCATTGTTAAACAGTATAGATTTCACAATGACAGAAGTGGAATGGAAAAGGCTGGCCCTCACCCAGGCGTGACGTCTGCTTCCTCTTGATCTCTGCTAGTTTGGGGATGGGGTAAGGGCCGTAACACTGGGTGAAGATTGCAGACAGCTGCTGGCTGATCACCTCATTCTGACAACACACAGACAGAGAAACAAAACATCAGCAGGTGAGGAGGAGAGCTGCTTGAGTGGTTGTTGCTCAGCCAATATCCAGGATTTCATGTTATATAACAACACACAAGTACTAACTTTAGTGCTCCTCTCCTACACAAACATCCTCAACACAATTATCAGCACAGGGAGGGAGGAATAACTTCTGCAGCCTTGTATCACGCTCAGCATTCACCTTATTCAAGCAATGGTCCCAATGGGCCACATACTCGGGGCTACCTCACACCTTTGAAAGGGGATCAGATGAATATTTCACACCCACAATTCCTGAGAGATTACTGTAAGGGGGAACACCATCAGAGGCAGAGCTACTGTAGGAGTGTGAGAAAGAGAAAGACAGGGGAGTGAGATCTTCTTCCACTTACAGCTAACTTTCCTCTTGTATGTGGGGAGCTCAAACTAAAGGAGAAGGGGGGGCAGTGCCATTCAGCTGCATCAGCGGTGCGTGACACTACAAGCCCCACGTGTGCACACTGTGCAGTCAGGCTGCTTGCTCTCACTGAAGCATGACGCCAACAAACAGCTATTAACAACCAACCGTTCCACCAGGGACAAAAATGCACTGAATTTTTTCAAACATTTACTCGCAATGCACAAAATGTATAGATCCACATCTATTATTAGAATAGATGTGTAACTTTGGTGAGGGGTTTGATCTCCTCTAAATGCATAAGGCTTTAAGGCACTATTACTCAAACAAAAACAACTAAATCAATATGTGTATTGAAACTGAATCATATTTTAAGGAAAACATATTTTCTTCTGATGTCGAGCTGCTCTTTCTTGATTATCTTTGGTGTCCTGATTGACAGAAAGCAATTACTTGTTGTTTATGTCACGCTAAGCTCTAACTGCTGCCGTCAGCTAAGTTAGCTGTTAGCTAAGTTAGCTGGCTGCCAGGACTCGGAGCTCGGGGCACCGGGGGAGTCTGATTGTTTACAATGTGAGCTTGTTGGCAAAAGCTTTGGGAGATAAAAGGCTGAAAGACAGATGACATACTGGACCTCCTTGCTGTAGAAATTGTAAAGAAAATGTGCTTACTATGTCCTGTGTGGCACTTTCTTGATGTTTGTCGTATTAGCAAAGGTGTTGACTACCTAATCTTATAATAGATGACTAATCTATTCAGAAACAAATCACGTGAACCTTTATTGTCCACCTTTATGACAGCAGTTTCAAAAGCAAATTGCATAATATTTGACATATATATATATATATATATATATATATATATATATATCATATAACCTGCTATATTTAACTAAATTGTTGAATGGAGGTTTCATTGAGCTAAAACCAACAGACAATGAAATATGAACAGACCCTACGTGTCTCAGGCCCTCATGGTGGAGCAAACAGTGACGGGGTTCCCTGAGGCCCCTCATAGAGATCAGGGTCACTGGTCCCCCCATTCATCAACCAAGACAGAGACAAGGACTGACGCTGCAACAATCCACTGAAGGCTAGGATGAGTGTATGAGTGTGTGTGTGTGTGTGTGTGTGTGTGTGTGTGTGTGTGTGTGTGTGTGTGTGTGTGTGTGTGTGTGTGTGTGTGTGTGTGTGTGTGTGTGTGTGTGTGTGTGTGTGTGTGTGTGTGTGTGTTTGAAATACTGCGGGCATGGGGTTGCACACGTAGCAAGTCTCTGCAGGTTTGCTTGTGTATTTTTGCAGTCTTTTTATCATATCAGCAATGACGTCAGTTGGGCAGAACTACGCCAAGGCAAAGGATGCAAGACAAACAGAGGTGACAGCCCGGATGATGTGCTGTTTTAAATCTAATACGGCCCACTAAGGGGATCATGAGCTTAGGTAATGAGACAGGGCCCTGATCTAATGAGAAGGAACGGAGAGGAGCGAGGAGGCATGTCATAAATCATTATCATTCTGGGTTATTGATATTGAGGAAGCCTCCGGAGATCTGTCATTCTCTGTGAAGCTGAAGACCTGACTGTCTTACACAAAAAGACATTAACTCAGCAAGAGAGATAATGTTTGAAAGGTTCGATTCATAAAATAAGACATTTAAAGGATCAAAATGTAGCTTTTGAGGAAACAATGGGCTTCAATAAGGCGCTCTCTAAGAAACTCCTCTCTAATGAAGATTCTGACATAACCATTTTCTTTTTGGGATTTCTATATATTTTTGAAGAAGTCATTTCATTCTTTTACAAAACAATGGTATTTTTAAGAAAATAAACAAGAATAAATGCGTAAAAGTATCACGTGGATCTTCTTTGGTGCTTATTTTATATCTATATATTTAGTAGTATTTGTTTGGCTTAATCCTCTAAACTTGTATTTGATTGTTTAGTAGTCTTATTCACTATAATGGGTATTGGCTGGGCATTTACCTGTTACTACTATCAATGCGCACCTGCTTTCAATTTCAAAGGACACTCATTTTCATCATTATTAGAAAACAGCTTCTTATCTAATATGCCGTTAATCTGTTGTAGACCCTTTTAAGGCCCGTCTCTGGAAACAAGATCTGAACAGAAGGCTTGGTGGTTATTAGCAGCATTGCAATCTACCTTGCTGGCTCTGAGGATCTGGAACATGAGTGGCAAGCCATGCGTGATGAGCTCCTCAGTGTACTCCTCTTCCTCGATGCAGCTGAACTCTTTGAGGAGACCTTGGATCAGAGGTCGGCGTTGCTGATGGAAACACGTTCGCAGAGACTCCATCCAAGTGTGTAAAGTCCATGGAACCCCTGGTAATGAATTAAAGGGGTCAACACATGTGAAACAAAACCAAATTCACACACAAATATGCAAAAACAAGGTATAAATGTTGCATACAGAATATGATTATGTAAAAAAGAATGCTTGTTTTAAAGAGTGTTTGCAGACACTAACCGAGGCTCCGTATATCTATGGTGATGTCTACATGCCCATGTTCTGAACTGTGGTACATGGCTTCTTTCAGGGCTTTGAGTTTGGCCTTCCCAGTTCGGATCAGGTCAATGTGAG
The DNA here is from genome assembly GCF_949606895.1 of Notothenia rossii. NCBI lineage: Eukaryota > Metazoa > Chordata > Actinopteri > Perciformes > Nototheniidae > Notothenia > Notothenia rossii. Next base: position 24,415,520 of record NC_136903.1, on the reverse strand, counting down.
ACGGACTTTTAGCTTCCAGCTCCGAACCCTCTGCCAGGATCTCTTCCAGGGATAAGACGTCCCCTTTCCCTTTCTCTGTATGAGACAGCAGCTTACGAAACACATTTCTAGAAGGACAAAAGCACAAAAAACGAATTTACTGTATTTATCCTTACAGATTATAGGACTATTTTGAATTGCTTTTTATTTCACAAGTCTCCAGGCCAATACAAACACAAGTGGCAAAAAGGTGCATTTGTATAATTATGCAAACTTATAATAAAAATGATGTGACAGTCACTGAGTTATGGTCATTACAGACTTGCCACGGCAATCTATAATTAACTGCCTCAGCTATGATTGTTATTGCTTCATATAGCTCAATTTTAATTAACATGTATGGCTGGATAAACAGATGCTTAGTGCAAATTAATAGACTCAAAATCCATGGGGCAAAAGGCATTTTATGCAAGCAGGCACATATCCATCTTAAAAGGCCCGTTCTTTGATTTGATGACTGTCACTTCATAATATACAGTATAGCAGCCAAACCCTTGTAGCCTGTGAATTGCTGCCAAATAGAGTTAAATACACTGGTAATGTGTAAAAGATGTTATGAAAACTTGAAAAAAAACTCATGGGGAAAAATTAGGTAAGGCTCTATTTTATAGGTCAGCTGCATTAAAGAAATACAGAATGTTAAAATATATATAGATACAAATATTTCATTAGTAATTTAGGAAAAAACATTAGTCGCTACACTTTCAATTAATAATAATTAATTGCTAGCATAACGCAGAGAGCAGTGCATTGCAGTTAAGCTGAACAAGAACACATTAAAAACCTGTGTGAATTAAATCACTGTGCAACAAAGCATCACTTAATACTGTTAAGCAAACATGCTTATAAATATTAACATAAAGTAGAAAACTAACATGTTGGACTTGACACAGGCAGAGGTCTGTGCAACATGTTGAATGTGAATATGACAAAGCAGTGGAAGTTCTTTTATTTAAAAATATGTAAATGTTTAGTCTTAGCACTGTATATTATGGCACATTGAGACCATACTGTTATTCAGATCAAAAGTGTCAGTCATTCAAGATGTTTGTTCTGTTTGTTAGTCCCGAACATGCTCTGGTGAGATTGTGTTTTTGAGCATAAACAAGATTATATGCCGAATACAGTTCGGTGTTCTTGAATATCCTCTGTTTATTCACTCGGGAGTGTGTATTCATGATGGAACATGAATGTGTTTGTGTGTGTGTTTGTGTGTGTGTGTGTTGCCCACCTGTGTCCATGGGCAGCTGCCAGACTGTAGGAGTTCAAGTCTCCCTGCGGCGCGGTGGAGATGCCATTACGGTACATGGTTCCCACCATGGGGTCCGCCCCCCGCTCAAGCAGCAAACTCACAAGCTCAAAGTTACCTGAGCATGACAAAAAAGATTGGCAGAGCTCACACACAAACAGTACAATGAAACCAGTGAAATGAAAGTGAGGCAAACATGTCACGCATGCCTGTATTTGTCTTTATTTCTCTAGCCCCCAGGATACATGTGCCTCTGAAGTGGTAAGGCTGACAGGCAGGTGTTATTATCAGACAGCTGAGTATAAGTGGCCAGCTGGTGTTGTCAGCTTGCTACAATACAGTTGGACAGGATGCAGGGGACAGGAATCACACTGTGTCTGTACCTGCAGCAGCAGCCAGCTGCAGAGGGGTCTCTGTGTAGTTCTCCATGCCGTCCTGCAGGGACCCCTCCACACTGGCTTTGGCATCCAGCACCAGCTGCAGAGGCCAGGTGGGGGCACGGCAGGGTACAGAGGGGAGACACAGGTACAGGAGAGAGGAGGGATGGGGAGCAGAGGGAAAGTCAGTTGGCTATAATGAGATTGATCTTAAGTCAGGCTTCTCTCATCTTGTGACTGTGTCATGCAAAATAATGTGTTTAGAAAATAGTTGATATTTAATTTACAACCAGCCTTCAATTTTTAACAAATAATTTAAACAGTTGTTCTTCAAATACTAAAAATGTGCATGTTTCCTCTTTTGAAATGAAGAAGAATATTTGCTTTCTTGCTGAGAGTCAGACAACTGCTATCACTCTCACATCTTCACAGTAGCCTAATTTTTAAGATAGCTGGCAGCCAGCCTTAAAAGTTGCTTTTAGATTAAGTACTTTTTAAGGGATTAAACAAAAAATATATAATATGTTAATTGCTGAGCTTTAGAGGTTCTGGTAGGCACACTTCTTTACCTTTGGACAGGCACAAGCTATCCATTACCCCCCGTTTCCGGCGTCAGCTAAATGCAATGTAATGTAATGTTTCCTGTCTGTATGCTACATTTAGGCTATGCTAACAAGCTACAACTTCATATTTACCATACAGACAACTTAATATAATATTTAATAACAATACACATGGTTTACACAGAATTTAATATTATTAATGTCATTCTTTATTTTAAGCTGATGTCCTCAGATATGAAATTGTAGTGCCACAAAGCTTAAACGTTTTTTTCTATTTGGATGATTCAGAATCCAGATGGATCATTTAGAGGACAAACTGAATTAGTTAAATGTGGTCGATAACAATTTAGACGGCTGTGTTTCCACTTTCCACTTGCTAAATGCAATCCATTTGCACAAAAATGGGAAATTAACAGGACGCATTTGTTCAGACCCAAACATTGACTGGATAAATGCCCTCATTCAAGATGATAAGGTCAATTTGTACATCACACAAACAGAACCAAATGGAAACAAAAGAAAGACAGGAGAAAACTCTTAGCGGAGAACCATTATCATCATCACCACCAAAAGCTTTGATGACAAAAATGACAACCATGACCAACCATGAGCTGAAGCACAACGAGAGGTCATGATGAGAGAATCACAGGTGAGGAAGGACGTCACTACCTGCACCACGGGCACATGTCCGTGTAACACAGCGAAAGTGAGGGGCGTCGCCTGCCGCGTTTCGGGAAAGACTGAGGGATGCTTGTGCACTGAGTTTGGCACCTGGGGAAGGGACACGGGTAGGTGGGTTGGGTAAGGTAGGAGTGAACAAGGTGGGGGAGAGAGATACGAAGTCATTAAAACTTCTACATGGCCTACGGAGCATAAGACAAGCAGCAGGGAAGGGGGGCGGGGGGCGGCAGGAAGCACTATGGGAGAAACTACAGTAATTAATGAGAAACCCCGGGGCTGCAGGGGACATCTTGTCTCCTTTGTTCGCCTCCTAATGAACACGATTGATTGATCTGTCTGATTACTCCTGGTAATAATAGTTTCACTCTTTTTCTAGCGCACATATCTGATAGGGAACTGACCGTACCTCTCTGAAGATCATCTCTCTGGTCAGTGTGAAAGTAGTAACTATAAGCCAAATGAAAGCATGACAACTATGAAAAACATTAGTGAAGCACAAAAGGAATTCTTTTCTTAATGCAATTTTTGCAGGAGTGACATGAAATGAGGCAATAATGAAGACAAAACATTTACGTTTTTTCATCTGCAATACAACATAAAAAATTCCACAAACTACGTTGTTTGTTTTAAAAATCATAATCTTGTATTATTTTTCAGTAGGCTAACGTTTATTTATAGTTAAGTTGCTGTGCTTCATAAATGTACTTTAAGCCATTTGTACCACCCTCCTTCAATTTTGATATAACAAAACTATGGTGCCTTAATTCCTAAAGCATATATTTTATATATTTTTCAATAACCCTTCCATTTCAGTTTTGAGAGATATTTCATAAGCATGGATCTCATTTTAAGAAGACAAGGCAGATGGTACTGCACCTGTTTATATTAGCATTTAGTAATTCTGAAATTGAATAACCCAAGATTACTTTATAGGCAAATTCAGGATATCAGTGTTTTAACTTAATTTCCCCTAAACGTAAGATATTATTTTCACTACTGTGCCCTGTATTTACAATACATTGTATACATTGTGATTCCTTACTGTAAACATTTGTACTCAATTCATAAAATGACAATATGAACAGCAAATTGCTTTATGTAGGGTTACCAATGTGTTACACTTTAAGAGAATTTAAAGAACATAAATCCTTTCAAGGCTGCCTAGCTGTTGAAAGAAACATGTTTGCACTTTGCACACATCTGAGCCAACATCTGTCTTTAACTTTCAAAATGTAACCAGGTTCAAAACCAGATGCTTATAAAGATTTTGAAAGCGGGTCTTTTTATTTCAGCAGACCGTGTGCTTTGTGCTTTGTGCTTTGGCCAGAGGTCAGGAATGCAGTGGACTGCAAATCAACTGACACAATGCCTGATGGGACATGTCGTTGGTGACTAAGGAAAACCAGGATCATGAGGCCTGAACTGAACTCCTCTCTGAAGTCGGCACATTCAAAAGATGTCATCGAAATTCTCCGCAGACTTCAGTTGACTTTACGTAAGCCGATCTTTATCACTTTTTTTCCCTGACTGTGACTGTGTCATGTTTAACGCTACACACACTCAAATGCAAATGAGTTTCATATCACAAGTAATATTAAATCTGTTTTCAACATATTCTCTAATGTGGCAGAGCAGTTATTGCCTCATGATCTACAGCTCTTGTAAGTTTAGCAGCATGACACATGAGGGAGAACAAACAAGGGGAGATGAAGGACAAAATGATCGCTTTCTCCAATTCAATACAAAACATACAGTATTCACAAACAATCGCTTAAGAACTAACACAAACATATAACGGTACATTATGAAGATTTCCAAAGTTGTAACGTCCTCAATTTAAGCATTGCTGATGTCTCCCACTAAAATGACATTTCAAAAACACTGGGTTAATCAAAAACTAGAAACTTAGAGGGCAATGTGTACTCTTAATGATAATCATTCCTTCATTTGACTTTGATCTACCCTATGTGGAAAACCAGAAAAGCATTACAAACGTAATCAGCACTGACCTCGCTGTTAATATCAGCCCCCGCATCCAGCAGCATCTGCACCATGGCCTCGTCTCCACGGACACAAGCGTACATCAGCGGGGTCATCCCCTACACAAGCACAGGTACAGAGAGCAAGGGAAATCACATTGTTTGAAAAGTTTTATTTTTAAACACCCATTGGCATAATCATATCCCAGGTAGTGGCTTCAGATTAGATTAGATTCAACTTTATTGTCATTGCACCGAGCACAGCGAAATACAGTTTGCATCCAACCAGAAGGTACAAAGAGGAAAAAAGTGCATTCGTTTTCAATCAACTTACACAACAGAACAAATATAAAGTGCAGGGTTTAGATATATATAAATAAATACAGATGTAATAGGTAATAGATATAGATGTTATAAATAGTACATAAAGACATTGTTCAAGACAATTGCATGTGCCCACATTGGACTTTGTATGATTTAGATATTTCAACCTAATGTAAAGTTTAAATGAAATTAGTACCGGATCAAGAAAACAGTCTGGATCAAGCAAATGGTAAAGAATGAAGTGACATTCTTTTGCAGGGTTCTTTCAATAATGTTTTCAGACACTGATAATAACAATCTAGCTATTTTAGTGAACTCATATTGAAGATGTGGAATGGCTAGTATTACATTGCAGCCTGTTAAGAAGCTGCAGCGTTGTCGCTCAATACTGAACCAATTAAGAACATGGTGTCAACATTAGTCACTCAGACACAAACAAGGGAAAATATGGTCCAGGTTGACGAATACCAAAGTCCCCTTTACAATAAACCGATTGTACCTAAAGTATGTACAAAGCACCACTAAACCTTTGCTATTAACTTGTATCTTTGACAGTTCCACGCCAGGCACCTTGAGTCTTATGAGAGTAATCTTTTTCTGTTGATTGTTTTAAAAGACACTATACTGTATCAATATCTCCTCTGGGCCAGGGTTTACAGCACAGAAAGGTGCCGAACCAAACTTTATACTCTGGTGGGGCAGGTCTTGATGTAATGCAGAGCTCCTTGGCAGGAAGGCTGCGGGAAAATGTTGTCAGAGTGAGGTTTAATATTCATGACTGCATTTGTGCAGAAAATGTAAAGATGAAGAAGCCATGCAAACAAAATGCTCTGATCCACAGGCTGTGTGTGTGTGTGTGTGTGTGTGTGTGTGTGTGTGTGTGTGTGTGTGTGTGTGCGCGCGTGCGTGCGTGCGTGCGTGCGTGCGTGCGTGCGTGTGTGTGTGTGTGTGTGTGTGTGTGTGTGTGTGTGTGTGTGCATCAGTACAAATGAGCATGCATTATTTAATATGTTGTCTCTGACCTGCTCACTCATGCTGTTGATACCATCAGGCCCCAGCAAGTTGACAGCCTGCTTCACCAAGTCTGTGCGTCCACAGCTGAGCATACGGAAGCCCAAATCCTGCAGGAACTTCGCTTCAGTAGAGGCAGCGTCCAGTTTCCTCGAGGCACAGAAGCAGTCATCCGTTCTGAAGGGCAAAGTACACCAAGTGATTCACAGTGTTCGCTTACAGTGCACCATATTTTCCACCTGAAAGGCTTTATTTTTAAACACTACAGGGAGGATGCGCATATGACTGATGTGTGAGTTTGCAAGTCCAGATAATGTGCTTGCTTGTGTTTTTTATGTGTGGGGGAAGAAAGTGTTTTTTCAGCGCCGTACCGGAGTTGGCGCGGCTCACAGTCCACTCCGGGCAGCAGGAGGCGGGCAGCCTGCCGAACATCGTCGCTGTCCACAGAGAAGCTGCGTCTGTGCTCCGTGTGAACCGCTGCCACGCGCACCCACTCCATCAGGGGCGGCAGCACCAAGAATGGCCTGTAGGGGGGGATGGAGGCACATGATCATGACCACACTGGACTTAAGGCAAACCCAGTACTTGAAAGGAAGGAACTTGCTAGGAAAATCCAGTTTATAGAAATGTGCATATGTAATTTTAGTGATCTTGCTAGCTGTAGCTGATGTTTGAAAACAGGATGTCAAGAAGATGAAATCAAATGCCTCAAACTGATATGTCATGCAGAAACACTTTGATGCAAGATCATATATTCAAATACAAATTCTGTTTTATACAGTCAGTGTCAACTACAGAGATTTGTCCAAACTATATCTCTTCACAATCTATTCTGCTCTATTCTAGAGATCTGAAGCTTGACAGTGCAATGATATAATACTGTGATCATGTTTGAAAGGCTTAGCTAGTGTTAAACTAAATATGCTATAGAACTCCACCTATGCATTTCAGAATATGTATAATGCATTTCTATATGACTTAAAATGCCTTGTGATGTTGTAGCAATCATAAGGAATTACAAGTGTCATGTGAACACTTTACAGGGGGAGTAATTGCTCCCCTCTTAATCTGTTTGGCATGACGTTGTAATGGCGAACATCGTGCCGCTCTCTGTAAACAGAGCATGGTTATGCATGTGTACATACAGAATTTATGACAGCTCAGTATCTGCTTATAGAAGTAAGGGTGTGTTTTGCAAACCCCTGCGATGCAAGGATTAAACAGGGCAGGAATTGACAATCGCACCGTTGATCCTGACCCCAGAGCTAACAGTGAGCAGCTTGAGAAGGTGTGAGGCGGAGAAAACCCAACCACAGTCTCATTGAGAGAAAATATCTCAATGGGAAACGTGCAGGTCCTACTTTTTTGAAAGAACTTCTCTTCCTGTCTACCTCTCTCCTCCACTCATCCTGCGTCAGTGTGTTTACTGCAGCTACATCAGTATGCATGAGGATACATACTGTATACATGATGTTACACTAAGACCTTCATACTGTTCTGACAGCATGCCATGGCTATAAAGACACACTTTGTTCACGTCAACAATGAGCTGTCATTAATGCAAAACACGACCACTGATGTTAAGTATTATGATGGAACAGGTGTTGCTACTGATGATTGTAATTAAGGAAAGTTTTAACCCATAGTTAAAAGATTGGATTTACACATGGCGTGTCAAAACTGACAGTTTCATCGTTTTTTTTCTTTTGCAGAATGCATCGTCTTAATCATATAAATACCCTAGCTAATTTATCCTGTGGGATTTGCTGTCCAGTACATCGCTTGATGTCTTGATGTCGGGGTGCCTGGACTGTCCTTGACACATGGTCGGCCCACATCTGTCACTCACTGTTAATTACTCACGGATCAATGCTGCTCCGAGGAGGATCTGTTACTGTAATAATTGTATGATCTGCTAAGAAATCTTACTTCAAAGGATCCTGACCTACAGCTCATTTGACTTTATTGGCTGTGCAGAATTCATTAAAACCGGCACACAACACCCAATCAAGAGGCAGGGAACGCATTCCCTCATAGGAAAACAGCAGATCAAAAATGGTTCAAGGTCTTGCTGTTTCCCCTCTCAGGGCTTTCCTGGCTCTGGCAATGTGCCTATATAAAACTAAAACAAACATTCATTAATGTGATTTCTGCTACAAATGGTGATTAGAGCTAAAGCAGACCTGGGACACACATTATAGCTGATAACTTGCTCCACTGCAGGCGATAAAGCCTGGAGCCCCAAGAGGAGGACTGCTCAGGCTCAACTGTCAGTACTGTTTCCCACCTCTGCCGCATGCTGAACCAAACTGCAGGAAATACTGAGGACTACAGCAGGATGTGATGAATAAAATAAGAAAAATAAAGGCATTTCATAAGGAGAAACTACAAGGATTGTGAGGACTGTTCTCTTTCCTGACTATGAAGTGTCAAAAAACTGCATGATGAAGGATCAGGGGAATTAACACGATGGAAACATAGCCTAAGCCTTATGTTGTTCATGTATAAGCATCCAGCACAGTCCTATTATATCCCTCTATGTCATTGACGGTAATTATAAATACTGACGCCGGCTTCAACAGCCGCTTCCTGCCGCAGCTCAGGTCACCCAGAGGGCTCGCTAAAGTAGCCAATAAGTTGACAATTCACTGAGATAAAACTGTGCTTTCCTGCCAAAGGAAAACATCTGGTGTGCCATTTCAGGGGTTAGCACAGAGAGCCAGAAATATAATAAAGTCTGAAGAGGTTTACAGTTACAGGAGCAGGAACATTACCTCTGGATAGTGTCTGTGATGCAGGAGTGTAAATTGTAGATGAAATAAGGGAGTTTTTATCCTGTGGTCAGTTTTTTTTATCAAGTCCTAGTAGACAATAAAGGCACAATAATGGTACAATCCCACAGGACAAAATGAGGTGAAGGGTTCTGATGTTTTAATCAATACCAGATGATTTCATTACTTTGCCTTGCTCTGGTTCAGAAATGGATCACTTTTCATGGCTTATGATGGCAGGTTAACATCTAGATACTAAACAACTGACACATGTATTTCTCTTCCAATTCCAGCACATATAACATATTCTATAACTGAAGAGCATATTGTTTTATATTTCTTCTTCATGAGGTGTTCCTGTTACATGTTTTCTCTAGCTTGCTTTTGGTTCTATAGTGAGAATACATGTTATATAGTTCTGTCAGTTGTTAGTGCTCTTTGTTAAATAACGGCCTGGTATCAATGTAAGTTAAATATGAATTATTTTTGTAGCTATTACTCAATGAAATTCGGAGAAAAAATGATATCATTAGCTGCTAAATTCTGTACTGTGTTTGTCAGCTAGTCTCTTTAGTGCTGAACAGGTACTGTACAGTTGGTTTTTGGAAGCTTATTTATTAAAAACAGCTGACTGCTTTGTCTGATGGCAGTGAACCAAAACAAAGCTAAAAGACACTAAATGCTCTGTAGGTCTGAAGACAAATGAGGATTAAGGCAACAATTATTTATGGGTTCATCATTTCAAACACAATTGTTTACCTGGAAATAGTCATGTGATACTTTTTCAATGTATACAAATATTGCGTATGGCTGCTTTGAAGCAACTCTGTATAGAAATTGTGTGTGATAAGAACATTTTATGATTAATGTGATGACACTCATTTCAGTTTGTGAGCATTAGAGTATTTGTTGCTTTCAGCCATTCATTCTAAACAATATTGGTCGAATCAAGAGGTGTAATGGCTGGTGTTATTGTTAACCACACATTAACATAACTAACAATGGATTACACCCTTCTATTTCCTTATAAAAATGTTTTATAATATCAAAAAACAGCTGGCCACTAAAGGTTTTAGAAAAACATTGGCCAAACAACAGTAAGTGGTACAGTTAATGGGGACTATTTTCTGTAATGGAATAATACATAGTTCGATGCTGAGTGATTTCCTTCTCACCTCTCTGTCTGTAAGGTGACCTTCGAAGGCTCAACGTTGGGGTTCTCCCACTCCATCTGAGGGCAGTGCATGAAGTAACACAGCGTGTAGATGGCCTCGGGCGCCCAGTGGATCACTCCGCTCTTCTGGTGGATCGGCGTCCCATTGTTGGGGTTCTTCATGTACAGCGGCTGTAGGTAGTGCATGGCCCGGGACACTATGTCACCTATACAAACACACAAATATACACACACATATCATACAGGGAAACACAAGTACTGAAGAAGGAGTTAATGTTCAGGCACAAGGGTGTAAAAAGGGAGAATATTTTGAGCAATTGGCCTTTAAAAGGACATCAGGGAACCATCTTCATTCCTTCCAGCCCCCTTAGAGCTCACTCTGTCAGGGGAAATCGAGAGTTCCCCCGCACCCCATCAGAAAAAGAGACAGAGTTCATCCCAGTCCTTTCTGTGCCGCTCACTGGGGGAGAGGATAAGCATGCTCAGGACTGCGCTGTGTGGAGAATGAATATTTATGGACAAACATTAGCTACTCCAAGCTATTTCCCCTGCATAATTTGCCAGTACTTTAAGGTCATCCAGTTGGGCTAGAAAAATCAAAGCTTGAGAGGACTCTGCTAATAAACATTTGAATATTCTCTGGGCAGGTTTTAAAGAGAAAGTAAACAGTTCTTGTAAAAGGATGTTCAACCCCTTTTTTATTGTCAAGGGACAAAACAGACTGCCTTTTAAGTGCAGAAAACTCATTTCACAAAAAAAAAACGAGAGATGAATTTGAATTGCTCTCACAGACATAGATAGTCGAGGAGACCAACATCTTCACTTTAAGGACAATTATGACTGTGGCACCTTACTTATTGAGAGGTACAGTGTGACCACTGTATTATTTCAGCAAGGACTCAAAACCCATTTCACTGGCTGCTGTCAGATGTATGTCGCCTCTCTTTCCTGTCTAGACCCACTGCACTGTGAGAAAATGTAATGAAATTCTGAAGCAGGTTCAATCTTAGAGAAACCCACTCTGTATCATATTGTTCGGGTCAATTTGATAGCATTCAATGGGAAAAGTAATGGAGCAAGGCGGCACATGGTTCTCCGGTCTAAATGAGCTATACTGTATGTGTGCCTATACAATACACAGACGGAGCAAACTGTCATTTACATGGACAAAAGGGTTTCTTTAGCATCAAAATTGAGCTATTTGGCGCTTGCCAAGATTCCATTTAGTCTTGACAATGTGAGAGGAGAGTGTCAAAAGGATGCCTGAATGAGGGAAGAGTATTCATGCAATAAAACAGTGAATCTCACGGCCTTCCTTTGGGAACAGGGGGGCTGTGCTGGACAACATCTACTGACGCAATGAGAAGGAAATATGACAGGAATGATTACCTCGCGTATAAATGTTAAGCTAAAGCCCTGCACCTTCACTCTGTCGCTGTCATCCTACGCCTTTCCTCTTAATTGTAGCAACAGGATCAGCTTGTAACAGTGCCCTCTTAAGCTTGGTAAGGGAAGCTGAGGTGGTCAGCAACAGCCGATTCTCGTGTCTTATTTATGCTGCCCTGTGACATTTCCTATATTCTCAGAGGAGGCTGGCAGAGACTGTGAAAAGAAGATTATTCCTAACACAGAGAGAGTGCAACAGTAGCGAAGTAGCAGCAGCTTAAAGTGAGATTACTGCTGCTCTTTTAGCAGGTGTGCACAGAAATATCTGCTCAAAAAAGATGGATTCATTGTTTTCAGTGACGGCTTGAAGATTCTTTGTTTTGGCCAAAAGAGAGGATTGAAAGAAGAACAGCAGTTTAATGAGCTAACACGCCAATAGCCTTTTCGCTATAAGATTCAAGCTTTTAATCAATACCACAATTACAACAATACAATTCATCCAGGGTAATTAATTGTTGATGCTAACAAGAAGAGGAGAGGTGGAGGACACACAGCATATCCGCTCCTCAGGTATCTCACTGATCACCTTTAAGCAGTGGGGCAATGCTCTCTGTGTTTTCAAAGCTTTAGAATCTCCTTAGAAAAGCAAAATAACACAAATATGCCAGTCTCCAGTGCCTAATGGCACTGCTTTGATTTACAAGGAATTGTATTAGAGTTGGCACCTTTAAGGTCAGTAACCGGCAATGCAGCACCCACATAACAACCAAACCGCTCATTACGCCAGAGACTGTGAAGGCTGTTTAATGCATAACTGCCAGAAAATAAGTATGCTCTTAGGAAATGTACATTTCAAAAGGGAAAATCTGCTTCCTTTTCAGTGGATGTTCATTCAGTGTTAAAGGTAAATGTGAATGGAAGCAATAAAGTGCCTGCAATATTGACCAAGAGATCGGAGCTCTCCTGCTTACCACCTCAACCTCTTTCCAGCGTGTTTCTTTGGCCAAATATTTGTTCACCGAGTCAGCCGAAAAAGGCCTCCTAGTCCTTAAAACTCATATTTTGTCATGAATGCCCTTTTGTTTGGAGACATAGAAATACATCGGCATTGGTACCCCCTGGCTCTGAAATATGATGTCCTCCTTGCATCAATACTCGTAGCTGTCTGGTGTAACTGATGCAGTAAGTATACGCAGATGCAAACTCAGCTGTCTTGGTCAACACTGAGGAATTGATTGTTTCCATTGACATTAGCACTGATTGAACACCCGCATCAAAGGCGGTGAAAGTTCTCAATTCTGATGGAGCAATTATATTCAAGCCTTTATGATGTAGGGAAATAAATATTCAGTAACCAGCTTTCCTTTGTGTATTGATGAATGGCTCTTGGCTGCACTGTGCAGCTGCTGCCATCATCACAGTTTCTGTGTTTCATTTATTTGCTGCTATGCGGCCATGATTGCATTTAATGGTCGCCTGTGGCCATCCTGACTCGACAAGATGCTAAGCCATTCTTCCCGCTATTAGTTTTGTCAATTTCTAAAGCAGCCCGAGACCCTAATTACCTCGCATATAAGATAACAAGGAGGGCACCAACACTATCTTTACAGAGATGCTCCATCAGAATTTGTTAAAAAGCCAAGACTCACAACGATAGAGAGAAAGAAAAGGTAGAAGAAAGGGAGCAGCTTGACAAAAACGACAGAACTCGTGCTCTCTTTGAATATCAAACATTGCTAAGGGAATATATAGCTTGAGTGGAACTCTCCCTAAGAGGGTCTATCATCATTACTCATGCTGCTTTAACTTTCAGAAGGACTTTATATTTTAACGACTGTAGAGACTAACATTACAATCTGTGATAGGAACAAGCACACAGCGTCCCCTCAGTAATCAGGACGGTTTAGTTTGCACAAGGACGGCATTCAAAGGAACATCACTGACGATCCTTTAGCTGTCAGAGGTCTCTGGAGTCTTTATTAGAGCAAGAATGGGAGATGTGGTGCACACGTGGGTACACTTTATACTTCATTGTTGACATTGAAAAAGTATAGTTATTTGCCCTGTGTATTTCCCTTTTTGATTGAATATTGATTTTATCATGTAAAACTCTTTAGTTTAGTCGAATTGCATGTTTTTGAAAATCAGATGAGGCAAAGAGAAAAGACAAGATTTCTTTCCACCTCGAAATGTATTTCTTTGCTGTGGTAACATTTGTTCGGCTCTGCGCACAATAATAATGATATTCAGGAGTGTTTTCTTAATCAGCATTAATAACTTAGATTGTATGAGAGAGTACCCTTTGTGGAATGACTAAACATGCATTTTTAATACGGTAATGAATTTGTGAACAAGTTTAATGGCCATAATGAACGTGACAAAGTCAATTCTAAACTAAAGCAACAATTGTTCATTAATGTAATAATATTACAAGTTTCACAGACAACAAATAAATACATTTACTCCATTTCACTTTGTGTGCAAAGCTCAGTACGTTTTTGCAATGAAAATTGAAATGCAAAATTGGGGATTAGACACAATATGTGTTACAACATCTAAACGCTCCCAGTTTGTTGGTTGTTCAGGAAGCCCAATTAACATTATATGTTTTCCATGTTTTAGTCATGTTTTAGTCATATATGAATGATTCAATCTGACTTCCATATTGTTTAAAAAAAGGAAGTGTTTTTGGTCATTAGTCATTTGACATTTTAGGAAAGACACATTTTTCCCCTTTCTTGCCAAGAAGTAAATAAGTGAAAGAGAACATATTAGAAGAGTGATGCCACTCTCATGTTCAAATATGAAGCAATATATGTTGTTACCTTTGAACACAGCTGGGCTATTTAGCTTACAGACATGAGATTGATATTGATAGACTCATCTCATGCTTGGCAAGAAAAGGAATATTTCCTAATGTCAACAGTAAGAGGCTTAAGAGCATTATGTTGCTGTTGGTTGTGGGGTTTAAGCCAATGGACATTTCAACTGCACAAGGAGGTCACTGCCATTTGACGTTGTATCAGTTTGTGAGCAGTATAGATTTACATATATATATATATGGAGTAAGCCTGTATGAATTTTGTATGATCCGCCAACCACCGCCCCTAAAAATAGATCGGGGGGGATTCAAAAGGTATTGGGTTACAAAAACAATGCTGTGAGGAACATATTTGTCTCAGGATTTTGTCCTGCAGGCTGAGTGACGATGACACACCAAGTTTCCTAATAATTGCAGCATTTGCAGGACTGTCATTTCAAATATGCTAATTTGGCATTTTGGTGGAAGAGAAAAAAAATAAATACAAAGAGGTAAATCAGAAGCAAACCTCTTAAATTGATTCTAAATGCCAGCGCATAGACTGTCCCCTGCATCGGATGGAAATTATACCGTTCTTGTATCACATTAAATATATTTTTGAAAATCATATCCAAAATCTGCATTTCTTTCTAACCATCCCAAATGTAATACCTTTCTTTCCCCCATCTCAAGTCTCTTTCAGATACACAATATGTCAGGGCGATAAGGCTCTTCAGCTTTTCTCAATTATTCATTTTCATCCCGGGCTTGAACTGTGCGTCTGTTTGCGAATCCTATAGTTATTTACAGAATTCCTCTCCAGAGCTGTGACATTAGCACAGGACTAAGCTCGGCTATTAACCATCGGCGGCTCTGTTGTCTCACAGTGTGTTTGCAGTGTCAACATAAGAGAATGAGTGCCTCATCAATACAACATGGACAGAGGACAGGCGATTTGCCTCAGAGCGCCCCCCCCCCTCATCCTGCCTTGTCCCTGAGAAAACATACAGTAAGGAGAATTGTCTCTCTGTTTATTCAGAGGATAAATGTTTAAACTAGATATACAGCGAATGTTTTTCCAGCCTTGTCTTGACATCCCGATGCCATGACGACAGAAAAAGACTCTACGACCCGTTCACCATTGTTATGCTTCTGGATTTATTTATTTAAAAAAAAAATATTGTCATGCACATCGGGGGATAATTTGTGCTTATGTGACTAAATGTGTTATTCTTTTGTCAGAGGACCGCTCTCAGATTTGTTTTCTGGAATGAGCCGCAGAGTTGCACGCAACCAAGAAACAAGACTGTTCAACACTTCCAATGAGAGTCGCGATTCTATGATTATATCGAAAGAGGGAAGATGTTTCCTCAGTGGTTTGCAGCTTGTCAATGCGGATACATCGAGGCCTTGAGAGTTTGTCAGAAAGTCTCCCCCACAACAGAAAACAATATTTAATGAGGAACGTGTGCCTATCCTTGCTTTGTCAAACTATTTAACTTTTTGGGAAGGGAGGACAAGAGGGAAAAACATAATCAGTATCTCAAAACCTATTAGTATTATCATATAAAACTAAACCATATCTAAATGACTTTGTATTCAGAAAGCATGCAGAAGCCCATTATTCTTTGAATTATGAGTAGGCCTACATTGTGAGTGGACAGACATTCAATTAATTTTTGGAGGGCTTGTCAAACTCATACAGTATGTTTAATAAATAGCTCTGGGTTATTAAAATGGATCTCATTGACAGTGCATAAACATTCGTGTAAATATGCACAAAACGCTAAATGCTAGTTCTCATTCGTAACACTCCGTTCGATGTCTCACTATGGGATGCGCCTCATCGCGGAGCAAACAGAAGCATCAATCTCATTACGCCAATCCTGATTGGCTGGTGATCTTGACGTCAGCGTCAGGGAATCTAACCCCTATAGAGCTCCTGCGGATGATGTCACATATGCTGGTCACGTGACGAGAAACGAAGGGGGCAGCCATTTTGGCAGTAATCGCGTCAGTAAATTCATTGGCAGGCACTGGCAGACTGTCGAGGATGGTGGATAACTGCTGTGCACCAGGTTGCACAAATAGGCGTGGGAAGAAGAAAGGTGTATCTTATTATCGCATTCCAAAAGACGCGGAGAGGAGGGGAAAGTGGATCGCAGCGATTAAAAGAGCCAGGAGCCGTCTGAACAAGACTGAAAGATGGGACCCCCCGGCCGTTTGCTTTCGCTTATGCAGTGATCACTTCATATCAGGTGGGTGAAGGAATACAGTACAATGCTACAAAAAGTTTTCAAAAAGCAAAAATACAAACTAGTTTCAGACGCACTGCAGTAGCTATCCAAGCTAATAAACAAACATGCTAACGTGACACTGCCGTAGCTAGACAAGCTAATAAACAAACAATGCTAACGTGACACTGCCTATCAAACTGGAATAATTTAATACTTACCCTTGCAGTGATGATGCCGAAGTTTTTGGATGTAAGACTCCACAGTTGAATGTTGTTTACGAAGCCGGACTGACACCATTTGTAAGCCTCCAAGCTTTTGTAAGCTCTGAGGGAGTCTCCTGAGTACACTGATGGAAAGCTTACAAGATAGCTGTGGATGTCCGCGTAGCGCAAGTCGGGTACATCGTCTTCAGAGCAGGAGGTTATGCTCTTGAAAAGCACACCGGGTTTATTATATGGGTCGCTTATATTTAATCTTTCTAATTTTGTACTATAAAGCCGAATTTCACTTGAATTAAAATGAGATGTATACTCGCACGGTAGGAAAACGCTGGCGCCGGTCGTCATGTTTACTGCCAAAATGGTGGCTGATAACCAAAAGTCACGTGACCGCAGGAGCTCTATAAGTAGCTTGCGCTACGCCGCATGCATCATTCAAACACCTCTTCTCGCTTCAGAGCACATCTCTATTGGTAGCCGGGCGAGCTCACACAGTCCACAGACGGAACCAAGCTATCCAAGCTAACTTCGGTCGACGGGCGCTCGCCGGCTACTTCTATATATACTTCTGCAAGAAGACTGTTAATACTAACACACCAGTTAGTGTTGCAATCTACCTCGCCGTTTCTTTCTTCGGAATTAAAGGTAAGGTTTTGATTTTTCAAGCTGGTAACACACCTGTTACTAACTTGCCTTTACTCACTACCGACACCAAGGTAGCGGGGACGGTTTTTTCTTTTTCTCTCTCACACCAGAGGAGGGGAAGATAAAAAGGGTATTAACACACCAGTTAATATTCTTTGAGAATAAAATTCTACACCGTCGTTTTTTCTCCGGATTAACGACAGGTGGGGAAGTATTTTTTCTCAGCAACGTACCTGTTACGAGCGGGTCCTCTCCACGCCGTCACCACGGCGACCGAGATGGACGCTTCTCTCCCTCACACCAGAGGAGTCAGGGACTCGGAGGCTCGGCTCTGTGGCTGCGGGTTGAAGATATCAGGCACAGACTCACACCAGGTCTGCTCGTCCTGTCTCGGGCTGGAACACGCCCAGGAGGCTATCGACAACCCCGCTCGTGCGGACATTGTACCCGCTTCACCAACAAGAGCCTCCGCCGACGGCTAGCACGCCAAGCTAGCTTGTCGGGTCAGGACTCCCTCATGTCCTCTGATTTACCGGACGGAAATCAGGACACAGGGGCGTCCACCACAGAGATGGAGCCCCGCACTGTGTCGGTCTGGGGCTCATCAGTAGTGCCAGCTGCAGAACCGGAGTCCCGCGCCGTGTCAGGCTGGGACTCGGTGGCAGCGAGGGACGTGCGAGCGGAGCCCCGCGCTGTGTCAAGCTGGGGCTCCCAACTGGACCTCACCATGGTCTCGCCCGCGGATGATGTCCCGGAGTTAGACTACATGGAGGACGAAGAGGATGAAACCTCTGGATTCCTCCTGTCCGACTCTGATGAGCAAGACGATGATGTCTTCGTGTCATCAGCTCAGGCTGCAAAGCCGGGAGCGATGGCTGCTCTCCCGGGCGATAGCACACCAGCTTCGCCCTGTCTGAGTATAGACCTGCAGGCCGTGTGTCAGCGTGTCGCAGCCAGACTAGACATCCCATGGCCCGAAATGGCCAAGGAGACCTCCAGGTCCCGTTACGAGGGGAAAAAATTGCCCCAAGCAACGAGGACAAAGAGGCAACTCCTGCCGGTCTTCCCGGAGATGTTGGATGAGGTGTCGGTCTCGTGGAGAGACCGGCCCTTCAGCAACAAGGCCCCAATCCAGGGTGCCTCCTCCCCTAGACTGCGACGGTATGGAGAGGCTCGGCCTGCTCCGCATACCGCCGATGGAACCGCTGGTGGCAGCTCACCTCCTCCCGAGGATGGCGACTACACCGAGCAGGAACCCCACGCTGCCGGCAAAGGCGGACCGGTTCCAGTCAACCATGACTGAACGGTCCTACAGAGCCGCAGCATTGTCTGCCAGGGCTTTGAACATTTCCTCGCTGCTAACCGCTTACCAAGCGGAGCTCTGCGAGGATCTATCGAGTAATCCTGGACCGGCAGTACTGGACGAGATAGCCGCGATCACGGTCTCCGCGTTCAACGCTGCGCCGTCCAGGCCACGGGAAAGGCAATGGGAATTATGGTGGTGCAGGAAAGAGCTAGATGGCTCAACCTCACCAACCTCCCAGACCGGGAAAGAGAGGATGTGCTGGACATGCCCATCGTTCCCGAGGGGATTTTTGGATCTGCGCTCGCTTCTATGCAGAAGAGATGCGAGTCCAAGAAGAAGGAAGACGAGGCCCTCCACCTCTGTCTTCCTCGATGGGTCCAGCCGCTGCCTTCACAGCGGCAGTCCCTCGCCCAAGCTACCTCAGCTGCTCGGTTTAAAGTACCGAAACAGCAGAGGTCACGGCCCGCCCCGAGTCCCCAGCCCAGGCAGGAGACGAAGGCGAATTGGCCCAGAAAGTCTCCGGTTCCGGCTGCAGCCCAGGCGCAGCCAACCCGGAATTTCGGCCAGCAGGCGAGGAAGAAGAAGCTGGCGGCCTGACAGCCTCCTCTTCTTCCCTCGGTGACGGAGCTGGAAGGTTCCCCAGCTCCAGATGTGTTCCCGCTGCCTCGAGAGATGCCTCAAAGCCATCCTCAAGTGCACCAAAACACATGTCACAATATTGCTCTGTTTTCTCGGATAAAGCATTTTCCGCTGACGCATCCAGGCCTCAGGCTGAGGGCGCAGCTCAGAAAAATGAAAGAGAAAACAATAAAACCAATAAACAGCCCGCCATTTGTTCCCCTTTTGAGAGCAGCTACGGCCTCTCTCAAAAGGCGGACGATGAACGGGTCTGTGAAGGCACCGTCGCCACGCGCATGCGCAGTAACGACTGGGGCTGTGAGGCTACCACCGTCACGTGCAGGCGCAGTGCCGGCTGGGGTTGTGAAGGCACCTCCGTCACGCGCATGCGCAGTGTCGGTGGGGACTGTCAAATCGGGGTACCACCGTGTTCAGACACTAGAGGGCCCCATAACACAACAAATAGAGACTCAGAGGGCAAAAGACGTGACATCTCCGCTGGCTCTAAGGAGCGAACAGTGGAAGATGCTCACAACGTCTGCTTGGGTGTTCAAGACAGTTA
The DNA here is from genome assembly GCF_949606895.1 of Notothenia rossii. Taxonomy (NCBI): domain Eukaryota; kingdom Metazoa; phylum Chordata; class Actinopteri; order Perciformes; family Nototheniidae; genus Notothenia; species Notothenia rossii. The sequence continues at coordinate 24,395,580 of NC_136903.1, read as the reverse complement.
CACGGGGCTACAGACTCCAATTCGCTGTCACCCCCCCTTGCTTCTCGGGCGTTCTGTATTCACAGGCCCGAGGGGAGTCAGCCCACATTCTAGAAAGAGAGATTCTCTCACTTCTAGAAAAGAAGGCTATATCTATAATACCCGCCGAGCAGAGTCAGAGCGGCTTTTATTCCAAGTATTTCCTCGTTCCCAAACGGGGAGGGAACGGAATTCGGCCAATACTAGATTTGAGGGCTCTGAACAAATATCTAAGAAGATACAAATTCAGAATGCTCACTCACACATCTCTGCTGCGTCTCGTGCGACAAAACGACTGGTTTACATCAGTCGACCTGAAAGATGCGTATTTCCACATCCCAGTATATTACCCACACAGGAAATATCTGAGGTTCGCATTTCAGGGGATCTGTTACGAATACAGAGTACTTCCCTTCGGTCTGTCTCTCAGTCCAAGAGTGTTTGTACGATGTACGGAAGCCGCGATAGCCCCGTTAAGACAACAGGGTATTCGCCTGGCAACCTACCTAGACGACTGGCTGCTTCTCGCACAGTCTGAACAGGAGGCTATTACGCAGACAAATGTCCTCGTAAAGCACCTGCTCAACCGGGGTTTCATAATAAACACAGAAAAGAGCATGTTGTGCCCGGCACAGACTGTACTCTTCCTGGGTTCACACCCGCCTGTCAGCGGAAAGAGTGAAAGCTTTCAGAGCTTGCCTCGCTCATTTCCAGCTGCGCAAACATGTTCTTTTCAGATCATGCCTGCGGTTACTGGGGCTCATGGCGTCAGCCATCCTGGTTGTACGACTGGGACGGTTACACATGAGGGAGTTTCAGCGCTGGGTAGCCGCTCTAAAACTAAACCCCGCGCGTCATGGAGCACGGAGAGTGATGGTTACTGTGAAATGCGTAATGGCACTGCGCCACTGGCTGCACCCGACTTTTCTGGTACGGGGCGTGCCTATGGGTGCTGTCCTTTCACGGAAGGTAGTCACCACAGACGCATGTCTGACAGGCCGGGGAGGTATTTACGAAGGTCTTCCGGTGAGGGGTCTCTGGAGCAGAGACCTCCAGCGGTCGCACATAAATTACCTGGAGCTTTTAGCGGTGTTCCTCACCCTAAAACGCTTTCTGCCTTTTCTCAGAGGACACCATGTCCTTGTGAGGACGGACAATACGACCACAATATCGTATATAAACCGACAAGGGGGTTTGCGCTCTCTCCAGTTACACATGCTGGCACGCAAACTGATCTTGTGGAGCTGCGGCCGTCTCCTCTCTCTGAGAGCGACGCACGTACCGGGTGTGATGAACCTCGGGGCAGACCTGCTGTCCCAAGGTGTACCACTATATGCAGACTTGACTCTACATCCAATGGTTGTGAGCCAGCTGTGGGTGCGTTACGGCTGAGCCGCGGTAGATCTGTTCGCATCAAAAGAAAATGCTCACTGTCAGCTTTTCTTTTCAATGCGCGATCAAAACGCACCATTAGGCGTGGACGCGCTCGCGCACATTTGGCCTCCGGTCCTCCTGCTTCCTCCACTAGGTCTCTTTATGACTGTAAGTGGAGGGTGTTTGAGGACTGGTGCCTTCAAAAAGGGCACACCTCTTTTCAATGCCCTGTGGGAGTGATTTTATCATTTCTACAGGACCTAATTGATAAACACAGAGCTTTCTCCACGATCAAAGTCTACCTGGCTGCTATTGCTGCATGCCATGTGGGCTTTGAGGGTAAGACGGCCGGCCAACATCCTCTGGTCTGCCGTTTTATGAAGGGAGCTCGCAGGCTCCTCCCTGTTTTCAGGTCACTGGTGCCCTTATGGGACTTGGCAGTGGTTTTAGATGGGCTCACTCGAGCCCCATTTGAGCCCCTGGAAGAAGCTGACATGAAGCACCTGTCACTCAAGACAGTGCTGTTACTGGCCCTGGCATCCGCCAAGCGAGTCAGTGACATTCATGCGCTATCTGTACATCCTTCGTGCACTCAGTTCACCCGAGGGTTAACGAGAGTGTTGCTGAAGCCCAACCCTGCCTTTATACCTAAGGTGGTTGGTTCATGTACCCCCATTGACATTGAGGCATTTCCTCCGCCGCTGTGTCCCTCCGGGGAACAGCAGCCGAATTTGCTCTGTCCAGTCCGTGCTTTACGCACCTATATGGACAGATCAAAAGAGTTTTCGTCATAATGACCAACTCTTTGTGTCCTGGGCTAACCCTCAGAAGGGCAAGCCTGTTACTAAGCAACGGCTCTCTCACTGGATTGTGGAGGCAATTGCTTTGGCTTACGCGAGTCAGGGTCTGCAGGCACCTTCGGGTTTGCGTGCTCATTCGACTCGTGGTCTGGCTACATCCTGGGCTTTGTTCAGGGGTGTTTCCATCCAAGACATTTGTGCAGCGGCGAGCTGGTCCTCGCCGCTCACTTTTGTCCGCTTTTACAGATTAGACGTCTCTGCTCCCAGTGTGGCCCATGCAGTGCTGGGCCCCCTGCTGAGTTAGAGCTCTAACTGTTAAATTCTGGTTGGGTTTGGTGATTTTCGAGATAAGCTCGTCTGGCAATACGGGAGCTACAATATCCCATAGTGAGACATCGAACGGAGTGTTACGAATGAGAACTATAGGTTACTTACGTAACCCCAGTTCTCAGAGTAACATGAAGTGAGATGTCTCACCAGACGGCCCTCCTTGCTATGGTGAAGCGAGAAGAGGTGCTTATTTTGAATGATGCATGCGGCGTAGCGCAAGCTACTTATAGGGGTTAGATTCCCTGACGCTGACGTCAAGATCACCAGCCAATCAGGATTGGCGTAATGAGATTGATGCTTCTGTTTGCTCCGCGATGAGGCGCATCCCATAGTGAGACATCTCACTTCATGTTACTCTGAGAACTGGGGTTACGTAAGTAACCTATAGTTTTACCTAAGCATGTCCCGATGCTAACAGAGGTTACTTCACACAATAATAGGCTCCCTACAGCTTAAAGTTAGATCTAAGACTTCTTATTTAAAACACTTTTAAACTTAACTAAAAATGAAATCTACGTGGAAAAAACGACACCAATTATTGTAAAGTAAAATATGACTTATAATCCAGTGGAATGGTTTGATTTTTGACCTCCAATGTTGAAAACATTTGACACTAGAATGGAACAAAGATTTTTTTTAAAAATTTTTTATTGGTTCCGCTATCCTGATCTGTGTGGTCAATTATTCTGGAACCCTGTATAAGCAAAACATGTCCTAGGTTTGCAAGTATTTTGGTTATAAATCTAAATATTAACATTTTTAAATATAGGTCAGGTGGGGCTAGTTTTAAGGAAGTGGAGTCAACAAAGTTATTATTTTCACCCACAGGGGGACATATGCGTTCTAAATGTTATTGCTACCTTTCAAATAGCCAACATGACAACTCTCTAGGATTCATCCTATAGAAACAAACAATATCTCGACGAAATATTGTCTTCATCCATTCAGTAACTGTCAAGAAATGTCAGTTAAATACCAACTTGGTTGAATGGTATGGTTCTTACCTGACGTGCTCTTTTCACGCATGCTAGATAAACAAAAGAACATGGTCCCTATAACACCTCTGAAAATATCAATTCAACACCATGGGCAATAATAGGCTTCTATTACAGCCTCCACTCTTCTGGGAAAGGCTTCCACAGGCTTGCAGACCCTGGCTGTGGGTTCTTTGTTCCCATTCAGCCAGAAGCGAACATACAGTACAGACCTTTTTTCTGAAATACATTTTGACCGGTCACAGTATGATAAGCACACTTCTGAATAATTAATGTAAACTGAGTTCCAGTTTGCCGTTTCAGTTTCAGAGTCCTGCTATTTCGAACGCTGACTCCCTGTCACACTGTCATGACTTACTGGGACAGTTGAATAGAACAGGGCCATTGTTAATGTTATTAGCAACACCTATGCTTTTCTTACTGTGACAAGTGACGGCTGTGAAAAAGCCTATTAGTGAGTTTGGGTAGTGGTGTTGGCTGATAAGGCCTGGCTAGCAGTCAGTGCTAAAATGCATCCCAAAGGTGTCGGACGAGGCTAGTCAAGTTCCTCCATGCCAAAAGTGGAAATCATTTTTTTATGGACCTTTGTTTGTGCACTGGGGCATAAATAGTATAGTCTTAAATAGTATTGCGTCAAAGTTGGAAGCACAGCACTTGTATATTAAAATCACCTGACCGTGACGAGGTGACCAGTCGAGTACATTTAGAGCGATTCATTTGCCTTTTTCAATGAAGACAATCTGACTTGTGACAGAAGGAAGACATAATGCAACGTAACATGACATACAACAAATAAAATAATCATGGCTGATTTGTAATTAGCTGCATTTATTCAGCTTTTGCCATAGATGTATGAAGAGAAATGGGTGCAGCGTTGGTGGGACACTGCTCCATCCTATGAAAGCAGCTTTAAGTCGCATGAAGTCAATAAAGTTTGCCGCGGCACACAAAAATTAAGGAAAATTACTCTCTACTTTGATATAGAGGAATCTGACAAGTTTCAGGACCTACTGATTAAAATAAAAAAATATTTCGTTTTTTTATACTGGGTATTTGGTTTATCTCAACTTGATTTACAGAGGTCTCTTTCCCCATGTAAGTCTGTGGGAAATCCTGTGACTGAGAGTTTGGAATGATATGGTTTGGTCATTATGTTAAGCCATCTACACACCTATTCTTTTGAATCTAATTTTAAAACAGGTCTCTGTAAGGTGGGTCTTTTGCATTGCTCGAGGGCACATACTGTAGACTACCTTGCTTATTGAGAGATAGGTCAACGATGGCCCTTCACTTCTCCATCCAGACTTCTACAGTCACATACTGACACACAAATACACACATACTGTAGACAACTCACTGAGTTCAGAGATGCTGCCCACTCTTGTAGCCAGTAAACACTGTTCGATGGAGCGCAGCTCAGAGTGACTGTAGGCGTTTCCATCTCCGCTCTTCCCCGCTCGCTGCTGCAGCTGCTGGTCCCTGTGAAGAGTCAGACCCTCAGGCAGGCTGAGCACACCTGGAGCGGAGAGAGAGTTACATCACATTAATGTCATAATAAAGCTCAAGACTGCAGTCTGAAAAGAGACGATTCTTAACTCACTTGTGAATATTCTTTACAGGATGAGTTGCGAATAAAAACACAGCTTACCCTCTTTAATGTTGATAACTCATCACACCCTTTATATATTTTTCTTATTGTTGTGTATTTGTGTGAAGAGTGAGACAAAAAAGAGGCCAAACAATATAGTAATCATGCCTCCTAGTTGCACCTGTCACAGACTTTCCCAAAGGTAATAATGTGTAAAATCCGTGTTTTCAGAAGTCTTTTTCGCTCTGAGGGTGACGAGGCAGACTGCTCTCCATTTCACTTTGTTGACAGTTTCTCATTCCTCCGCAGCTTCGTGCTGCACCCTCCTTATCGTTTGCAGGGTGTCAACTCTGCTTTGGCAGAAAGCAGCGACTCTGTACTTAGCCCTTTAATCACTGTGGAAAAAGTAGCCTTGGTTTTAATGGCTCCTTTTTCATAACATGCTCCTAATTTAATGCACATGCTGCTTGTGGCAAAGGTGACATTCTCCATTCATCCTACTTCTTTTAAGGGCCATTCATTTAACTTGTTCCTAATGACAGCAGTTAAAGCATGCGAGAGTGTTGGAAATTAAAGTTAGAAACATTTGCTAGATCAAGTGACAGTAATATCTCTTGGTTTAAATACAACTGAGATACGTTTGACATAAATCACAACATACATGATACAAAAATGTTTATCTAGTTATGTAAAATAATAATAATTATATTAGCATATTAAAGAGTACTCCAAACATGTAAACATCACTTTTCTTAATCATGCAGTTCAAATGTGATTAAATTAAATTGAATGCCACTCCTCAAAACCTGTAAACAGTATTTATAATGCCAAAATAGAAACATCTTTGTTTAGCCCCCCCACTCCCACCATACTCAAATCATTTTCGAACCTACCCTCCCTTACAGAAAAAGTGTGGTTAGTTAGTAACTAAATCCACAGTCCTTGTGATGATTATAAAAGGAATGGTCCTGATTATACTCCACTTTTAAGATTGCCATTCCCCGGCCATACACAAGTAATAAAAACTGTGCGGCAAAAGCATCTGGACGAGGGGCTGTTTACAAACCAGCAGAAGCCATGTGGCACCATCTCATCTACATCTTTTTTTCAGAGAGATACTGACAACCTGCAGGACTCTGGAACAAAGACCAGGAGGCGTCACCATCTGCTGCTCCAGTGTCAGGTGTCCTAAACAGCTACCATTTTCAGCAAAAGCCCCAGACAAGCCAACAAGGTCAATTAGGAAGTAAATGACCTCTCTCTCTGTTTCTGCAGGAACGTGTCTGCAGGGATCACTCTGAAACACCTCCTTTATTGCTTTTATTTCTCAAAATGGGCTCTTTTAGACTAGCAGTTGTGTAAACTCCAGGAAATCCATCTTAAACCATTTAGAGCAGCAGGGGGGCTATTCTGGCACCTTCCTCACTCCCACTTTCCTCCCAAACAATTATATACCAAAGTAAATAGCCTGCTCAAAGCGTGACCACAGGATTCGTGACCTGCCTCTTTTGATGTGCAGCTAAAGCCCACAGGTGAGATTTGGCTGAATATTGCAGTGCAGACACTATCATTTTCAGGAGAAAAGTGTATTTTACTCTAACTCTGGCACTGTGGTTGTTATTCATTTATCCACCTAGGGTTAGGTTTTCTGTTAAGCTTGTTGGTTGTACAGAGGATCATGATAAAAATCCTACTCTACAGAATTTCCTGAACTTGGTAGAAGGGTGTAGCATAGGCCAAGGGAAAACTACTTAACATTTACAGTCGATCCAAATCATTGGGGGAAACACACATTATTTTGTCATTTTCGTCAACATTGCATAAAGCAGTTGGCCTGGTCGGAGGTCTGCGCTCTTCAAGGGTTTTCCTTGATTTTCTGTTCCAGCCACAAGAGAAATCACACACGGCTGCCAGCTTTTGATGTAGGGCTGCATGAGAACATCTTGGACCAAATACTTTCTCTGAAAAATCATGAATAAAAGCACCTTGCTGGTACACTTGAGCTTCAACCACCGAGCTCCTTAACCTTAGTTTCGGGGGAATTACAGGAGCAGCTGACAGTGAAGTGCTGAATGCTCTCAGGGTGGACTGAGGCAAGGTGACTCACTGGCTCTCTCGTCGTAATGCAAGGCACTGTCTGCCTTATATCAAGTGCTCTTACATGCCACCGACTGTGGCCTCTCTCTCCCGGTTTGCATGATGATTGTCACTATCTTCCTTGTGATTGTCACAGCAACACAAATCTCCCTGGAAATGTAATGGTCTCAGGTTTCAAACCGCAGTATACCAAGATGTTTACTTGCAATCATCATAATCATGACCCAGCAGCTTATGTTTCAAAGTAGCAAGTGATTATATAAGGCACCTGCTACTCTTTAAGTGGACCAGTCACGTTTGCCATATGGCAGCTATTCAGTGTCGCGGTGGAGAAGGAGCAGAATAATGCTCCAGGCACAGCACTGTCACTGGAGAAGAAGTAATGAGTACAAGGGCTCCCATTAAGATGTCACTGAAGGCACCTTAGTCATACTCTGTGATAGGCAGCCGCGCTGAACAGATCCACTGCACGGTCCAAAAAAATCCCACAAACACTGTCAGAAAAAAGCCACATCCACAATCCAACCTCTACACTTTATTACTGTAACGGCAAATAGGACAACGTTCCTCAGGAGAGTTCCATTTATGTTTTCTTATTGAAGCGATTACAATTTCAAAACGGTCACAATCCATAAGGGTAACAACATGAAGTATTTTGGCTAGATGTAAAGAAATTGTTTAAGGGAAGACAACAATGTTTCCCAAAATGTGGAACTATTGCTGGTATCTGATTTCTGGCAGGGACTGATCACATTTTTGACTGTGAGGGAGAGAAACTCCCACTGGAGGGAACTTTAGCCTTTGCAGACCATCTACATGCACACAGACTTATATAACACACTAAAGGAAAGTGAAAACCCCAAAATGCAAAATAGGGCCTCTTTAACCTAGAGGTTGTGCCAGGAGTACAACACTTTGTACAACTGAAAACATTTTTTCGATGTAATTCTACAGTGAAAATGCCCATTTAAATGTTTTGTTTCCATTCAACCCAAATATCCACACTGGTCTCAGGGTTGACTAGAGCAGTGGGACAGTAACTCTGACCTCGATGTAGCTCCTACCCTGCACTTAAATCTATTTTGGAGGGAGAAGTGCACTTCCCCAAACACGCTGCAGCTCTGCAGGAACTCTGGCATTGAGTTTCGCAGACAGATAAGATACCAAGACAGCAGATTCTAGCTTTGATCTGGCAAATCCTAAATGTACTAAGAAAACAAGGGCAGTCAAGCACAACTTTGATGGCCGAGAGTCAATTGTTGACTTGACTTGTAGTATTGGAAAAACACAGTTCAAGAGATCATCAGATAAGACTGTTTCAGTGCACCATAATGTCTCCAAAGGGTTAACTATGTTGTTACTGTACATGGATCACAGTAGTGCTGCCCCACTCTGGGCTCCTGCTCTGTTCTGCCAGGCCAGATGGCCACCATATGTATACCGAGCAAGTGATCATAGTGAGATGGAAAGCGGGGTATGGAGTAGTGACGTGTGTTCAGATGTGTTAGAATGCCTCTCCTTCTCTAAATCACTGCACTATTCATTCTGAATAATCCCCACCGTATGTGCAGGCGTAGACATAGAGGTGTGAATATGATTTATTTGTTGAAGTAGTTGTTGTGCCTGGATTGACTGTTAACCTCCAGAGTATGGGCTCCCAGGTGACCACAGTATGGTCTGAGGTAGCCACAAGTCTTTAATGGGTTAGTCATGTGCCAGCCATATAAAGCAGGACTGCACAACCACGAGTGATAAAATGCATGTATACAGGAAAATGTCTGTTTAAATTAGAAATCTGGAAGAAGGAGATGGCATAAACCACAACCGCATGCGCAGACACAAACTCTTATATACAGGGGAGTTGACAGCAAACTATGTCGCTGTCACACACAGATAATTATTAGTAATTAAAACGTCTTAATCCCAAGCACTTTATGTCTATTTGAAGTGGGACGTGCTCTGCCGAGAGAACAATGTGTTCAGCTAAATCCAAACTGAATATTTCCTGTTGCTGACGGTCAACCACATTTAGGATACAGCCTGCTGAAGGTCCTCTTGCTGTTCCTAATACAGAGAACTGAAAAAGAACCTGAGCTTGAATAGTGTGTCACTCTGAAAGAAAGCCCCAAGCTCCCTGATGTGTTCCTACACATCAACACAGTAACACGCCAAAAGAAATACATTCAGACAGTAGGTGTTTTGTCAGTAAGAGCCGGCACTGTAAGCACATAAAACCTCTTCTATTCTTGTTTTAAATAACTATAGCCATACCGTTGTTTACCTTTATTGACACCTTCCTACAGGCAGAGGTCAGAGGTCGGGCTCAAATTCACAACAGAGCCACTACAGCTTATGGGAAGTCACCGTCACATCCTGATCAAGGACACTTCACTCAGGCTTCCACTTGCTGACACATGACATTTACACCATCCTGTAAATCATTTTGTCACCCTGCTGCCCTCCGCCGTGTTGCTGTTGTTCTGTGTAATGGTGCGTACCATCTTGTATACAATTAGATTTGCTTGATTGAAGTCACAGCTCATCGTTGACATTCCTTCAAGCAGGTGTCCATTAGCCCCCGAGAGATCAAGAAGCAAAAAGAAAGAAATTACTCACAGCTGATTCAGTCCATTCTGTCTTTCATATAGAGTTGAGCGTCTGTTTTGATCAGAGCAGAGCTCTTCCAGTTCAGTTCAATTCTATAAACGGGTATTTCCTTTTTGAAATGTATTCTTAAAGCAAATCTATATTTCTATATTAACTTCAGCCATAACTTCCCATCAACAAACAGACGCAGTATTCAACTACAGTACCTGGTAAACACGGTGGAGCATTAGGCAGCCAGCAGAAATAGATATTTCTCTCTGGGGTTTATGGAGACCAAAGTAAACAGTGTTTTTTTATTTGCCAGGCAGGAAGAAATGAATCCCTAAAAAAAAAACTATTGTAGCTCTGTATTTGCAAATAGTCAACTGTTCCCTATTGCTTCATTAAATGCCCAATATGTTATTTCTTTAGAGAAAATGCCAACTGTCAATTAATAAAGCACATGCAAAACAATCTAAAAGCTTTTTTGATATAAGCTTTTGGTCCAATAGAGTTTTTTTTTTAACTCAAGTCTATTGATATAAAAATGGAAAATCTGTAGAAAAAAAAAACAGAAACGACACATTTCCTAAATCAATTCTTCTAACCTCATTCACATCTCATGACATCACTAATACCTTAGATTAGCTATCGGAAGAAAAAAAAAGGATACGTAACTTAAGTTCAGAGTCAAGTTCTTGTGTTTGACGATTGGAGGTGCTTATGTTAAATAATATATTTATCATAGTGTGGTCCTTTTAATTTTTATAACCGGGTCAATCTTATACAAACCATATTAGGAAGATGAATCAGTTAATGCTGAAAGAATAGAGGGGTACTAAAGAGTTACAAAGTCAGATTAGTAGAGACTGTAGCGAGTGAATCATTGCAGGCAGCTCGGAAATAGAAAACACAGGAACTAAGAGCTAAAAAAAGGAGACAGACATGAATAAGAAGAGTAAAACACACACGAACAGACACACATGTGAGTACTACGCAAGTCATCCTCACACAATAGGCCATCCACTCGCACACGCACTCCAAGGGAAGACTTGTGACGGGTGACCGACGCACAACAAGGGCACGAGTAGAATTACGCAATCTTCTCCAATCAGAGGGAACCAGCCTTCCTGCAGGCTGTGTGTTATTCCAGCCTGGAGAAGCAGCTCTTCTGCTATTATTTCTCTCTTTTCATCTCATTTCTTCTGTCAAGGGTAATAAGTCTGTGTGTAATATCCATGAGGCGAACGCTTCCCGCAGGATGCTTTCCAGACAATACTGGCAATCAGCAGCAGCAGGGAAATATCTGAAGTCACTGAGCCGTAATCTCTCTGCTCACCCTGCTCTACCTCTCTGTGAGCTTTTGGGAAATTCTTAAAAAGCAGCGCTACGGTATTTTCTAACTCCCAATTATCTCATATGATCTAATATGGAGAGGGGGGGGAGAGCGTTTGTGTGGTTTGTCGCATTATAGTAAAATCAGGGATGGAGTCGCTCCGAATTATGGTGAAAAATATGAAAAGCCTCCGAACTTCTGACAAACAGATGCAGCAATAAATCCAACCATGTTCTGAAATAATTGCTTATTTAGCACACAGGGCATAGAGTGGCGAAGTCCCTCCCCTTCCGGTGGACCTCCATGGGACCTTATTTTGGAAAAATCATGTATTGAAGTCAATGGAGAGAGAAAGACTATCTTTTGATCCAGTTTGAATTGTGCAAGAAATTACACATATGATGTTTGTAAATTTAAAAGATAATTTTGCGAGTCAAAAAAAAAAAAATGTGTCGTAAAACTGTGAAGTAACACATTTGTTTGTGTGAAACGCTTAATGAACTACATCTCTGGTCTTGCATACGTCACCAACACCAAGATGGCCATCACGTTAGCACATTTCACCTCCTTCTTTCAGAATGAAGTGAAAAGTATTAAAAGAGGTGAAAATCACTACAAGTCTGGGCATGTTGAGAGCTGTACATACACAAAAGGGGAGTTAATCGGTTCCGTAAGAGCCAGCATGCGGGACCGGCTTTACAAGGTTTCGGTGAGTAACACGTGTGTAATGTGTAACGTTAATGTACTCTGGGATTTGTAGTCTTTCTACTTGCATATTTTTCATAGTCTTATATTTCAACAGTTTTAAGACAAACTGTGACTTTTTTGACATGGAAATTATTTTTTAAGATTGACAAACATCATTATGTCTAATTCATAGCACAATTCAAACAGGATCGAAAGATACGTTTTCTATCTCCATTGACTTCAATACATACTTTTTCAGAAATAAGGTCCCATGGGGCGGAAGTAGATGGGCGTGACTTTGCCACTCTATTGGAGTAATTAAAGGATATGACTGATGTCGTAAAATTTGATTTGCTGCTAGGGGATATTTTCCTCTGGGTCATTTTAAAAGTGTGACATCACATCGAGCTGCTGGGAGCTTTCAACTGAGGACGCTCTTGGACATAAAAACTCAGAGGCGTAAAATTATGAGGCAAAGTAGAAATTATGGTTAGTGCGTAGTGCAGGAGGGTATAGTCATTGCCTGTGTGCATGTATAAGTGTTTGTTGTGTGTGTGTCTCTTAATGTCGGAGAGATATTCCCAGGGAGTGTGTGGCGTGCATCAAAAAAGAAACAAACCACAACTCTCATGCAGTATTAATGGTCTTTATCCACATGTTTACAGTAGCTTATGTTTAATGAACATTTCTGTTTGGACTGCACTGCCTAAAACATGCACCACTACATATTTTCCCTTTCGCACTGATAAATGACTAAAGTATAATAATAATAATAATCGGAGGGATCAAACCCCTCTTTGATGGTCACACATGCAGAGCGCACAGCACACACAGTGAAATTTGGCCTCTGCATTTAACCCATCCTAGTACCAGGAGTCTAGTACTAGGAGCAGTGGGCAGCTATTGTACAGCGCCCGGGGAGCAATGGGAGTGGGGGGGAAGGGGGGTGTCTGGTGCCTTGCTCAAGGGCACCACGGCAGGTCAGGAGTTGTGCTGGGACCTCTCCAAGTAGCAGTCCACACTCCATTTTTAGGTCTGTTCGGGGACTTGAACCGGCGACCCTACAGCTCACAGTCCAAGCCCCTACTGACTGAGCCACTGCCGAAAGTGTAATGTAAGGTAAAAAATAACAACAGTGAAAAAGGCAACATGCTGAGAATAAGAAATGTGCAACGAGAGGAAGAGGGGGCGATTCAGGTTTTCTGGGAAAAACCTGTCTGGAGCGATGATAAACGATGACACCATTATGTGTTATCATCAACAGCAAGGCCTGTTCAGTGGACAATGTACGCTGAAAATATTTTGCTATTTTTCTCCAGGCTGTTTTTAACACACTGCTCGAAATGTCCTGCAAAAGTAATGTTGGTATATTATCCCTTTAATTGTGAGCCAGGATGTGTTGGGCTGCCTCTTAGGATTCAGTTGACGCAGAAAAATAACAACTATCTGCGTATGTTAGATGTCTGTATGGACGAATGGGTCCAATAAACACAGGACTTTCACCACGAAGGCTGCTTTTTAGGTCCCTCGTCAAACAAAAAGTCAATGCTGAAATGCTTTACCCTACTTTAATACGCTATACTACATACTTAATTTTAACTCATTAGGGGAGAATTCTCAAAACATAAATCTAAAAAAAAATGAACCAATGTACAAGGATAGATTGATGTTCTCTTATTTTCAAGAATTCAAATGAGAAGACCCAAAAGTATTTGACGTACTAAAATCTGTGAACCACAACACTACACAGAGCGATTATTCATATAATAATAATTACAATGGACAACGGCACATCCAACTGCACTGATGCTCAAACACAA